>NW_028270158.1:47253399-47559078 GCF_037043375.1 Chiloscyllium plagiosum
CCCATGCCCACCCCCTTACCATTCACTGAGCTGAGCCCCTGAGGACAGCCCCTGACCAACATGGACAGACAGCGCTGGCCAGTGCCTGCAGTTATGTGCTGGCCCTGTGTCCTGGCTGTAGTGTTCTAAGGCAAGGTGCTGCAGCTCCCTGAGGTGTAGCATTGAATGGTATTGTAAACGGTCAGAGATATGCCATGCAGATGAAGAGAGGCTGGAGCATGTCCAGCGCCATCATCCATAGGCAAGGCACTGCCAATGGCATATGCCCTGAGGCATTTGTGACTGCTGTCCTTGGTAGGGGCCAGGAGGATTAAGCACTGGGCTGCAGTTGCTATGTCCCACTCTGACTTACCTGGCAGCAATGGTCACTCTCTCATTTCTCACTGGTGTGGGAGAAGACTAGGTGGCTGCATTTGAACGAGGCAAGCTGTGGTAATAGCGACACGTTCATAAATGCAAGTAGACCTCTTGCTGCTCATTGTGACATTCTCATCTCTCTGTTCAAAACGTAGTTACAGAGTGAGACTTTGTTTTCCCGATATCGACAATCTCATTTCCTGCTGTCTCATTGTGTTTGCCCAACTCACGCCCCATTGGCTGCATCGCCCAGAGTTTGGGAACGTTGCACCCATTCCACCCACAGCACTAACATCAGACCACAGAGCACAGAAACAGACCCTTCGGTCTAACTCACCCACACTGAACAAGTTTCCCAAAATAAGTAAGTCCCACTTGCCTGCATTTGGCCCCTATCCCTCTAAACCTTTCCTATTCAGATCTCTATCCCAGCGTTCTTTATGTCCTGTAAGATTACCTGTATCTACCACTTCCTCTGGCAGTTCATTCCACAGATTAAGCAGTCTGAAACAGTTGTCCCTCGGGTCCTTTTTAACTCTTTCTCCTCTGAACTAAAAAATCTGCCTCTCGTTTTAAACACCCCCCACCCTAGGGAGAAGATCTTTGCTATTCACCTTGTCTATGCCCCTCATGGTTTTATAAACCGGTATGAGGTTACCCCTCATCCTCCTATACTCCAATGAAATAAGTCCCAGCCTATCAGTTACGAGGGGAAAGCAGGAGAATGGGGTTGAGAAACTTATCAGCCATGACTGAATGGCAGAGCAGAGTCAATGGGCTGAATGGCCTAATTTGTGCTCCTATGTCTTATGGTCTTATGCAGCCTCTCTGTCTCTATCACCCTCACAGGCAGAGCATTCCAGAGTCCCACCACCCTCTAACATGCCCTCCAGCCCTCCTTACCTTAAATCTCTATCCTGGTCATTGACCCCCCAGCAGGGGGGAAAGTTCCTTTGTGTTTATGCACCCCAGAATTTTATACATTTCAATCAGGTCTGCTCTGTTCCAGGGTAAACAACCCCAATCTGTCCAAAAACAAAATAAAGTACTGCAGATTCTGGAAATCTGGAACAAAAACAGAGAATGCAAGAGAAACTCAGCAGATCTAGCAGCAGCTGTGGAGAGAGAAACAGAGTCAATGTTTCGGGTCGGTGACCCTTCTTCGGAAAAACCGAGGGTCTGCTGGAAATCAGAAACAAAATCAGAGATTGGTAGAAAAACTCCTGTTAACTATTGTTAAAACAAGACGTGAAGAGTAAACTTCATCAGGACTGAAAGGCAAGTTGCACAAAATGAAAAGCTCCCTGTTTGTCTCTCTTTTCAGCCAGGTAGATGTGTGCAAGGCTAGCAGGAAGGAACAGGCATTCATTGGAGCTCTGTCAGAGACCAGCACATGCATTCTGCACTGTGTGGCTCAAGCACTGATGTTTAAAGGTGCTGTTCTGGGCTGATGATTTAGAGGTGCCTCTGGAGCAGGGCTCTGAAAGCTAGTGCTTCCAAATAAACCTGTTGGACTATAACGTGAAGGAGCTGGTGTTGGACTGGGCTGTACAAAGTTAAAAATCACACAACACCAGGTTATAGTCCAATTGGTGCTTCCAATTAAACCCAGTGAAAAGTTCACTTGAGAATGTAAAAAAACGTTTTGCGATTTACATATGAGAGAACTGAAACCAACAATGTTTATTCTAAAAGATGAGAGAGTTAACAAACAATCCAGGTCTTTTTCAATATATAATGCCAGTTACATCGCACTGTAAACTTTTGCTATAAATTCTGTGTCTTACAATCTTATACTCTACAACCACCTGATGAAGGAGCGTCGCTCCGAAAGCTAGTGTGCTTCCAATTAAACCTGTTGGACTATAACCTGGTGTTGTGTGATTTTTAACTTTGTACACCCCAGTCCAACACCGACATCTCCAAATTGTGAAATGACAGTCACTTAGCACCATCTACAGTTGCTTTTGGAAATAGCAACCACTAAGAAAAATGCTGAAATCAAGAGTCTGGAATTGACAAATCACTCAGATATTAAGACCAGGATAAGAAGAGAGTGGGGAAATTTTCCCCTGGTTGTGATCTAAAATTCAGAAGCTGTAGAACTTTAAGTAAGGAGGGTGAAAAGTAACATCCCCAGGTAGTTTTTGACAAATATATCCCCAAGACGTTAACCTGCATCAATAAGTGGTGAACTGATCCAGACTAAAAAAAGACCCATTGCATCACTGTGAAAAATCACAATTAATTTTTTTTTTTATGTCTAGAGACTTTTGGCTTCTGTCCATGCCCTTTAGGTGCCCCTCTATTGGAATAGATGCATCAGGATTTCACCAGCACCTCTCTCAGCTTGGATTCCTGCTTTGCAGAAGCTATGGTCAGTGATATATGTCAGTTGGTGTATTCTTGAGGGGAGCGGTGAAAGAGGCAAATGGCTATAAAGATGTAACAATTGATACATCATTGACACTTGAACCCATCCAAGCGCGCACAGCCTAACACTCCCTGAGCCCCGTACACCTTGTGCTCCCTGACGCCTGTTGCTTCCGAGTCATAGAGTCATAGAGATGTACAGCATGGAAACAGATCCTTCAGCCCAACCAGTCCATGCCGACCAGATATCCCAGCCCAATCTAGTCCCACCTACCAGCACCCGGCATATATCCCTCCAAACCCTTCCTATTCATATACCCATCCAGATGCCTATTCATCCTATCCATGCCCCTCATGTCCCTCATGAATTTATAAACCTCTATAAGGTCACCCCAGCACCTGGCCCATATCCCTCCAAACCCTTCCTATTCATATTCCCATCTAGGTGCCTTTTAAATGTTGCAATTGTACCAGCCTCCACCACTTCCACTGGCAGCCCAGTCCATACATGTACCACCCTCTGCGTGAAAATGTTGCCCCTTAGGTCTCATATCCTTCCCCTCTCACCCTAAACCTATGCCCTCTAATTCCCTCACCCCAGGGAAAAGACTTTGTCTATTTATCCATCCGTGCCCATCATTATTTTATGAACCTCTATAAGGTCACCCCTCAGCCTCTGATGCTCCAGGGAAAACAGCCCCAACCATTTCAACCTCTCCCAATAGCTCAAATCCTCTGGCAACTTCCTTGTAAATCTTTTCTGAACCCTTTTAAGTTTCTCAACATCCTTCCAATAGGAAGGAGACCAGATTTGCATGCAATATTCCAAAACTAGCCAAACCAATATGTTGCACAGCTAAGGCTTCATTTTTAAATTCTTACCATTAGTTTGAAATCCCTCTATGGTCTTATGCTCTGTCCATCTCTGTAATCTCCATCAGCCCCACAATCCTCCAAAGGTCACTACATTATGGGAAGGCTAGTTTTTTTCTCTTCACTGTAACTGCTGGTGCCATAAGCATGCGTTCCCTTCCATAAACTTCCAATCCCTCTCTCCTGAGACAATCCTCTTTGAGGTGTTTAAATTAGCAAAAAACTCCTTCCCTTGCTCAATATCAAATTTTGTTTGATAATCCTCATGAAGTACTTGGGCACATACGTGCTGTATTGAGAGCACTATGTACTGTAAAGACAAGTTGTGGTTATATTTTCAGAAGCTGTCTAGATGGAACATTCCTGAACCTTGTGGGTGTGTCATTGACTACAGCGCTATTACTATGCCTCACTCTCGCCTGAGACGGCCCAATTAAAAACTACGTTTTAAAATTTTACCGAATTTAATATCATTTTAAACGGTCTAAATTAAAAGCAAAGTACTGCTGATGCTGGAGATCTGAAACAAAAACAGGAAGTGCTGAAGAAACTCAGCAGGTTTCACGGCAACTGTAGGGAGAGAAACACTGTTAACGTTTCTAGTCCGCTGTGACTCTTCTTCGGGACTGAAGAGAAAGATGGAGAATTGATGGCATTTTTAGTGGAGGCAAAAGTAGGAGAAGCAAGTGGGACAGGAAGGAAAGTCAGGGGAAGGTTAGCAAGTAAGGGACATAGAACATAGAACATTACAGCGCAGTACAGGCCCTTCGGCCCTCGATGTTGCGCCGACCTGTCATACCAATCTGAAGCCCATCTAACCTACACTATTCCATGTATGTCCATATGCTTGTCCAATGACGACTTAAATGTACTTAAAGTTGGCGAATCTACGACCGTTGCAAGCAAAGCATTCCATACCCTTACTACTCTCTGAGTAAAGAAACTACCTCTGACATCTGTCCTATATCTATCACCCCTCAATTTAAAGCTAGGCCCCCCTCATGCTAGCCATCACCATACTTGGAAAAAGGCTCTCCCTGTCCACCCTATCTAACCCTCTGATTATCTTGTATGTCTCCATTAAGTCACCTTTCAACCTTCTTCTCTCTAACAAAAACAGCCTCAAGTCCCTCAGCCTTTCCTCGTAAGACCTTCCCTCCATAATAGGCAATATCCTAGTAAATCTCCTCTGCACCTTTTCCAAAGCTTCCACATCCTTCTTATAATGCGGTGACCAGAACTGTACACAATACTCCAAGTGTGGCCGCACTAGAGTTTTATACAGCTGCAGCATAACCTCATGATTCCGGAACTCAATTCCTCTATTAATAAAAGCTAAAACACTGTATGCCTTCTTAACTACCCTGTCAACCTGGGTGGCAACTTTCAAGGATCGGTGTACATGAACACCAAGATCTCTCTGCTCATCTACACTACCAAGAATCTTACCATTAGCCCAGTACTTTGCATTCCGGTTACTCCAACCAAAGTGAATCACCTCACACTTGTCCGCATTAAACTCCATTTGCCACCTCTCAGACCTGCTCTGCAGCTTATCTATGTCTCTCTGTAACCTACAACATCCTTTGTCACTATCCACAACTCCATCGACCTTAGTGTCATCTGCAAATTTACTAACCCACCCTTCTACGCCCTCATCCAGGTCGTTTATAAAAATGACGAACAGCAGTGGACCCAACACCGACCCTTGCGGTACACCACTAGTAAATGGGCTCCAGGATGAACATTTCCCATCAACTACCACCCTCTATCTTCTTTCAGCAAACCAATTACTGATCCAAACTGCTATATCTCCCACAATCCCATTC
Source organism: Chiloscyllium plagiosum (assembly GCF_037043375.1). Taxonomy (NCBI): domain Eukaryota; kingdom Metazoa; phylum Chordata; class Chondrichthyes; order Orectolobiformes; family Hemiscylliidae; genus Chiloscyllium; species Chiloscyllium plagiosum. The sequence continues at coordinate 47,258,832 of NW_028270158.1, forward strand.
CTCCGCATTTTGACCTACCCTTCTCAAAACCATGCTGACTATCCCTAATCAAATTATTCTTTTCCAGATGATTATAAATCCTATCTCTTATAACCTTTTCCAACACTTTACCAATAACTGAAGTAAGGCTCACTGGTCTATAATTACCAGGGTTGTCTCTACTCCCCTTCTTGAACAGGGGAACCACATTTGCTATCCTTCAGTCTTCTGGCACTATTCCTGTAAACAATGACAATTTAAAGATCAATGCCAAAGGCTCGGCTATCTCCTCCCTGGCTTCCCAGAGGATCCTAGGATAAATCCCATCTGACCCAGGGGACTTATCTATTTTCACACTGCAGGATTTCTAATGCCTCTTCCTTGTGAACCTCAATCCTACCCAGTCTAGTAGCCTCTATCTCAGTATTCTCCTCGACAACATTGTCGTTTTCTAGAGTGAATACTGTTGAAAAATATTCATTTAGTGCTTCCCCTATCTCCTCTGACTCCACACACAACTTCCCACTACTATCCTTGATTGGCCCTAATCTTACTCTCATCATTCTTTTATTCCTTAAATATATATAGAAAGCCTTAGGGCTTACCCTGATCCTATCCACCAACAACTTCTCATGTCTCCTCCTCTTGAGCTCTCTCTTTAGGTCTTTCCTGGCTACCTTGTAACCCTCAAGCGCCCTAACTGAGCCTTCACATCTCATCCTAACATAAGCCTTCTTCTTCCTCTTCATGAGAGATTCCACTTCCTTCGTAAACCACGGCTCCCGCGCTCTACAGCTTCCTCCCTGCCTGACAGGTACATACTTATCTAGGACACACAGGAGCTTTTCCTTGAATAAGCTGCACATTTCTAATGTTCCCACCCCCTGCAGTTTCCTTCCCCATCCTATGCTTCTTAAATCTTGCCTAATTTCATCGTAAGTGCCTTTCCCCCAGCTGTAACTCTTGCCCGGTGGTATACACCTATCCCTTTCTATCATTAAAGTAAACATAACAGAATTGTGATTGCTATCACCAAAGTGCTCACCTACTTCCAAGTCTAACATCTGACCAGGCTCATTACCCAGTACCAAATCTAATGTGGCTTCGCCCCTTGTTGGCCTGTCTACTTACTGTGTCAGGAAGCCCTCCTGCACACACTAGACAAAAACTGACCCATCTATAGTACTCATACTATAGTGTTCCCAGTCAATATTTGGAAAGTTGAAGTCCCCCATGACAACTACCCTGCCCCTCTCACTCCTATCGAGAATCATCTTTGCTATCCTTTCCTCTACATCTCTGGAACTATTCGGAAGCCTATACAAAACTCCCAACAGGGTGACCTCTCCTTTCCTAACTTCAGCCCATACTACCTCAGTTGACGAGTCCCCAAACATTCTTTCTGCAACTGTAATACTGTCCTTGACCAACAATGCCACACCTCCCCCTCTTTTATCATCTTCTCTGGTCTTACTGAAACATCTAAATCCTGGAACCTGCAACAACCATTACTGTCCCAGCTCTCTCCATGTCTCCAAAATGGCCACAACATCAAAGTCCAAGGTACCAACCCATGCTGCAAGTTCACCCACCTTATTCTGGATGCTCCTGGCGTTGAGGTAGACACACTTCAAACCAACGTCTTGCTTGCCAGTGCCATCTTATGTCCCTGAAACTTGCTTTCGGACATCCCTAGTCTCCGCCTTTTCTATACTCGAACTACAATTTTGGTTCCCATCCCCCTGCTGGATTAGTTTAAACCCACCACAATAGCCTTAGTGAATTCCCCCCCCCCCAGGATATTGGTACCCCTCTGAGTCAGATGAAGACCATCCTGCTTGTAGAGGTCCCACCTACCCCAGAAAGAGCCCCAATTATCCAAGATTCCAAAACCCTCCCTCCTGCACCATCCCTGTAGCCACGTGTTCAACTCCTCTCTCTCCCTATTCCTCGCCTCACTAGCACATGGCACAGGCAACAAACCAGAGACAACAACTCTGTTTGTCTTAGCTCTAAGCTTCCATCCTAGCTCCCTGAATTTCTGCCTTAAATCCCCATCTTGCTTCCTACCTATGTCTTTGGTGCCAATGTGGACTATGACTTGGGGCTGCTCCCCCTCCTCCTTAAGGATCCCAAAAACATGATCAGAGACATCATGGACCCTGGCATCTGGGAGGCAACACACCAACCGTGAGTCTCTCTCGTCCCCACAGAACCTCCAATCTGTCCCCCTAACTATGGAGTCCCCAACGACTACTGCTCTGCTCCTCTTCCCCCTTCCCTTCTGAGCAGCAGGGACAGACTCTGTGCCAGAGCCCTGTGCCCCACTGCTTTCCCCTGGTAATTCGTCCCTCCCCCAACAGTATCCAAAATGGTATACTTATTGTTGAGGGGAATGGCCACAGGGGATCCCTGAACTGCCTGCCGGTTCCCTTTCCGTCCCCTAACTGTAACCCATTTGCCTTTTTCTTGTACCTGAGGAGTGATCTCCCTGTAACTCCTCTCAGTAACCCCCTCTGCCTCCTGAATGATCCGAAGTTCATCCAGCTCCAGCTCCAGTTCCCTAACGCGGTTTTCGAGGAGCTGGAGTTGGGTGCACTTTCCGCAGATGTAGTCAGCAGGGACACTAGTGGTGACCCTTACCTCCCACATTCTGCAGGAGGAACAGTCAACTGCCCTCACCTCCATTCCCACTATTTTAAATTCCCAAAGAGACTGTTGAAAAATAGGGAATAAAAAATAAACTCGTTACCTTCCCAATCTGGCGCACAGAACCTTTTTTTTTGGTTAGAGGAGGAGGATGGGTGGGAGACACTACCCGAGTAGTGTTTCGGGTAATGCAACCACACAAATATATGACTTCCCAGAATTCCTTCACTCCTCCCTCATACCTCTCGGCAAATGGAGGCCCTGACCCCTGAAGTAAGGACAATAGACATCACAGGTGTTCGAGAACAACACAGCAAACAGTGTAGAGGATGGACACTGGTTGGGTGTTAACAGCAGAATATAGGTCAGCTCTGCTGAAAGCAACTCCAAGTGAACCAAACACTGAGAGAAGAAAGGTAAAAGAAACAAAATGGGAAACAGAGATCATGGTCTGAAGTTGTTTGAACTTAATGTTGACCCCAAAAGGCTATAAAGTGCCTAGATGAGCTGCTGCTCCTCCAGCTTGTGTTAGGATTCCCCAGAACAGGGAAAGGTAAGAAGGTAGTTCAACGGTCTCCAGTAGTTATTCAGTTTTGTGGGCAGCACGGTGGCACAGTGGTTAGCACTGCTGCCTCACAGCGCCAGAGACCCGGGTTCAATTCCCGCCTCAGGTGACTAACTGTGTGGAGTTTGCACATTCTCCCTGTGTCTGCGTGGGTTTCCTCCGGGTGCTCTGGTTTCCTCCCACAGTCCAAAGATGTGCAGGGCCAGGTGAATTGGCCATGCTAAATTGCCCGTAGTGTTAGGTAAGGGGTAAATGTAGGGGTATGGGTGGGTTGCGCTTCGGCGGGGCGGTGTGGACTTGTTGGGCCGAATGGCCTGTTTCCACACTGTAATCTAATCTAAAAAAAAATCTAAAAACACTGCAGCAGACCTAGGACTCTCATGTGAGTATGAGAGCAAGATAGTCAATTAACATGGCAAGCGACCGGAGATAGGGAGGGTAGGGTCATTCTGAGTGGAGATACTGTGCAAAGTGGGCATTCAATCTGCGTTTAGTCTCCCATTGTGAGCAGTGAATACAGCAAACTAGTCTCTCAAAACATTAACTCTATTATGCACCAGGTAAGCTATGGAGCATGTGAAGGTGAGAGAAGGATGGATACGGGAAGCAAAATTGGTTCATTTTCCCAGTTCCTGACAAGAGCAGGAAGCAGCTCCCACACAGGTGGTAATGAAGAATGTTCCACAAAAGATAAGCATTTTTAGGGTCTATGCAGTATCCATAACCATTCCTCGAGAGATGTTAAAGGAGAAATTGTTCAATGAGAGAATAACTTCAGCAAGATGGAGGAGAGCTGGGGGGTGGATGGGCTCTGTTCATAACTCTATTAAAGTGCAAGGCAGAGAGCCCTCACACTGTCACAGCCCTCAGCACATCAATTCTACACCAAAGAGCATCCCACCCTATCCCCATAATCCCACATTTACCACTACCAATCTTCCTAACCTGCACATCTTTGTAACTATGGGAGAATATGCACACTCCACACAGACAGTCACCTACAGCCATAATTGGACCTGGGTCCCTGACTCTGTGAAGCAGCCATGCTGACCATTAAGCCACCATGCCACCCTTGCTGTCCTGTTGAGGAATAGAGGTGTGAAGGGATCGAATACTCATAGCAAAGTACAATCTGTTAGGGCCAGGCAACTGGATAACAACTCGTCCGCTAATGTCATGTGATTGTATATAAGTTTAACGAATGGATAGTTGAAAGTGGTGAATCTGCTCTCTTCTGTTCAGTTTGTTCGCAACAAAGGTGTGATTTTATCATGCTCAGCCTTTCTCCAATTAAAGTGTAGCTGAGCAAGTTTATTGTAAGAAAGAGCCATTTACACGGGTTTCCTTTATTTACAGAAAGGGTGATTTTAATTACCTACTAGCCTGAGAAAAACTATAAATACTTGTGCACTTGGATCCTCAGAGTCTGTCTCTCTTTCTCACACTCACACACACACATGCACTCTCTCACACACATGCATGCACACACACACTCTCTCACACACACACGCATGCACACACATGACTCACACACACGCATGCACACACATGCACTCTCTCTCTCACACACGCATGCACACACATGCACTCTCTCTCTCACACACGCATGCACACACACATGCACTCTCACACACACATGCATGCACACACACATGCACTCTCACACACACACGCATGCACACACATGACTCACACACACGCATGCACACACATGCACTCTCTCTCACACGCATGCACACACATGTACTCTCTCTCACACACACACATGCACTCTCACACACACACGCATGCACACACATGCACTCTCTCACACACACACGCATGCACTCTCACACACACATGCATGCACACACACATGCACTCTCACACACACACACATGCACACACATGACTCACACACACGCATGCACACACATGCACTCTCTCTCACACGCATGCACACACATGTACTCTCTCTCACACACACACATGCACTCTCACACACACACGCATGCACACACATGCACTCTCTCACACACACATGCACACACATGCACTCACACACACACTCTCTCTCACGCACGCATGCACACACATGTACTCTCTCACACACACATGCATGCACACACATGCACTCTCTCACACACGCATGCACACACATGCACTCTCTCACACACACATGCACACACATGCACTCACACACACACTCTCTCTCATACACACTCTCTCACACACATACACACACACACTCTCTCATATATACACACACACATACAAAGCTAAAGCGTTTAGTATAAGAAGGAATATTCAAAGAATACTAAGTTTACAGTCCTTTGATGCAGTCAGCATGGCAAATGCTGTAGGTATTGCTCTAGCTCATGCTGAATGTCCAATGCTCTGTGTTTGTTTCCATGGAACCTGACCCATATTATTTTTGAGAGTGATGTAAAGACAGTGACGCGCACAGCCTACGAAGGAAAAGTAATTCGGCCTTTTGTGTCCATACTGGCTCTTTAACCGATCATCATCGCCCTGTGCCAATCTCCTGCTTTCTCCCCATATTCTTGCACATTTCACGAACACTTCAATTGAATCTGCCTACACTGCACTTCCACACAGCGCATTCCAAAGACGTGGAAGTCAGGTGAATTGGCCATGCTAAATTGCCCATAGTGCTAGGTGCATTAGTCAGAGGGAAATGGGTCTGGGTGGGTTGCTCTTCGGAGGGTCGGTGTGGACTGGTTGGGCTGGAGGGCCTGTTTCCATTCTGTAGGGTGCAATCAGTGCCCTAAATCCTCACTATATGGAAATGTTTTTTCCCCACATTATACTTGCTGGTTTTGGAAATCACTTTAAATCTATGCTCTCTTGTTCTAGTTCCTTTCACAAGCAGGAACAATGTCTTCCTATCCATCCATCCAGCTCACTCAGGATTCTGTAATCCTTTATCAAATCTCCTCTTCTCTCCAAGGAGAGCTGTTCCAACCTTATCAGTCAATCCTCATAATTGACATTCCTCATCCTGAGAACCAAATCACTTCTGCGCTCTCTCCAATGCATTCACATCCTTCCTATCGTGTGGCGGCCAGAACAGTTCACACAATATTCCAGCAGAGATCGAGCAAGTGCCCTGTATGCAAATGGTGGCTCATTGGTTAGCACTGCTGCCTCACAGCTCTAGCGTCCCAGGTTCGATTCCAGCCTCGGGTGACTGTGTGGAATTTGCACATTCTCCCCGTGTCTGCGTGGGTTTCCTCCAGGTGCTCCGGTTTCCTCCCACAGTCCAAAGATGTGGAGGTCAGGTGAATTGGCCATACTAAATTGCCCATAGTGCTAGGGGCATTAGTCAGAGGGAAATGGGTCTGGGTGGGTTGCTCTTCGGAGGGTTGGTGTGGACTTGTTGGGCTGGAGGGCCTGTTTCCACTCTGTAGGGAATCTAATCTAGCCAAACCATTCAATAGGAAAAGAGAAACCTCAAGTTTTTTTTTTATATAAGGTTTAGTGCCCTTTTAATGGAGGTCCCTATCTGGCTGCACATCCTTGTATTAAGATAACAAAATACAGAGAGAAATGTCCTATTTGCACTTTTTAAATATTTACTCTGCCTAAAAGGAACAAAAGTAGCAACAAGATTTAATAATGAGTTACAAAATGGATCAAGAGTGACCTGGAGTGGGTTGTAACACCTAACATTTTCAACCTCGACTCAGAAATCATTACAAGTCAGTGTGAGGCATAGAAGTTCGACTTCAATAGAAATTTGATAAATAACCTCAGGGGTGACAAATAGCCCAGCTGTGATTGTAGATACGAATGATAAACCGCGAGAGATACATGAGCAGTAAATCAGTCAGTGCAACATGAATTGAAAATAAATCCTTAGCTCTACAAAGTCGCAGGTGTTCAGCATGGAACAGAATATACAGAAAATGAACTTCCGGCTCCACAATATGGAAGGACAGCAGCTGTAAAGCATTGTTATTTGACAAGCCGCCTCACTAAGCATTAGATGGTTAACGTAACAAATTTACAAACAGGATAGCAATTGTATGAACTCAAACTTTCAGAGCTAGTCATAGTTTGCAATAAACAGTATTGTATAGATGTAAAAATTAGAGTTTGAACAAGCAGAGGTGAGTTATGGTGCTACAGGTATAAACTGAAAAGCAGCTGTGTAAGAAGAATAATGAAAAAGAGGGCCCTTGAGGGAGGTTGAAACACGGTGCATTGTGGGCGTGTCAAAGTAAGATTGGCAGAATTGCCAAAACATTGATGGCAATTCATCAAACGTCAGACAAAGAAGAAAGTGGTTTAACAAATACATAGAACACCAAGGCACTGAAACAGGTCACAGGCTCAACAGGTTCTATTAGTGTTTCTGTTCCACATGAAACTTGTAGCACCCTTCTTCACTTAGTCCCATCTACACATTCTTCAAATCCCCTGTTTTTCATGTGTGTACCTATTATCCCATGAAATGCACCTATGCGTCCATCAGAACTACTTCCTGCGTCAGCCAGTATTGCATTCTGACCACTCTCTCAATGAATATGTTATACTCATGGTCTCTGGTTCAGGTCTCCTCCGCAAGTGGTCTATGTCCACCATCAGGAAACACTTCCATAACTGTTGAAGGCCTCCATCTGATCACCCAACCCTTTTCTGTTGAGTAAGGAGCTCAGCTTTGTTCATCAATCCTGCTGGGCATTGTTTAACAAATTGATATCCGAATGTTGAATTAAGCAGTGAAAGACTTCCCGAAATTCACAGGAGTTTTATTGTACAACTATAGCATAGCACAGACACTAGTTTCCATGGTTCCCTTCTGGATTCTTTCCTTGCCCAGAGATCCATTGGAAAGAGGCCAGCTTTTAACTACAAGAGTCCAATGATCATCACCTACTCTCAATCAGTTGTGGAGCTGTTTGTTTGACCCTGAGAGGGGCCTCAATTTCTAACCTTTCCATTGTTGGCATCATTCTAGCCAAAAGTGCTTTATAGCTTCATCCCCTTGGTTCTATGTTATTTTTATACTATGGAAACAAAAATATACAGAATATTCCAAGTGTGGTTTGATCAAGTCTGTGGGCTAGGTAATCCATTCCGAACAGAACTGTGAACTAGACAGGTGTATTAGATGTAAGTAGTATAATCCCTTTCACACAGAGTGCAAATTTCAAGAAGCTTCAAGAGCAGAAAAGGGACAAATCTCTACAAGCAAGAGTCAGTTTATTGCTCAGGAATTGTTGGAACAATGTCTGCAATTTTCCCAAAAAGGAAGTAGGAATTCCCCTTACAAGTGACAACGCAATCCTCGTGTATCAAGCCAGTTCCACTACAATCCTGTACCTGAATATATTGGCCAAAATGTTTCAGATGGTAGGGTTTTCAGAGTTGGGGCAGAATGGACTGCTGCCCTGCAGGCTCCTAATGTTCCAAATGATACTAACTGGCTGATACTGGGACTTGGGCCCCTTAGTCAGGAGCAAGTCTCATCTCAGAGGACACATGCCAATCAGGTTCCCTATTCCCCAGCAGCACCTGAAGCTGCAGTGGACATGATTGCGACCACAAGTATTCACCAGAGTCTAATTCCAAGACCAGGTAAGTATGGGAGTCCCAAGGCTGAGAAAGGAAGTGGAATTCAGGGTGTGGACATAGGGGCTGGAGGGACTGGGGAGACTAGGGATTATTAGTTGATTGTGGGGAGATAGTGTCCAGTGTCGGACAGAGGTTATTAATGGTGGTGGCTGCTCCCTTACTCACTCTCACATGGCTTCCCTTCCGAGACCTAAACAGGATTACTTTCCAAACCTCACTCTGCACATCCCCTGGAAATGGAGGCGCAATTGAAAATTACTTTTATGTAGTCATTTGCAGGTCCATTTAAAGGCCTCAATTTTAGCAAGAACATGTGGACTTGTATAGGCCGCACCATTCCTGCCACAAATTTGTGCCAAGCTTAGGGTGGCTGGGAAGCCCTGGGGAAGGCACACCTGTTGCCAAGCCCTCACCCCAACCTCCCCCAACCCCCGACCGTGGAATGTAAAATATTTTTTGAAATGTTGAAAATAAGGCAATTACCTGAGCTCATTGTCTCACCTGTGGCTCAGCACAGTAAAATAAAATCACAGAACCGGTTGCACATCTGAGACCTCAACACAAAACCAAGGCTGACACTCCCAGTGCAAGACTGAGGGAGTGCTACATAGTCAGGGGTGCCATCTTTCCAATGGAACATTTACCCTCTCAGGTGGAAGGTACTATTGCCAGTAAAAGCAGGAATGTGCCCTGGTCAAATTTATCCCTCAATCAACTTTATTTATTGGCTTATTAAAATGTATTAAATGTATTTTTAAATGGCTTCTTTGGGAAGGTCTCAAATCCTTAAATTATAACAGTATTTAGGCTGCAAAAGACTGTTATTGGCTATGAAATGCTTTCTGGCAGCTGCCAACTTTATGAAATACAGGTTTGTTGTGGTGTAGTAGATAACAGTATTTACAGCTGGTTTCTTGCTAACTGGACAACAAAAACATCAGCAGTGTTATTTAATTTAAATCAAAATTTAGGAAGGACTTTATAACCATGAAGTACCACTCTAAGATGTGGTTTTTAGATTCTGATACATAAACCAGCAAACAGGGCAGCACGGTGGCTCAGTGGTTAGCTGTCTGTGTGGAGTTTGCACATTCTCCCCGTGTCTGCGTGGGTATCCTCCAGGTGCTCCACAATCCAAAGATATGCAGGTCAGGTGAATTGGCCATGCTAAATTGCCCTTAGTGTTAGGTGCATTAGCCCGAGGGAAATGGGTCTGGGTGGTTTACTCTTCAGAGGGTCAGTGTGGACTGGTTGGGCCAAAGGGAATCTAATCTAATCACTTCAGACATTACCAAGAGCTGTGATATAATTCCACACCCTAAATCTTGATTGGTACAGGGATCGAGGGTTACAGGGAGGAGACTGGAGAATGGGGTTGAAAAACACATTGGCCATGATCGAATGGTGGAGCAGACTTGATAGGCTGAATGTCCTAATTCTGCTCCTATGGCAGCTGGTGAATTTTTCATCTTGCTGTTCATTTCACTAAGGCTTTGTCTGGTAAGATTGGCTTGTGTTAAAATTGATTGAAAGGTGCTTATGTTCAACAAACAACAACTTCCTGCATTTATAAAGGTGGCAAATTACCCCAAGGTATTTTACAGGGATGTTATTGTATCAGAGCCTTGGTGTTCTGTGTCGAGGGAATCCAGGTGAGTGAGAAACCTTCCCATTGTGCTGGGCAGACTATTCTGTACCTGTTAATGGAAGCAGAATTCCTGCTCCTCACATCTGACCTTCTTGTATACATAGAGACATAGAACATAGAACATAGAAGAATACAGCGCAGTACAGGCCCTTCGGACCTCGATGTTGCGCCGATCCAAGCCCACCTAACCTACACTAGCCCACTATCCTCCATATGCCTATCCAATGCCCGCTTAAATGCCCATAATGAGGGAGAGTCCACCACTGCTACTGGCAGGGCATTCCATGAACTCACGACTCGCTGAGTAAAGAACCTACCCCTAACATCTGTCCTATACCTACCCCCCTTAATTTAAAGCTATGCCCCCTTGTAATAGCTGACTCCATATGTGGAAAAAGATTCTCACTGTCGACCCTATCTAAACCCCTAATCATCTTATACACCTCTATCAAGTCACCCCTAAACCTTCTTTTCTCCAATGAAAACAACCCCAAGTGCCTCAGCCTTTCCTCATACGATCTTTCTACCATACCAGGCAACATCCTGGTAAACCTCCTCTGCACCCGTTCCAGTGCCTCCACATCCTTCCTATAGTATGGCGACCAAAACTGCACACAATATTCCAGATGCGGCCGCACCAGAGTCTTATACAACTGCAACGTGACCTCAGTACTCCGGAACTCAATTCCTCTACCAATAAAAGCCAGTATGCCATATGCCTTCTTCACCGCACTATTTACCTGGGTGGCAACTTTCAAAGACATGAAGTCATACAACACGGAAACAGACCCTTTGGTCCAACCAGTCCATGCTGACAATAACCCCAAACTAAACCAGTCCCACCTGGCCCATATCCCTCCAAACCTTTCCTATTCATGCATTTACATTGTAATCATACCCACATCCACCACTTCCTCAGGAAGTTCAACCCACATGCAAACCACCCTCCATATAAAACATTTGCCCCTCGTGTCTTTTTTAAAATCTCTCTCCTCTCACCTTAAAAATGTGCCCTCTGGTGTTGAAATTCCACATCCTAGGGAAAAGACAACTACAATTATCTCTTCCCATGCCCCTCATTATTTTATAAGCCTCTATAACATTGCCTCTCAACCTCCTACGCTCCAACTTTTCTTTATAACTCAAACTTTCCAGACCTGGCAACATCTCTTCTGAACCCTCTCCAGTTTAATAATATCCTTCTTATAACTGGGGAACCAGAACTGGACACAGTACTCATAGAACATAAAACATAGAACATAACAGAGCAGTACAGGCCCTTCGGCCCTCGATGTTGCGCCAACCTGTCATACCAATCGGAAGCCCATCTAACCTACACTATTCCATGTACATCCATACGCTTGCCTCCAGAAAAGGCCTTGCCAATGTCCTGTACAACATCAACATGACGTCCCAACTCCTACACTCAAAGGACTGAATGATTAAGGCAAGTGTGCCAAAAGCCTTTTTAACCAACTTCTCTACATGTGAGGCAAACCTCAAAGAGTAATCTACCTCCTTCCAGCCAGCTGAGCTTGCACACCCACAGACTGGAATACTGTGTTCAATTCTAATCTCCCTGCTATAGGAAAGATCTGATATGGGAATAGGAAGGGTTTAAAGAGGTATGGGCCAAGTGCAGGCAAATGGGACTAGATTAATTTAAGATATCTGGTTGGCATGGACGAGTTGGACCAAAGGGTCTGTTTCCGTGCTGTACATCTCTATGACTCCATGGAGTGCAGTAACCTTTCAGCTTTCTTGAGCACTGTTGGCTTTGGATTCTGTAGCTAGCAGCCACACTCTCTGAGTCTGATGGTTGTGTGTTCATGCACCATACCAGAGTCTGGAGCACAGCATCAAGGCTGACAATCAGGTGAGGGAGTGCTGCAGCATTCAACGGTTTTCAGGTAACATGTTAACCAAATATCTTACATTAATCTAGCCCCATTCACCTACACTTGCCCCATTTCTATCGAAACCCTTCCTATTCAGGTAAGTTGTTAAACTGATCTGCAGATAGTAAACAGTCCAGCTGCCATCGAGAGTAAGTCAGTTTTTAAGGATTGGGATCATTTCCAGACCTGAGCTCACTCGTGTCCTCAGTGAGACCACCAACACAATCTTTACAGAAGGTGACCCATGAGCAGCCCTCACCTCTGGGTCTATTGGTTAGGGAATGATAGGTGGGTCACAGAGGCAAGAGCCTGACAGATTCCTGACTGCTGCTTGGATTGCTGACCATCCTCATTGTGTCACACATCCATACCACAGCAATGGCAGCAGCTCAGTGGAAGCAGCCCCTTTGCCAGAGGATCAGCTGTCACTTTATCAGTCTCATACTTCACAGAGGAAGCACAGAGTTGCCATCGCGAGACAGAAGCTATTCAGCCCATCATGTCAGTGCCAGCTCTCTAAATTAGCAGCTTACTGATACAATTCCTTTTCAATAATGGTCTAACTCCCTTTTTAAGTCCCCGTCATAAAACTGCTTCCATAAGACCACCAGACGTTGGAGCAGAAATTAGGCCATTCCACCCATTGAGTCTCCTCCGCCATTCAATCATGGCTGATAAGTTTCTCAACCCCATTCTCCTGCTGTACGCCCATTACCCTTGATCCCCTTGATACTCAAGAATCCATCTGTCTCAGTTTTAAATATACTCAATGACCCCCTTGGCCTCCACAGCTTTCTGTGGCAGTGAATTCTATAGATTTCCCACTCTCTGGCTGAAGAAGTCTATCCTTATCTTCATTCTAAAAGGTCTTCCCTTTACTCTAAGGCCACGCCCTCAGGTCCTAGTGTCTCCCAACAATGGAAACATCTTCCCAACATCTACTTCCATCACTCTCAGAAAATGCATTCCGGACCATAATCACTCACTGAGTGAAAAAAAGCTTTTCCTCATATCACATTCCATCAAAGATTTAAAAAACTGAAATTCCTCATCCCCGGAATCTTCCCTGTAAATTTCTCCAAAGCCTTAACTTTCTTCTTAAAATATGCCGTCCCAGAACAGGATTCAATACTCTGGCTGAGGTCAAGCTGGTGTCTAATTTGAGTTTGACACAGCCACCTTGCTCTTGTACTCCTGCGTAGTGGAGTAATTGCTTCCTTACAACATGATGCAACTTTAAGGTTAGAGGAGCCCATCTCAATGCATAAACCAGTTTCCATGTCCCATGTCAACCTTCCTAGAACTACTCCCACCAAAACTGACAATTTACATCCAGTTCAGAGATAGCTCACTGCTGTGGGCTCCTACTTGTTAATACTGGTTCTAAAAATACCCAAACTCAGAGAAAACCTGAAGGGACTTTCAACCCCTTTACACTGGACTGAGGTTGAACCTATGGTAAAAACAAGGACTGCAGATGCTGGAAACCAGAGTCTAGATTAGAGTGGTGCTGGAAAAGCACCACTTAGGCTATCTTTTATCTTAGCCTGCTGGAACCCCCAAGTCCCTCCTCCCTATCTTTTATCTTAGCCTGCTGGAACCCCCAAGTCCCTCCTCCCTATCTTTTATCTTAGCCGGCTGGAACCCCCAAGTCCCTCCTCCCTATCTTTTATCTTAGCCTGCTGGAACCCCCAAGTCCCTCCTCCCTATCTTTTATCTTGGCCTGCTGGAACCCCCAAGTCCCTCCTCCCTATCTTTTATCTTAGCCTGCTGGAACCTATCACATTTCCGACGCCCCTCCCCCAAGTCCCTCCTCCCTATCTTTTATCTTAGCCTGCTGGAACTCTCCGCCCCCACCCCAGTCTGACCTATCACCCACACCTTGACCTCTTTCCACCTATCACATTTCCGACGCCCCTCCCCCAAGTCCCTCCTCCATATCTTTTATCTTAGCCTGCTGGAACCTCATAGTCCCACAACCCCGCACCTCCCGCTTCTACCTCCTGCCCAAAATCCACAAACCTGACTGCCCCGGCCGACCCATTTTCTCCGCCTGCTCCTGCCCCACCGAACTCATCTCCGCATACCTTGACACCGTCCTGTCCTCCTTAGTCCAAGAACTCCCCACCTACGTTCGGGACACCACCCAGGCCCTCCACCTGCTCCATGATTTTCGCTTCCCCGGTCCCCAACGCCTTATTTTCACCATGGACATCCAGTCCCTGTACACCTCCATCCCCCATCATGAAGGACTCAAAGCCCTCCGCTTCTTTCTTTCCCGCCGTACCGACCAGTACCCTTCCACAGACACCCTCCTTCGACTGACTGAACTGGTCCTCACCCTGAACAACTTCTCTTTCCAATCCTCCCACTTCCTCCAAATGAAAGGAGTAGCCATGGGCACCCGCATGGGCCCCAGCTATGCCTGCCTCTTCGTAGGATATGTGGAACAATCCATCTTCCGCAACTACACTGGCCCCACCCCCCACCTTTTCCTCCGCTACATCGATGACTGTATCGGCGCAGCCTCGTGCTCCCACGAGGAGGTTGAACAGTTCATCCACTTCACCAACACCTTCCACCCCGACCTCAAATTCACCTGGACAGTCTCAGATTCCTCCCTCCCCTTCCTCGACCTTTCTATTTCTATCTCAGGCGACCGAATCAACACGGACATCTACTACAAACCAACCGACTCCCACAGCTACCTGGACTGCACCTCCTCCCATCCTGCCCCCTGTAAAAACGCCATCCCATTCTCCCAATTCCTTCGACTCCGCCGCATCTGCTCCCAGGAGGACCAGTTCCAAAAACGAACATCCCAGATGGCCTCCTTCTTCAAGGACCGCAATTTCCCCCCCGACGTGGTCGACGATGCCCTCCACCGCATCTCTTCCACTTCCCGATCCTCCGCCCTTGAACCCCGCCCCTCCAACCGCCACCAGGACAGAGCCCCACTGGTCCTCACCTACCACCCCACTAACCTCCATGTACAGCGCATCATCCGCCGCCATTTCCGCCACCTCCAAACGGACCCCACCACCAAGGATATATTTCCCTCCCCTCCCCTATCAGCATTCCGTAAAGACCACTCCCTCCGTGACTCGCTCGTCAGATCCACACCCCCCACCAACCCAACCTCCACTCCCGGCACCTTCCCCTGCAACCGCAGGAGGTGCAAGACTTGTGCCCACACCTCCCCCCTCACCTCCCTCCAAGGCCCCAAAGGAAACTTCCATATCCGCCACAGATTCACCTGTACCTCCACACATATCATCTATTGCATCCTTTGCACCCGATGTGGCCTCCTCTATATTGGGGAGACAGGCCGCCTACTTGCGGAGCGTTTCAGAGAACACCTCTGAGACACCCGGACCAACCAACCCAACCACCCTGTAGCTCAACATTTCAATTCCCCCTCCCACTCCACCAAGGATATGCAGGTCTTTGGACTCCTCCATCGTCAGACCACAGCGAAACGACGGTTGGAGGAAGAACGCCTCATCTTCCGGCTAGGAACCCTCCAACCACAAGGGATGAACTCGGATTTCACCAGTTTCCTCATTTCCCCTCCCCCCAGCCTGTCTCAGCCAAATCCATCAAATTCAGCACCGCCTTCCTAACCTGCAATCTTCTTCCCGACCTCTCCGCCCCCACCCCAGTCTGACCTATCACCCTCACCTTGACCTCTTTCCACCTATCACATTTCCGACGCCCCTCCCCCAAGTCCCTCCTCCCTATGTTTTATCTTAGCCTGCTGGACCAACTTTCCTCATTCCTGAAGAAGGGCTAATGCCCGAAACGTCGATTCTCCTGTTCCCTAGATGCTGCCTGACCTGCTGCGCTTTTCCAGCAACACATTTCCATCTCTGGAAAAGCACAGCAGGTCAGGCAGCATCCCTATGTCCCAGAAACAAGAAGCCGGTAATTAGGTCACGACAACATCTAATTCCTCAAAATATCCCTCGTTTTCACTGTGAAACACTACAATTACTGAGTTTTCTTTAAATGCGTTCTTTTGTGGAATACAAGCATCACTGACAATGATGGCATTTGATGCATATCCCCAGTTGTCCTTGAACTGGCTCTCTGGGCCATTTCAGTGAGTGGTTAAGACTTAACCATATTGCTGTGAGCCTGGAGTCACATGTAGGCCAGACCAGGAAGGATGGCAGTTTCCTTCCGTAATGGGAGCTAATTGGATTCCTACGACAATCAGCAACGATTCCATGGTCATTTTTAATATGATTATTTGTTATTTTTGAATTTGCCCACAGAGCATTAGCCTGGGCTTCTGGAATTTTAGCCAATGCTGGCACCACAATGACACAATTTCTTTATACGGTGCTTCCAAAAATCAATGCACTGCAAGGAGAAATGGGAATTGAGGCTTTCACTGACAGCAAACAAAGCTTCATTATGTAGCTGGTGTCAGCTGGTCACATTTTCAATCTCTGCCACAGCCAGCTTGACATTGTAGCGTCAGGACAGTGCGAGCTCCCAGTACTCCAGCACAAACAGGGATTCACCAGCCAACAGGCTCCTCATGCTATCCTGATGCTACATGATCCACGCAGGAAAGACACTGCGCTAGCAAACGTTGACAATATTACAATAGCAAGCAGACTCACCACTGCAGAGTTTCACAACTACAGCCAGATTAATTCACCAACAAAATGTTGTGAGTGGAGGGTATTACAAATTCGATATTTCAGGCGAAAGTCCTAAAGTTGAATTTAGTATTTTGATAATGTTAAAACCAATGAATCGATCGATGTTTTGGGGTATAAAACTGGACATTTTAAAAAGTTAGAGGGAGAACTGTCAAGCCACCAACAAGTACAGACTGCCAGCTGAAGAGCTCTCTGAAAGGTACCTGGCTATAAGAAGTTTGTGCAACAGAACACCGAAGCTGATCTAGAGAAAACTCTACACAGGAAAAGCTACAAAGGAGAATCGAAAAAGCTGACTGAGTTTTGAAAACTGATTTTTAAAAAAATCTTAATCAGGATTTTTATCAGACCAGTGCTGTAGAGTAGGAGGTAAAAGATGAAGGGTCCTGATGAAGTGCTTTTGCCCAAAACATCGATTTTCCTGCTCCTCGGTTGCTGCCAGACCGGCTGACCACTCGAATCTAGACTCTGATTTCCAACATCTGCAATCTCTCTTTTGCTTACATATTACTATTTGCGCTAGTAGATCAATCTCAGTTATTTTTAACAGCCCAGTGCTCAGGCGCAACTAACAGGGGAGATTTGTTTTATGTGAGCATCCCTGGCCAATGTTAATGGTCTATCCCTAAGTGCTCTGAAGGAGGTGGTAGTGAGCTGCCTACTTGAACTGCTGCAGTCCTTGAGGTTTGGATACAGCCACAGTGCTGCAAGGAAGGGTGTTCCAGGACTGAATCTGACATGGTGAAGGGATACCAACATAATTCCATGTCAAGACGTTGTATGGTTTGGAAGGAAACTTCACCTGATGAAGGAATAGTGCCCTGAAAGCTTGTGATTCCAAATAAACCTTTGGACTAATTATGAAGGTACAGAGGTGTACTGTACCTTTAAAAAAGTTGAAAAGCTAGCAAGGGCTGACAAAGCACAGAGAGTCCTGAACAATTGGGCGGCACGGTGGCACGGTGGTTAGCACTGCTGCCTCACAGCGCCAGAGACCTGGGTTCCACTCCCACCTCAGGCAACTGACTGTGTGGAGTTTGCACCTTCTCCCCGTGTCTGTGTGGGTTTGATTCGGTTTCCTCCCACAGTCCAAAAATGTGCAGATTAGGTGAATTGGCCATGCTAAATTGCTCCTAGTGTTAGGTGATGGGGTAAATGTAGGGGAATGAGTCTGGGTGGATTGCGCTTTGGCGGGTTGATGTGGACTTGTTGGGCTGAAGGGCCTGTTTCCACACTGTAAGTAATCTAATCTAATTGTAAATTTCTGGGTGGCACAGTGGTTAGCACTGCTGCCTCACAGCGCCAGAGACCTGGGTTCAACTCCCGCCTCAGGCGACTGACTGTGTGGAGTTTGCACATTCTCTCCATGTCTGCGTGGGTTTCCTCCGGGTGTTCCGGTTTCCTCCCACAGTCCAAAGATGTGCAGGTCAGGTGAATTGGCTATGCTAAATTGCCTGTAGTGTTAGGTGAAGGGGTAAATGTATGGGTAGGTAGCGGGTCGGTGTGGACTTGTTGGGCCGAAGGGCCTGTTTTCACACTGTAAGTAATCTAAAACGTAAAAATGTAACACTTCGTCAAAACAAATAGTTGCTGCTGAGTTGTCATGAAACAAATACAAATTCAAATTCAGCCAATCAGTTTAAACTATGCCCCGAGATACCAAAACCCAATCAAAGTTGAATTTAGTATTTTGATAATATTAAAACCAATGAAATGATCAATGTTTTGGGGTATAAAACCAGACATTTTGAAAAGTTAGAGGGAGAACTGCCAAGTCACCAACAAATACAGACTGCTAGCTGAAGTGCTCTCTGAAAGATATATGTCTATAAGAAGTTTGTGCAACAGAACACCGAAGCTGATCAAGAAAGAAATCTACAGAGGAAAAGCTACAAAGGAGAATCGACAAAGCTGACTGAGTTTTGAAACTTTTTTTTATATAAATCTTAATCGGGAGTTTTATCGAACAAGTATTGTAGAGTAGGAGGCAAAAGGTAGGTTTAAGAAAAAGGAGTTGCTAAATAGTTGTTGGTTTTAATATTCTCTGTTGGACTTAAAGAATAAAGCTGTTAATTTTTACTTGAAATAGTGACCCTGGGATAGTTCTTTGCCTCTCGAATTTTAACAGATTATGGCACAAGCTGAGTTTCTCTGTGTGTCGGGTTTAAATTAGCAGAGGGATTTACCCCGCGTCGTAGCAGAGTATAACCTGGTGTCATGTGACTTCTGACTTTGTCCTCCTCTATTGTAAAGGTTGTGAGTTTGGTACTGTTAAAGGTACCACAGCAAGTTGTGTGAGCACGTGGTGGCTCAGTGGCTAGCACTGCTACCTCACAGTGCCAGGGACCTGGGTTCAATTCCATTATCAGGTGACTGTCTGTGTGGCGTTTCCTCATGATGCACTAGCTTCCTCCCATCGTCCAAAGATGTGCAGGTTAGGTAGATTGCCTACGATAAATTGCCCATAGTGTACAGGGATATGCAGGCTAGGTGGATTAGCATGGGAAATGCTGGGTAATGCAGGACTACAGGGATAGGGTAGGAGTAGGCCTGGGTGGGATGCTCTTCAGAAGGATGGTGCAGACTTGATGGGCCAAATAGCCTGATTCGATACTGAAGGGCCCAAATGATAGTATTCACTGCTGCCACTGTGCGGCAGTGGTGGAGACGGCAAATATTGAAGGTAGTAAACGGTAAGTCAATCAAGCCTTGAATGGTATGGAGCTTCTTGAGCATTGTTGGAGCTGCACTCATCCAGGCCAGCTGAGAGAATTCCAGCCTGGTCTGTACCTTGCAGATGGAGGATGAATTTTGGGCAGTCAGAAGTGAGCTAGTCACTGCAGAGTGCCCACTCTCTGGCCTTGTCTTACCTATTGATTATCCATTCTAGTAGAAAATTAAGAGTTAATATCACCACTAAAATGATAACAAATATCTACTTGGTCAAATTCCAAGCTTTAGCTTCAGTGCATCCATCTCTTTTGTAAGGGTTAGATCCTGCCTCATCCTAATGACACAGAGTCATTGATGCTTTTGTGTGCAGTCTTAAGAAAATCTAAGACATCGGCTTCATTTGAGAGCTGTCAACTGTCAACTGACTTAAACTCATACATTGAAAACTGGTGGCTCAAAGGAACAGATCATTTTCTGAGAATAAAATAACATGAAAATAATAACTTCAAACACTCTCTGAAACTTTATCTCCATTTTAAAGCGAATATTTGAAAGGATGTTTTTCCTTTCCCCAAATATTGCAATACCCTCTTTTGAACTCGCTTCTCTGAAACAGATGTATATTTTAACTGGAGTTGTGGTGCATCATATCAAAGTGTAGACTCCAGTTTATTATTATAGGATGCCATTTATTCCTCAATTTGAAATAAACACTTATATCAAGAGCTTCAAAGTTGAAAAGACAAATAATAAAGAAGGAGAATCTGTTCAAGGCTAAAGCTACAGAAAATACAACAAATACCATGGCCTTGAAATTCCACTATGTCAATACTAAAATAAATAGGTTAACATGTCTGTCAAAATAGCAGACAAAGGAATTTCATAGGAATGTGTTAAGCATGGTTTAACTTCATTGTTCAAGAGTCTAATGTTGGAAATGAGATCTGAGATCTTGAAGATCAAATCCCTCTTCTTATTTACCCAAATAGTTAGAACAGCTGTTTCAGTCTAATGGAATGAGATCGTTTAAAAGAGACCTTCAGCTGAACACAAGCAATGGCCTATCTCAATTATACAACCACCCCATGTTCTGATGAGAGAGATATTCAGTAATACCCTGGCCTTGAGCCAGGTGTACCACAGAACATGTGCATCCCTTGCAACATTGCAAAAAACTTTCAACAATGTGTGATGGAGGGAAGAAAATTAATGACAGCATTAGTACAAAGATCAAAGAGAACAAAAAGGTACATTGGAAACCTTTACTGGTGCATATGTAGGAAGCTAAATTATTTTTAACAAGATATGTTAAAACAAGATTATGACAAAGTTTGTGAGAAGATTTGTAGCTCGGGTGCTCGTTGCTGTGGTTCTGTTCGCGGAGCTGGAAGTTTTTGTTGCAAACGTTTCGTCCCCTGTCTAGGTGACATCCTCAGTGCTTCGGAGCCTCCTGTGAAGCGCTTCTGTGGTGTTTCCTCCGGCATTTATAGTGGCCACGAAACGCCACGACCAGCTATCCTTAGTAGCCACACACGCAGACGACAAGCAACATGAATTCGACTGGGACAACACTACCATTATAGGTCAAGCCAAACAAAGAACAGCCAGGGAATTCCTAGAAGCAAGGCACTCATTCACAAACTCCATCAACAAACACATCGACCTGGACCTAATATACCGGCCACTACAGCGGACAGCTGAAACTGCCAACCGGAAGCGGCAGGGACAGGCCACTATAAATGCTGGAGGAAACACCACAGAAGCGCTTCACAGGAGGCTCCCAAGCACTGAGGATGTCACCTAGACAGGGGACGAAACGTTTGCAACAAAAACTTCCAGCTCCGCGAACAGAACCACAGCAAGATTATGACAATTGGGAACTACAATTGAATATGTGTTTTAGGTCTGTAGTTAACAATCAAAGCGAATACTGGTAACAATGTATCAGGAGGACAAAATATGCAGCAAAAGTATTGAGATGGCTCATTATATTCGGGACTCCTAGGACATAAAGCTACTGTCTCAAGATAAGTTTTTTACTTAGATAGTTTGACTGGAATTACGTATTACAAAGGCAGCCATTATCAGTAAAAGGGTTTGCATTACGTTATTTAGGTCAATTTATTAAGGAAAGTTCAGTATATTTAGTATCTGTCAGGACAGACAATCTTGAAAGTTGCAGCAGTTGATGTTGTAGAGCATTCAAATACTGTAGTTGTTGGCAATAATTTTTACTACACTTCAGGATTGACAAGTAAAGAAGCTACATTCGCTTTTACGACTGAACAGGGACTGCTACCTTTGTGAAAATGGAAAATCCCAGACTAACCGAATGAAATCTTCACCCTGCTCAGATTTCTTGGAGGTGGGTATCAGTTAAAGCCCCGTCTGGTTTATTGCCTCAGATGCTGCATTGCTCTATCACAGTGAAAGTGATGTACCTCCCAGTCAATGTCTTCATATCGCTCCTCATCAGGCTGTGGCAGCTCTCCCTGCTCTTCTGAACCCATCCTATCCCCTCCTGCCCTGCTGAAATGGTGCACAGTGCAGCGTGCCAGGTTTAAGTGGCAGTCCATTTGGAGGAGGGCTAGGGTCCTAGTGCTGCTCCTGACCTCAGGCCTCAGGCCCCAAGGCCTGACATGAACACAATGGATCCACCCTCAAGCTGAGTAGTGTGGCCCCACCCCTCCCAAGTCAACACCCTTGTCCCATCCATCAATCTGAGTACAATGAGCTCCCCACCAACCCAGAAACAGTGGATTCCCCCACCCACTGACACAGCGATTCCCACCAATGACCCGAGCACAGTCTCTATTCCCTGGATCCTCTTTATTAAGCCCTAGTGTACACCCACATCCCAGGCTCTGATCCAGTCCTTT
This sequence comes from Chiloscyllium plagiosum, assembly GCF_037043375.1. Classification (NCBI taxonomy): domain Eukaryota; kingdom Metazoa; phylum Chordata; class Chondrichthyes; order Orectolobiformes; family Hemiscylliidae; genus Chiloscyllium; species Chiloscyllium plagiosum. Next base: position 47,281,376 of record NW_028270158.1, read on the forward strand.
CCAAATCAATCCAATCATTCAAACTTTGCATTGAAGAGCCCGATCACCTGTTCTATGGTTGCCTTTAGTGCGGGAATGATTTTCAATGTATCTGTATTCTCCCTCAGTCAGTGGACTCCTTATAAGAGCCATCAGCAATGGAGGGAGAGGGTAGCTCTCCTCTCCCAGTGGCCATCCACATAAGATGCTCAGGCTTTCAGATGAGGCAGGACCATGAAAGTTATCAGGAAGGTAGGCATCATGGCAGTTTCCTGGTACTGACCTCCAAGATGTGGTACAGATGATCACAACTGAGCGGAATATTCTTGTTAATAAATTCAGTTCTGTTACACATACATTACACAGTCTACAGCGCCCTGCACCTGGGGGAGGTCAGAGGTTTTGGAGAATCCCACAGCTCAGGCTGCAGGACTGACCACAGCATGGAAAAAGGAGATGTAGTGGTATAGATCATAGAATCCCTATAGTGTGGAAACAGGCCATTTGGCCCAAAACATCCACACTGACCTCTGAAGAGTAACCTACCTAAATCCATTCCCTGACCCTCTTTCTCTACATTTACCCCTGACTAATGCACCTAACCTACACTTCCCTGAACACAATAGACAATTTAGTATGGCCAATTCACCAGACCTGTACATCTTTGGACTGTAGGAGGAAACCGGAGCACCCGGAGGAAACCCAAGCAGACACAGGGAGAACATGCAAACTCCACAGAGACAGCGGCCCAAGGGTGGAATTGAACCTGAGTCCCTGGCGCTGTGAGGTAACCACTGTGAGGCAACCACTGTGCCTCACAAACTGCATTTGTAACATCCTTGATATATTTGGAGTTGAGGATTGGGAAGCTCTATACAGATCCCTGGTGGATCATTGGAAGGAGCCAATCACATAAAAATTAAGTGCTGCTGTTATCTGGACACTCCCAGGATGGAAGAGCATCCAGTTCTTCAGGGTGAAAGTTCGGTTCCAGCAGATGATACTATTCTGTCACGGTACGCTGTCTGTTTATGATTGTGAAAGCAACAACAACAACTGCTTTTGTTGAATCTATTCAGGATGGGTACAATAAACATACAGTGGAAATATCAGAAATACAATAACCTCTAAATCATAGCAAACGCATATGACACATTAACATAGGCAGCTTCTGAGGAACACACACTGTATGTGCTTCAACTAAACACTAGTCCTTAGTCCTGTGAAGGGGACATGGAACATGGAGACCCCAATGAAGGGCCATAAAATGCCTCTGTATCGACCTTTGAGCAACACGCCTTGTACAAATGTGTGCAGTACAGGCCATGTCACACAAATACATTGGCATGTCATAACTGTGTAGGAGTGCTCCTGTTTTGTCAAACCAACAACATCCTCCATCCCATCCCAACTCACCCATAAAATACTGCATTCAACATGGGGCCCATGTTGTCATCTACTTCCAGTTCAATGTGTGAGGAAGGCAATTCTGAGTTCAGGTTCATGCCACCCCACCTCGTATAGCTGCTTCGGGGTCAGCCCACATGATGCAAGGTTCCCACGTTCACATCCAACCCTTTTACCCAACAATCAGTATCCCTTATTTACCTCCTCAGCCCCGGCTTACCATGTAGCCTTGTCCAATATTGCTATCCACTGTCTCCTCAATTGAGGCCATACCCCATGACCCCCCCAATGCTGACCCAAATCACACCCATATATCTGGAGTCACCTCACCTCTCTCCCTTCACAGGTATTGTCCTTTTAGATCCCCGTTGTTGTGGTTCCAGTCCGTACCCTTGAATTACCACTTTCCCAATGTGGCCTGTCTCCTCTTATGCCCGAAACGTCGATTCTCCTGTTCCCTGGATGCTGCCTGACCTGCTGCGCTGTTCCAGCAACACATTTTCAGCTCTGTCTCCTGCTTACCCCCTTCAGACATGTACAGCCCAGAAGCCTCAGACTAATCATGGAGCAACTGCAGCTTCAGATGAACTGTAAAACCCACAGCCCTGAACTGATGCCACTACATCTCCCCTCCCTGGAATCTCCAGCTAGGGCAGACCTGCCCTTCAGGGCTGGCTGTGGCCCAATCCCAGGACTTGATGAACACAGATCCCCGCACCCTAACTGTCTAACTGACTATGACCACCCTCTGGAGTGAGATTGGAAGATGCCCTTGATTGAGCATGGCAGGAGCTCCCCACCCCTGCCCCCAATGGTCATAGATCCCCTTCACTGGACTAAGGACCAGTGTTTGGTTGAAGGATATGCAGTGTGTGTCCCACAGAAGCTGTTCCACTTGAAAGAGCACAGTGCCACACACCAATACATCCAGCCCCTTGACTGTTCAGTGTTGGCAACCATGACAAAGCTGCCTGGCTTTCTGTCTGTGCCAAAAGCAAAGCAGGGCTCAGAGGCTATGAACCTGAAAGGCTGAAGTAAGCACCAATGTGTTAAAAGGTGAGGCGAGGTGAGGCAGAGATGCTGTGAGGGCCAGGGAAGCCCATAGTAAATGAATGCCAAGAAAAGCAAGCTAGGAGGCACATTCGGTGTCGATGCATGAGGTGGCTGTGAATCCCTGCACACACTAGTAAGGGCATTGCAGTGTAGAATAGTCAGGAGCTACAGAGTGCTGATGCATTTTTATACTTAGTCCAAGATCGGCCACAGTCACCGTGGTGAGGCTGGTTGTCTTGCTAATGCCGGCGGCTGTGAAGGGAGGGCGGAGACGGTCACTGCCCTTGGAGCGTGCCATGAAATGTTGGTGAGTGGAGGTCAACACCGATAAAGCAGGTACCTACCAGGTAACCACGCTGACTTGGAAATCAGAAACTGATGCCTTCTAGAGAATTACAAACTGCATAGAAATCACTGTGGGAACCTTAAGGAGATTAATGGACCTTTTACTTTCTTCAATGTTTCCAAAGCCACTGTATTCTCTCAGATATCTCACCTTGGCCCACATTGTTTGACTGCTGGCAAGACTGCTGGCCTCAATCTCAACAAGGACTATGTGCACCCTCAAGATGGGGAACAGTTTTCCAAAGAAGACATCAGGTCAACATCTACCAAAAACACTCCCTTTCACTGAGTGCTGAAGAAATAAATGAAGTCATCATTAGGAACTGTCTGTGATATTAATGATCAGAGCCAATGATTATTAGCAAAGGAAGAACTCTTGTCTAACCATCCTTTTGAGGCATATTTCAAATACATGACACCTCAACTACATGTCAGAAAGTTCCTTTAGTTTCAGGACCCTCTCCATAAACCTCTGCCTGAAGCTTGCAAACAGTAGCTAAAGCAACAGGTGTCAAATTTGGAGAACTTGAGCGAAAGAGAAGAAACAATTGTGGAATGATCTTGGGATGGGGAGATGGTGGGATGTCTAAGGAACAGGATTGGGCCATACATTTGCAGAAGCAATCTGCAGTCAGAGCACAGTACACCTTAGGCAGATTCACAATGACACCAAGCTGTTTACCACCCTAGGCAGAAGACCTATTACATTTAGCTCATTTATACATTGAACCCAGAGAGGTGTCAATAGAGAGAAACTTTTATTCCATCTGTCCAGACTGAGGTATGGCTTAAAGTTCTTCCCCTCAGCACCTGAAATACCCCCCATCTCTCTACATCCTGGTCTCATTATCCCCAACAGCATTGTTTGGAAAGATAATAATTCAATACTTGGAGAATATTACAGGATAATAGAAAGCTAAGTAACACAGGCAAGTTTAAAACAGAAGCAGTGAGGCATAATAAAGTATAATATAATCTTGAGTCAAATAAAAGAAGACAAACAGATGTCACGTATAATTTCACCTTGGCACATTATCTCAAGAATAGTTTCTCTTCCTATTGTGACTTGTGTGATTGTCCTCGATGCAGTACATTAAGATTAACCATCTGCATCACTAAGAACCATGCTTCCCCTCACTACACATGTTCATGTCTCCCAGAGCAGTTCCACAGTTGACGCTGGGAACTGTTCCAGCACAGTCCTATTTAATTTGTCTGCTTTCTGACTACAATGTGTTTCTTATTACGAGATATGGTAAACAACTGTTTCATTAGTAGCATTCCATTTGTAACAACTGTGCAATTAGTACTTAAAACATGTTCTGCCAACTCACGATGCAGTGGGACAAACAACTAGCTCTGCACATTGCCAGGATTCTGTGCATGTTTATTGGGCTTTTTTTTTGCTGAACCAGGGATCTTGCTTTGTATTGCAAGCAATCCTGTTCTCATTCTCTCCTTTAAAATGTCCCAAAAGCATAATTCTGACTCAAATCCAAATGGTAGGCGGCAATGGAAACAAAGTCCATACAAGGTAGAGATTTCAAATCCATCAAAGATTTATCCTAATTTGCTTCCACGTTCAATGACATTCACTGTTATTAAGGTGGAAATCATCTAGTAACTTTTGATGGAGAAGAGATACTCCCATACATAGTGATCTTAGCAATCTATTGCCTGGAGAACCTCACTGCTGAGCCGAACCAGATGTTGATACAGAGAAGCTTCTGAGCTGGTGGCCTTGATCACAACCTGGACTCTGTGCACCCTAAAAGGTATTCTCTCGTCTACTTCATGGGGCACTGAACTTAAATCTAGTAGCCTGTCACTGCAGGCCTGGCTGAGACTGGACAAGTTGTGTGAGTTGCTGCATTCATGTTGAACAGAATTGAGTCAAAGGTTGTGGGTTGAAGTTCCAACCCAGACATTTGATCATGGAATCCAATGTGATTTAGGAAGGTGTGTTGCCCTGTTGGAGGTGCCCCCTTTTGTATGTGATGCTGACCTGAGGTCTCAGTTGCTCTCACAAATAGGCATAAAGGCGCTATTTAAAAAAAACACATAAAAGTTGTCCCAGACAGCCTGACCAATATTTCTAATTTCACAACTTCACCAGATCACCCTGGTTGTATTTTTCTTGCTTCTTTATTTTTTTTTAGATTATTTACAGTGTGGAAACTGGCCCTTCGGCCCAACAAGTCCATACCGACCCACCGAAGCGCAACCCACCCAGACCCATTCCCCTACATTTACCCCTTCAACTAACACTACCGGCAATTTAACATGGCCAATTCACCTAACCTGAACATTTTTGGACTGTGGGAGGAAACCCACGCAGACACGTGGAGAATGTACAAACTCCACACAGTTAGTCGCCTGAGGCGGGAATTGAACTTGGGACCCTGGCACTGTGAGGCGGCAGTGTTAATCACTGTGCCACCGTGCAACCCCTATATTTTTGGGAGCTTACTATCTGCAAATTTATTATTGTGTTCCCACATTGCTATACAACTGCAATTCAAAAGTCTTTCCTTGGTCTGATGTTCTTTGCAGCATTCAGAGGTTATAGAAGGCGTGAAATGTAAGTTTTATCTTTCGTCTTCAAGTAAGAGTAGGAAATGGACTTAGCATAGTGACTTTAGCCCTGGCTTTAATCAAACCTGTATTTAGATTCCCTACAGTGTAGAAACAGGCCCTTCAGCCCAACAAGTCTACACCGACCCTCCAAAGAGTAACCCATCCAGATCCACTTCCCTCTGACTAATGCACCTAACACTATGGGCAATTTACCACGGTCAATTCACCTGACCTGCACATCTTTGAGCTGTGGGAGGAAACCGGAGCACCCGGAGGAAACCCACGCAGACACAGAGAGAATGTGCAAACTCCACAGACAGTCACCCAAGGCTGGAATCAAACCTGGGTCCCTGGTACTGTGAGGTTGTAGTGCTAACCACTGAGCCACCGTGCCGCCCTATATTGTGGGTACAGTGTAGGCAGAAGAGAGTTAGAATTGCAAGTGAGCATTACCCTCCAGGTCCCAGCAGTATTTCTTCCTCCCAGTCCATCCTTGAGCCTTCTCCACCTTTCTTAAACTCCTGGGATTTTAGCAATGTCAGTGCAGCCTGCCATTATAAATATTTAATTATTCAGAATGTGTGTTCAAAACAGGAGAATGAGAATGGAACCAAAGCTGAGGCACTGCAAGGACAATCAACAGCTAATATAGACTGGGTGGAGAAATGAAGGTGGAAGCATCTCAGCCAAGAAATGGCGAGGCTGTAGTGATGCAGGGATAGTGTCCCTACCTCTCGGCCTGGAGGTCTGAATTCAAGCCCGATCTAGCCTGAAGGTGTATCATAGCATGTCTGAGCAGACTGGTTTAAATAATCCAGTCAATGTCGAGTTAATATGGTAATCAATAGCTCCAGAACTGACCCAGCAAAAGGGAATCAATTTAAGCATTTTATGCAATAAAAAGAATCATAGAAGACTTTACTCAATCCATTATTTCAATATGTGTTTATGTTAAACGAACAGTATTAATGTGACAAGCTTCAGTGAAGGAGAGTTGTATAATGGGATAATTGAAACCTTGAAGGTTCCTCACTGAGGTAAACACAGGAACATTATGTGCATCAATCCACACATAACAGCCCACTTGCGTTTCCAAATAAAGGACAGTTAAATATCGTAGAAGAGGCACTTGTCTCACAAGAATATTGAAGGAAGGAAGATGCTGAGAAAAGTCTGGAGACATTTAGTAACATAGACAGAAATTGCTAGAAAAATTCAACAGGCCTGGAAGCACCTGTGGAGAGAAAGCAGAGTTAACATTTCAGATCCATTATAACATGCTTGTTAGGTCCAAAAACCTAAATTAGTCAGGGGAACAAATATTATTTCTGATACTCTGCATACACTCCAAGACTGAAGGTGGCAACTGAATAATTGCCAACTGAGGAGTGGATTATTAGACAGAGATAAGGCAATTCATTGTTGATTTTTTTTTTAAAAAATGAACCTTTACAGAAATTCATGTGTAATGAATTTACAAATAGAATTTAAAGAATTTATAGTTATGGTTACCAGTTAAATAGTATTTTAGTGAATTTTATAGCAACTTGCACTTTTAAAGCACTTTTATTATCCCACTTCACAGGGACATTAGCATATATTCATTTAAGTTCATTGTTTTCTTGCAGTATATTGTCAAGTCAAACACCTTGAAGTTCAAATATATACACCACACTTATCAGGGAAAATGCAATTTACGGATTGTAACAAAAACAGTAATGTTAATTCAGAGTCCAGAGGAAAGCAGTATCAATCTTTAGTAATTTGTATTTTTTTTCTAATCAGCATTTCTATATTGAGGAATTTGTTGAAATGTGATTCTACAGAACAATTGCCTTCCTACATGACAGGAGATGCATTGGTTTACATCACATCATTAGGTGAAACTTGCAAATATGAACATCAGAGAATTATATTTGTGGCAGCTGAGATCCTATGGTATTGTTCGTTGTGAGACCATTCATCCTGTTACCTCAGTCCTATTTCTCACTAACCCTCTCCATCCCTCTCTCTCTCCAACTTCACCCTGTAAAACCATCACAAAGCCACCCACATAACTTAGTCCTTGGTCACATCTCCTATCTTTGTAATTCCTGGCTTCACACTATTTCTTTATACCTGCTTTAAAGAGCTTTTGGGACATCTCTTCACATCCACACACAAGTCTCTAATGGATCAATAGAATTGAGTTGTAATGCCCAACTACATAGAATCTGTATAATGTGGAAACAGACGATTCGAGTCCACATTGACTTCCGAGGAGCATGCCACCCTGACCCCTCCTGACCCTAGATTTCTCATGGCCAATCCACATAACCTGCACTTTATGGAACAATATTGCAAAGCCAATCCACCTAACGCCTCAAATTTGGACTATGGGAGGAAACCAGAGCACCTGAAGGAAACCCACACAGACACGACGAATATGCAAACTCCACACTGATAGCTGCTCGAGGGTGGAATCAAACCCAGGTCCCTGGCAATGTGAGGCAGCAGTGCTGACCACTAAGCCACCATCCCACATATTATTGTATTGAGAAAATAGGGATGTTGATTCACCAGAATTAGCCTGGTTGTGTTTCAATCAGCTTGCAAGGGGTAGAGGTACGTTAAAGGGTATCTCTGGAACCAAGGCAGGAAGGATGGCAGGGTCATGATCGCTGCAGAGTGAAGTTCTTGTCCTTGAGCATTTCCCTTACAGTTTCCGCTGTTTTACTTTGATTCAATGAAAAAGCCTGATAAGAAAAATATGACATCACAGGAAGTAAATGAACCCCCACAGCAGGAAGTGCATGCTGCACAAAGATACTTTGAACGGCCTAAATTTTGTGGTCAATGGCAATAAAATGGTGCCTGCCATTCATTACACTTATGTAAAACAGAAGAGAAGACAATCAAGTAATTGTGCTTCAGGCAGGTTGGGGAAAATCGAAAGCTGGAAAATAATTAATTCAGGAGAGAAATGCATGGGAAAGGCATTAGACCAGAAGGGTTCTTTAAGGTTGTGTGGTCCAAAGAAACGTTCTCGGGCAAATGGACAAATTGAATGAATTTCCAACAGCAATTCAATTTAGAAAGCATGACGTGGACAGAATACTTCATGTAGCTAGTAGAAGGTTAAAGCTGGGAACTAGATAAAGCAGGATATAATGTGTTCAGGAAAGATTGGGAAACTACTAAAACCACCTCACTCCAATGATAGGAGAGGATAGATAAGCTGAGAGGTAAGCAAACAATGGAGACTTCATGGGTAGAATTAAGAAACAGAAAAGAATTTAAGTGTATTTTATATACTTAAGATATGTATTTATATATTTTGGAATAAGTTTCCTCTTAATAGCAAACAATGACAGAATATGTAAGTATAAAACTTAGACAAAAGATTTGTGGTGCAGTGCTAGTGCCTCTACCTCTGGAACAGGAGGCCTCCTGCCTCAGAGATGTGTCATAACATGTTGAATAGATTCATTTCTATAGCAAAAAACAAGTGTGTTTACATGTAGCATATTAACTTTCAAATAGATTGCAAAAATATAGATATAACCTATGTCAGAAAGTGAATTTTGAGTGCATTCAACAGAACTTGCTGCAAAGTCATATCCCAGTAACAATAAGTTCCATAGTTGACTGAGTCAGATTTAGTTAACAGCCTAATATTGAAGTTAACCACAATATATTCAAAACTTATTAGAGGCTAGGTTTGGAATGTAGAGTACACAAATAGCTACAAAGATTCCAGATTTAGGTAATATTGACTTCAAAGTAGTGAAGCAAAGATTGTTGATAGTAAACTGGTCACATTTGTTGATGGATAAAGTGATAGGAGATCAGTGGAAGGGACATTAAAATACATTTAACATGCTCCAGAAAGTTGTCAACTTCCCATAAGGAAAAATATAAATGGACAATTGAAGGGGTGAGAGACAACAGAAAACTAAAAAAGAAACAAATAAAAATAAAGTACCCATCATGCTTAATGGGAAAGATACAAAGAACAACGAAGTGTAACCAAGCATTAAGGGTCAGATATAGGAAGTAAATAAAAATAAACATTCAAGAGAGATTTCTATCAACACAAGTATTTGTACAAAATTATATTTCGAAATAGGCAAGTGGAAGGAGCAAACTGATAACGATGATGTTGTAAATGAAAATAAGGAAGCAGCAGACATGATGAAGAAAGAATCCCTTTACATCAATAAAGGAATGAAAGTCCTGGAGATTATTACAATGATGGACATCCCAAGGAAAGCAACAATGAATAAGAGGGAGAGCCTCAACAAAATTAATAGTATGTTAGTTACCTGTAAAAAACAAAATAATGGCAAATGATTTTCATCCCAGGAATGTCTTAACTATAATAATCCAAAGTACTCTCAATCCAGAAATCATGTCTTGATTGAACATGTCCACACATCAATCTGCCATTTAAATAAAGTGAGTAAAGATAACCAGGGAATTTTAGATCAGTCCACCAATTACCTGTTGCCAGAAATTTGCAAGGAGCTAAACTTGAGTGGCCTGGACAACTTGAAAAGCTTCAGCTGATCAGAGAGAGCCAACATGGATTTGTAAGGGTCACATCATATCTGACAAACCCAATGGATGGTTTTGAAAAGTGACTAAAATAGTGGACAGGGTAATGTCTACAGATAAAAGCAAAATACTGCAGATGCTGGAAATCTGTAATAAAAATGGAGAAACACAGCTGGTTCTGAAGAAGAATCACATTGGACTCAAAACATTAACTCTGTTCCAATCTTCACAGATGCTGCCAGACCTGCTGGGTTTCTGTTTGTAAGAATGCCAATGGGTGTTATTTATACAGACTTCCAAAAGATGTTTAATAAACTCACCCATTAAGTTCCATTAGCTGAAGTTAAAGCTCATGGAATTGAGGGAAAATATTTGACCTGGTAAACTGAGTGTCAGGTTGCTGACAGGTAATCCAGTTGGCAGGAGGTGTCTAACAGTATCCCATAAAAATCCATGTTGAGCCTTCAGAGAATTCATTATATCTGTTAACAGGTGACATGATGGGGCATGTATTCACGTTTGTTATTAATAAGTGTCATTTAAGTGATGTAGATGAAAGTATAAAAAACTATTTTGAGATTAAGTGAACAAGAGCAACTGTGAGAAATGGGTTACAGAATTTGTAAATTGTGTAGTCATAGAATCATAGAGATGTATAGCATGGAAACAGACCCTTCGGTCCAACCCGTCCATGCTGACCAGATATCCCAACCTAATCTAGTCCCACCTGCCAGCACCCTGCCCATATCTCTCCAAACCCTTCCTATTCATATACCCATCCAGATGCCTTTTAAATGTTGTAATTGTGAGATATAGTGGAGTTCAAAATTTAGTTTGGGATCCAGGTTCATAGGTCATTAAAACTGTACAAATAACTACAGAAAACAATCAAAAAGGTTCATAAAATGTTGTGCTTTATTTTAGAGGGATAGAACCCGAGGGGTAGAAGTTATACTTCTGAATTAGACCACACCGTAAACATTGTGAGCAGCTCTAATCACCACAGTTTAGGGACAATGCACTGCAGAGAGCAGAAAGCTCAAGTTTTTTGGCTATGTTCATGGTCTTCAATTCACTCACAAGTGGAAATTGTTTTTCTTGCAGTCCAAGAGTTGAATCCCAAAGACAGTCACATCGACTCATGTATCTCTGTCAATTTTGTAGTTTAACCGGATTGAAGTTTTCAAGGTATCTTAAGAAGGAAGTGATAGAGTAAATAGAGAGAAATAATTTCCACTTGTGAGTCCACGACCACTGAACATAACCTAAAATCTTGAGACAGGGGTGAAATTACAAAACATTTCTATGCTTAGAGGGGAAGAAGTTCAGGAATTTTCTCCCACAAATGATAATTAATGCTACAGAATGTGTCTCGGGCTTAATCTGTAATGGACATGTACTTTGTTCATCGAAATATTAAGGAATATGGTGAGCATGTTGGTCAAGGGTCATCACCTCACTGGGATGGACTTGAGGGGTCCAGTGGACTCCTTTTATTTACTACAACACACAAAAAAAAATCGAGTGTTTCCAAATAAACCTGTTGGACTATGACTTGGTGTTTTGTGATTTTTAACTTTGTCCACCCCAGTCCAACACCGGCTCCTCCAAAACAAAAATGATAGATTTTGCATTGCCACAGACGTCAAAACTCCCTGACGTCTCGAACAGGTGAAGGCGGACCCCGCGTGAGCCTGGCAAACAATTCCATCTCCTTCAGCAAATGTCCAGCGACTGGAACATGTTAGTGTCAGCATTAACAATTCCCAACAATTTCTGCCAAATCTGACCAATTGGTAATACACACACACACACACACAGAGCTATCAAACTGCACCTTCACGCCGAGCTGGGGACCTGAGATATTTCGCAAAAGAAAACTTTAGTCTTCCTAATTGCTGAGCTAATTTGTGTCTCCCACAGTGATACTCGTGAAAGGAAACTAAACTAGAGATTAAAGCAGGGAAATTGCTTTCATGTAAACTCGGCGATCTGCTGCCGGCAGGCATTTGTCTGGGAGCGTTCAGGGCGTTTTAAGAAAATAGAATCTCGATTTTTTTTTGTACTTGGAGGCGATAATTATAGATATAAGTCAAGGGCGATAAATGGTTTTGATCTGTGGTTTACCTGAACCGTTTGAGCCGAAGATAAGTGAAGCCAATTTGGTGCAGGGAAAATCTCCAGCCCCACAGCGGGTCTCTCCCTTGTTCAGGGAGTGATCTGTGAGGGAGTTGTTCCTTGTGTTTTCGACCACTGCGCGCGTCCCGGCTTACTGCTGGTGTCAGTTGGAGCTGAGTTCAGAAAACAAGAAATGCTGGCGATCCCAGCGGGTCAGACAGCATCCATGGAGAGAGAAAGTAAGCCAAGGTGTCTGAGGGTGCTGTCTGACCCGCTGGGATCGCCAGCATTTCCTGTTCTCAGTACAGATTCCAGCATCTGCAGCAATTTGCTCCTTAAACTTAGTTCACATCCCTAACCCAATTCAACCGGACTGCAACCCCAACATTCTGAACAGATGGGTCTTTCTAAATCTAGAAAGCCTTGGATGTTGCTGATTTATCTCTTCGACGGGAGGCACCGATTCATGTATACAAATATATTTCTAGCTCCACAGATCCAGTGTGGAGAGTACACGTTTGTCCTGTGTACGACAGGATCTCAGTGAATTGAATTCCAACTTCCCAGTGTGAGGAATTCTGACTGTGGCGCTAAGTGAATCCGAGGAATCAGGTCGAAGCAGGTAACAAGTCAAGTTTCCTGGCACAACCTCGGGACAGATCGGGCATCCAGCTGAGGTTTTGTTTAGGACAGAGACCGAGCCATTAGGAGACTGGGCGTTCAGGCAAAATACCACCGAAATTCAGCCTCACGCCAGGAAGATCAAGAATGGCCTTGGAGGGGAGGGCTGAATCTTATTTCGGGCCCAGCTTCCAAGTGTTTCGATTGGGTGTAGGGCGAGGAACTCTTTCGTGTTGCTGAACGAGACGGAGTCTGCAAGGGCGCTACCAAGATCTGTCAGAGATAGAAGAGGGTCATACATCGCCCAGAGATGGAGAAACCCCTGACAAGGAGCCAGGAGACAGGCAGTGGGCCGAATAGCCTTCCTTCCCCGCTCCAAGTTTGCTTGGGCACTGTCAATGCAGCAGGAGCAGTATTCACCGCTTATCTGCTGGCGTTTACTTTAATTCCACATATTGATCAAAGGCCACACAGGCAGTAAGCTTGCCCTCCGGCTGTTTCCCTTTCAAGTTGCCCTATTTGTCAGAAATCACTGAAATTCTCTGTTCCACGGCTTTGAACGCAAGTTTAGTCACGGAAATGCAATTTGTGTCCATTATCTTGCATTGCAGATTGCATCAGGGTCCACTGGCAGTACAGTCTGGGACTGCCTGTTGACAGAGAGATGGCTGTTTGTTGGTGTAAATATATATTTGTGAAGCGTGCAGAGTCTATGCCTTTCATAAAGCGAAAACAAAGAGTAAGAGACGGGGGAGAAAAGACAACTAAATTACTACGTTGCATGCTAATATGGGGTGCAGTTGGCTGCTGTTTAGTGTTTGTTGAGATATTGTGGTATATCAGTTAGACCACCCACACCGAGCCTAGCTACTGGTTGAACACACCGAGTTCAAAGGTTCATGCGAGAATTAACCAATTTAATCAGTTATTACCAGTCTTATAGTCAGATTAACTAGTAGATAGGGAGGGAGTCTCCCAACAGACTTGTGTCTGAAGAGCGATTTAAAACAGGGACCATTTCCCACCGATGCAGCAAAGGGACCGGTTCACGTGAGGATCCTGGCCACTAACTCCTGGAGTCTGGACTTGGTTTGTTAGGAACTCCCCTAGATTGGCAATGTTTGACAATTCCCAGTATCCTTATAACTGCTTTAATTACGATGGAGATGATTACCCGCCCTGTAGTTCTGAGGAAGAGAAGAAGATATGTAGACCTGCCTACAGGTAAACGAGCAGTGAGTGAGATCCACTGGGGAGGGGTTGGTTGCATGTGTACCGGTTCGGTCAACCCAATATTGTTGCCTTTTTACAGTTACATCGCCCTTATAGCCATGGCCATCCAACAGAGCCCTGACCATAGACTCACCCTGTCCGGCATCTATGAGTTTATCATGGCAACATTCCCCTACTACAGAGCGAACCAGAGAGCTTGGCAGAACTCGATCCGGCATAACCTGTCCCTGAACAGCTGCTTTGTTAAGGTGAGCAGTCCTCAGTCTCAGACTCTCTGGGGCCCGAGCTCACCCTTAAACATAAAGGATTGCGAGGGGTTTTATTTTGGGGGTGGGGTGGGGGAGCAGAAAGGTGTTCGAATCACGCTCCTGAATATGGGGCTTTTCAGCTCAGCTTGGGCTCACCTTGCAGGAGCGGAGCAAGTTTCACAGTAAAACCCGTAAGAAATTCAGGATGCTGTAAACCAGAAACTGCTGGAAAAGCTCAGCAGAACTTCTTTTTTTTGTTTAGTTCATTATTTCCCCCAGCCCTCTTTCTATAACTCTGTCCCCATTTGTTGCTTTGCAATATTGGGCGGTTTTGGTTTAGAGATTACTAAGGGATTGCACTTTGGAGAAGTATCTTTGACCGAGTTCGGTGCTGCGTTCCCTCCTGTGCGTTACGGAGTTCTTGTTAAATTCCCTGTTGGAATTGGAAATGAATATTTATTAGTCTCAATTTGGACAGTTTCGGGTTTGCACTCGCCTCGATTAAATGAACCTCTGGGTCTCTACATTTCAACCCCCAACCACCCCCCCCCCCCCCCCCAGGTGCCGAGGTCCGAAGGGAAGGAGAAAGGCAAGGGGAATTATTGGACCTTTGCCTCGGGTTGCGAGTCAATGCTGGATTTGTTTGAGAACGGCAATTACCGGCGGCGGCGGCGAAGGAGGAAGGCGGCGCCAGTCAAACGCTTGCCGAGCTATCAGTGTGACAGTGGGGGAGAGCTGCAGTCCCCCGGGCCAGGGCCATCGGGGAAATTACTCCAACAGGACTCACCCCAACACCCCTACAAAACCGAGTCTGAGATCAAGTTCAGCATCGATTACATCCTATCCGCCCCGGACCCGTTCCCGAGCCTCCGAGACCAGGGCAGTAACAGCCTGTCACTGCTGCAGGAGCGGCACCTCATCAACCCCCAGCTCTGCACCAAGTGAACTCCTGACCGCTCAGCAAAAGGGAAAGTCACTCTCCGAGGGAAGAGCCAGCCCTGGTCTCCAAGCCTCCGCACCTGAGCAAGGGTCAGGCCGTTACTGGACGGGACCCCTTCCCTCTTCTGTACCCAGCGTTCAGTTGTAATGTGAAACATTATGTGGCTCTGTGTGTGTCTGTGTGTGTGTGTGTCTGTGTCTGTGTGTGTGTGTGTGTGTCTGTGTGTGTGTGTGTGTGTGTCTATTCCTCGGCCAGGTATTTTAAACCCCAAATATGAACTCCAGCCAGCCCTATCATTCCAATCATTAAGCCCAGGGAGGGTTTAAAACGCATGCTAAATATAAAAAAAGAGGCCACTTTGCACATGCCACATTTCCTCCCCAGCACGCTTAAACAGCGACATAGTGAATTAGGTTGGTTCATTGAGTTGAGATTGTGGAGATGGGAAGGGGACGAGGTGAGGGGATTGCTGTTCCTTCACATTTCTGATAGCCCACATTGTGATGAGAATGACCTGTGTATTAAGGCAATAAAGTGTTCTCGATGAAGGCGAGTCTGGCCGGGTACCCGGTTACTGTTATTTCTTTGAAATTCAGAAACTCTCGCCAGAGTTTGGGGGGGGGGGGTCACCGAGAAAGCGAGTTCCATTTCTCATGGCTATGGGAGAATATTCTCGCCAAAGTTAGCTAAAGGTCATTTACTTCACGCTGATCATTAGAAACCTTCCCAACACATCAACCAACTTGTACAACTAAGTCCAGTGCGGCCGGATCATTGACTGACATAATATTACCGAGTTTGTTTAGCATGGGACTCCAACTTTATATTTTCAAATTACATCCGATTTCCGTGCCTTTTCCAACTGGCACTCGTTTATCGTTGGTGTGAGTGCTGTGTTTTTGTGTGTGTGGATATTTGTTTTTCAATGTAACCTAACGTGTGAGACATTTAACATGACAGGCATTTAATAAGTGAGCGACTCGAAACGACAGCTGACCTTATTTAAATCTGTGGAGCTCCCCGTCAACTCCTCTCCAGCACAATAATGTCCCCAGTGTAATTACAATGAAATAACTGTGTATCTTTTGATCGATCACTGATATTAACATTAGTAATGCATTCCCCCCCAAGCGAGTGTCGAAGGTCAGTAATTGTTCTGGGTCATCAGATTTCCATTAACAATGTTGTTGAGAAAGGCAGTCTCCGGGAATTTCAACATAAATTAATCCAACATTTAAAATAAAACAAAATTAAACAACATGAAAACTAACGCAAAGTAGTTAATTAAAGTCTGTAAGTAATAGGCAACTTCGGTAGATGCAAGGGGGGGGGGGAACTGTGACACGGGTGTATGAAATGAGAAATCCTTTTCCCAGCTTAAGGCGTCTTAACTAAAATTACCTTTTAAATTCACAAGTGCAGTGATCTGCAGCCTCGCTGATTACATTTTGGGGACCCCGGCCAATTCCACTCTCTTAATTTGTCGGGAAATGTAATGAGATCTCGGGAAGCTGTTTATTTCGCTGTCGCTGGACCCGTTCGCAAACCATCACAAATCAACTTCGATGTTCTCCCTGCTTCTATTCGCTCGCGGGGCAAAACTGGTGCTGTTTGAAATGCCCGGGAGGGGTATGCCCAGGCATTGGGCTGTTCACCGGCACAATTTGTATGATTTGGAGATGCCGGTGTTGGACTGGGGTGTCCAAAGTTAAAAATCACACAACACCAGGTTATATCCAACAGGTTTAATTGGAAGCACTATCGAAACGCTGCCCCTTCATCAGGTGGTTGTGGAGTGTGGGTTGTGGTGGTTGTATTTGATTGGCAGGCTGCATTTGATTGGATTGGATTTGCTGTTTGTCACATGTACCTAAGTAGAGTAAAAAAAATTGTTTTGCATGTAGTACAGGCAGATCATAACACACAAGGACAAATAGATCATAGGGTGCTTAGATAGAGTGAGGCATACAGTATTACAACCGTACAGGCAGTACACAGAAGCAAGATCAGCATTAGATGTGAAATTAGAGAGGTCCATTCAGCAGTCTAACAGCAGGGAAGAACCTGTTCTTGAATCTGTTGGTGTGTCTGTCTACAATTGCTCAAATTCATCAAGGCGCAAACAACACATTCCATTTACCTAGCTCCCTGAATCTAATCAGACTGTCCCCGAAGGAGTTTCAGGAGCTTGGTAAGTGGTCTGACTATAAAAGCTTCACAGCAGGATCCAAAGTTAAGGATGGCATGGTGATGAGAGGCTTCAAACTGGTTACATTTGTTAAAAGAAACTCTCCCAGAATAAAAAAAAGACAGAAAGAAGATTCTGAACAAGCTGGGAGACAATCAAGGAGGATCTTAAAAAGAAATTGTGAAATGGCATTGTGTTCTAAGACATCAATGTGTCAAGTGTATTGTAATGTTCATTTCAATCTCTTTTAATCAGAATTGAAGTTCTGTTCAGCATAGTGCAATGTATTTGGATGTTGACAGTCACGTACACTCAACCCAAAGATACAGTCCATGATTCACATCAGTGGTTGGCAATTAATGCTGCATCCAGTCTCAGTCCCCATCTCCTCAAGGAATGCACCACTGAGGCAGCTGGAAGGGAAATACTCCTTACCGGCCACATTTCCGGGATAGATTGGGATAGGGCCATGTAGATTGTTGCTTATAAACCCGTAACTCCCACATATCGAAGGAAACATGACCCTTAAACAATCCTCCAAGTTACTGGAGGCTAACCGTCTGCTATCTGTACCTGAAGTTAGCAATTAGTCGAATCTGCCATCTCTTTAGCTTGTAGAAGGTAAGACCTGTCCAGTGTTATCATAGATTATCATAGAATCCCTACAGTGTGGAAATAGACCCTTTGGTACAACAAGTCCACACCTACCCTCCAAAGGGTAACCCATTTTCCTATCCTATTACTTTACATTTCCCCTAACTAACACACTCTTTTTCTGCCATTGAGATATCAATTAATTCCTGCATAATTACATTGAGTAACATAGAATGTACAGCAGACAAACAGCCCATTCAGCCTAACAAAGGATATACTTGCCATAGAGGGAGTGCAGCAGAGTTTCACGAGGCTGATACCAGGATGGCAGGACTGTCCTATAAGGAGAGATGGGATCAACTGTATTTACCAGAGTTTAGAAGGATGAGAGGGGAACTGATTGAAATATATAAAACTTTAATAAGGCTGGACAGACTAGATGCATGAGGAATGTTTTCCCACCTTGAGGAGTCTCAAACCAGGGTCAGGATATGTGGTGGACCATTTAGGAATGAAAATAGGAAAAGTTCCTTCACTTAAAGGTAGTGAATTTGTGGAATTCTCTATCAATGAATGTATTAAACAATAGATATGTTTCTACATTTTAAAGACATTAAGGGATATGGGGCAAATGATTATATGGTATTGAGCCATCATTGTATTGAGTGGTGGAGTAGGTTTGAGCATGTCTTTCAACTGGAGCTTTCTCCTATTCAACCAAAACAAACACTTGCATTTCCACGGGACCATGCACAACCATATGAGGGTCCAAGACACTTCACAGCCAAAGAAATATTTCTGAAGTGTATCACTGCTGTAATGTAGAAAGCAGCAGTAACCGATTTATGTGTAGCAAGCATCAATGTGATAATAAGCAGATAATCTGCTTCGGTGATATCCATGAAGAGGTAAGTGTAGGCCAGGAGAACTCTTCAAAACAATGTCGCCAGATCTGTTGCATCCAACTGAGAAGGCAAATGGGGGTCTCTGTTTAGCATCTCATCCAAATGACAGCCCTGCAAATACTGCAACCCTTCCTCAGTAATGTCCTGAAGTACAGGCGTAAACAGGATACTCAGGTCTTCGAATGGAACTTAGATCCACGGTGTTATAACCTAATGTTTCCAAATGAGATATAGTTCAATCTTTGCATGTTTCTTTCTATTCCCTTTTCTCTGATGTACTCTTTTAGTTTGTTTTTGGAAAATGTTTAAGTTACTTGCCACAAAACATCTTGTGGGAGTGAATTCTACACTGAGCACACAGTGAATGATACAGCTCTTATTTCTCTGGATTTAGTCACTGCACTGTGTTGTTGACCCTTATTTTTAGGTTCTCCTGCAAATGGAAGCATCTCTCCAAAGTTGCCCCATACGGAGAGTTCAGTTAGCTAGATAATTAGAAATGTAATGTTAACAGTACAGGTTCAGTCACCATTCAGACTATGAGAGTGCATGGAAGCCTGTCTCCTCACCTTGCCCTATCCTTGTGGAGTTGTTACCCTCCACAAGCTATACATAAGCAGTTGTCCCTCTCTAATGATGATCAATGTCCTCTGTGGATTATGGGTCATAACATATCTTGTACAGCTCAGCTTGAAATTCTCCATTAGATCACTCTGATAATCTTCATAGAATCATAAAATCCCTACAGTGTGGAAGCAGGCCATTCAGCCCATCAAGTTCACACCAACCGTCCAAAGAGCATCCCACCTAGACCCACCCCATTCCTTTAACCTTGCATATCCCATAACTATTTCACCTGTACATCCCTGGACACTGTGAGCAATTTAGCATGGCCAATCCACTTAATCTACACATCTTTGGACTGTGGGAGGTAACAGTAAAGTAAAAGGCCCAATCTTTCAGTCTGGCTCCATTCTTGTTGATTTCTTTGAAATGGGAATCTTTAACATTCCAACCTCAGCTTATTGTAAATTATTATCCTTTTATCCTACAGATGAATGCTAGTTTTGGGATGAGATCATGGCTTTGGGAATGGGGTCTTAAGCTGTATTTTGCAGGTCCACATCTAAAAAATTCACACATTTGCAAGAGCCCAGCATTGACATTACTTTTCAAAATCATGGGCAACTGTTTGAAGTTCTTGTTATAGAAGGGATACCCACAGAATTTCACAACAATATCCATTTGCAAGGTCCTCGATGTATCGTTTGAAACAGCTTGTAGCCTCTGTGCTGTCTACTTGGGGAAAGCAAGCAGTCTCAGTATGGAGATATTTGAATTCCATATTCTGCACACTAAGGAAACAAATTGTTGACATTCATTAAATGTACATTGCCTTGGGGGACTCTGAGGTCATGAAAGGTGCTATAAAAATGCAAGGAGAAAGTGAGGATTGCAGATGCTGGAGATCAGAGTCGAGAGTGTGGTGCTGGAAAAGCACAACAGGTCCTCATTTGGATACAGAACTGGCTCAAAGGTAGAAGACAGCGGGTGGTGGTGGAAGGGTGTTTTTCAGACTGGAGGTCTGTGACCAGTGGAGTACCACAAGGATCGGTGCTGGGTCCACTACCTTTTGTCATTTATATAAATGATTTGGATGCGAGCATAAGTGGTATAGTTAGTAAGTTTGCAGATGACACCAAAATTGGAGGTGTAGTGGACAGCGAAGAAGGTTACCTCAGACTGCAACAGGATCTTGACCAGATGGGCCAATGGGCTGAGAAGTGGCAGATGGAATTTAATTCAGATAAATGCAAGGTGCTGTATTTTGGGAAAGCAAATCTTAGCAGGACTTATACTCTTAATGGTAAGGTCCTGGGGGGGTTGCTGAACAAAGAGACCTTGGAGTGCAGGTACATATCTCCTTGAAAGTGGAGTCGCAGGTAGATAGGATAATGAAGAAGGTGTTTGGTATGCTTTCCTTTATTGGTCAGAGTATTGAGTACAGGAGTTGGGAGGTCATGTTGTGGCTGTACAGGACATTGGTTAGGCCACTGTTGGAATATTGCATGCAATTCTGATCTCCTCCCTCTTAGAAAGAGGTTGTGAAACTTGAAAGGGTTCAGAAAAGATTTACAAGGATGTTGGCAGGGTTGGAGGACTTGAGCTATCGGGAGAGGCTGAACAGGCTGGGGCTGTTTTCCCTTGAGCATCGGAGGCCGAGGAGTCACCTTATAGAGGTTTACAAAATTATGAGGGGCATGGAGAGAATAAATAGACAAAGTCTTTCCCCTGGGGTCGGGGAGTCTAGAATTAGAGGGCATAGGTTTAGGGTGAGAGGGGAAAGATATAAAAGAGACCTAAGGGGCAACTTTTTCACACAAAGGGTGGTACGTGTATGGAATGAGCTGCCAGAGGAAGTGATGGAGGCTGGTACAATTGCAACATTTAAGAAGTATTTGGATGGGTATATGAATAGGAAGGGTTTGGAGGGACATGGGCCGGGTGCTGGTAGGTGGGACTAGATTGGGTTGGGATAGCTGGTTGGCATGGATGGGTTGGACTGAGGGGTCTGTTTCCATGCTGTACATCTCTATGACTAGGTCAGGCAGCATCCAAGGAGCAGGACAGTCGACATGTCGGCATAAGCCCTTCATCAAGAATGAGGCTTGTGAGCCGAGGGGAGTCAGGAGATAAATGGGAGGGGGGGGGGGGGGGGGGAAGTAGCTGAGAATGCAATAGGTAGATGAAGGTGCGGGTAATGGTGATAGGCCAGAGACAAGGGTGGAGCAGATGGATGGGAAGGAAGGTGGACAGGTTGAACAGGTCATGAGGGTGGTGCCGAGTTGGAAGGTTGGATCTGAGATAAGGTGGGGGGAGGGGAAATTAGGAAACTGGTGAAATCCATATTAATCCCTTGTGGTTGGAGGGTCCGAAGGCAGAAGATGAGGTATTCTTCCTCCAGGCGTCAAGTCTTTCATATTGCAAAGGTTCATCCTTAAAAGTTGACAATCATTAATTTAAAAAATAAAGTTCACAATGAAAAGGAGCCAGTCAGCCCATTATGCCTGTACCAGCTCTTTGAAATTGCCAGCCTATTAATCACACCAATGCCCATGCTGCACAACCTGCAACCCTTTCCTTTGCAATATATATCTAATGCCCTTTTGAAAGTTACTGCCGAATCTGCTTCCATCAGCTTTTCAGGCAGTACACTCTGCACTGTCTCGTTACACTGCATGGAGAACGTTTCTCATCCTTTCACCATCCTGGAGTCTTTTGCCAGAAATTGTAAAAAGTAGACTAAAATCAATAATAATTTGGATTGTTATCCATATTTTCTTTTTATTTATTTCATTGCTACACCTTTGCTGAAATGAATCAAAGTGCCACACATTCTATTTTAAAATGGTAATTTTAAATACTCTCTCTGTATTTAAAGATAGGGGTCAGGATTATAAGTCGGGTCATAAGCTCCAAGGCAGTAATGTCCAATGCTTACCACACTTCCATATGCTCTAAGGACCCTCACCCAACTCCCCAACCTGGTGCTCACAACTGTTTTCAAAACTTGAAGTAGGGTCACCGTGGAAAAATGTTTGGAAAGAACAGATCTAAGTATCAAAGTATAATAATTTGTCTATGGAAATGCATTGAGAATTTTTAAATGACAGTATCTTTAACATTTTATTGCCTGCAATTGTTAACTTGACAGGAAGACTCTCTCAGTTAAGACTCACATGTTCAGGCCCCAGTCTGAACATGGAATCCAAGCTGATATGTCAGTACAGTTGTGAGAGTGTGCTGAACAGCCACTGAATGGTTACTGCCCTTCCAGGTGGATATAAAAGATTCAATCCATTTAAAGAACAGCAGAAGAATATTCCCTGTATTTTGACCAATATTTATCCCAGGGTGGCCAATGGCAAGAGCATGAGCAGACAGCCCGAGGTGGCCAGAGGGGCCGAGATTGAGCCTGGAGTGGGGGTGATGTTGACCCTTTGTGAGCCCCTCAATCCCCGCATGGCCAGGCGCTTATGGGCTGTGAAGTTGAGCTGTTAACTCTGTTTCTTTGTTTTTCTTTTTTTTTATTAAGAAGGACTGTAATGTTTAACTTTTTAATTTTGTTTTCTTTATTTTTCTGCTTTGTACCTAGATACCTTCATGCCTAAGATGGTGCCATAAGTAGCGACTTGTAAACTTTTCACTATACTCAGGAGTACATGTGACAATAAACCTAATTCAATTCAATTATCCCTGAGCCAAGCTGGTAATGTATTTCATTCCTGTTTGTGGGAACTTGCTGCTTGCACATTGGCTGCCGTGTTTCCTATGCATCAACACAGACTACACAAAACTGTCTCATTGTCTGCTATGTGCTTTGAAACATCCTGAGGGCTTGAATGATATAGAGCAACCAATTTGTTCTTCCTTAAAATTTTCCAAATTTAGTTTACACTAAAGGTCTACATTACAAGTTAACAGGCCTTGTATACATATCAATGACTTGAATGGGCCCTGATATGGCTGGCTATCTGATATGTGCCTGACAGACTCAAACTGAATGGAATTGTTCACAAAGAGAAAGCAGACTCATATAATTAAATTTCACAGTCAATGACAATTAATGTGACAATGTTGAGATCAAATTGCCACACAATTAGCTCCACAGACCTCTGGTTCGTAGCTTTTTGAGAGGAATGTACAGTCCAGAAGAGACCATAAGACCATCGATATAGGAGCAGAATTAGGCCATTCGGTCCATAGACTCAGCTATTCAATCATGACTGATATGTTTCTCAAACCCATTCTCCTGCCTTCTCCCCATAACCCTTAATCCCCTCTCTCTAATCAAGAATATATCCATCTCTGTCTTAAATACACTCAATGACTTGATCTTCAAAGTCCTTACAGCTCAACATGCCATTTCAGTCTTATTGTGGATGACCACACAACTCAAAACAGAGGACACTGTTCCTACTTAAATCCTTCTGGCAATCTTCTCACTAAACTCCAGCTCAAGATTATTGATGCTAGTCAACGCCTTGAGTGGTTAGCTGTGAATATTGACTGTCCTTTGTGTGAAATATATACATCTGTTTGGCCATTCACTCTTTCCCCTTTATAGTTACAACTCATGTTGCAACGTTGTCGCTCTAGAGACAGTGTTAATCAGGGTTGAACTTTTAAGTAGCCTTCAGAAGCTGAAGTACCTAGCATGCACTCACACCAGCCCACACTTTCTTAAAACTATTTTTCCCCTTCATGCAAAATTCATTCAGAAGATATTTCCCATAACAAAGATTCATTTTGTAAAACTGACAGTTCACTCATCTCATCAAAGGCTTATAGCAAGGGCAAGATCTTTTCAATTTTCCCGCTGTGAAGAATATTTGTATCTATATGTGTAAAGGACATAATTACTTGAACTTTACAACGGTGCTGTAGAGGGAAACGTCTTTCCTTGATTAAGAACATGTACACTGGAGAAAATATCTTGCTCATCTTCATGAATTATGATCGTGGGAGAATGCAGCTTTCGTTCCAGAGGAACTTATTTATATCCATGTGGAACCAATTCCATTTCTCTTTGGTATGTTTTCATATAACAATGTTTACTCGAGGAAAACGTACAGAAGGCACCACTGGGGAATCAATGGACAGGAAATACCCAAACATTGATTGGGATCCCTTGTGTCTTTTGAAATGAAGTCGCTCGACCGTAAAGGAACAAGAAACTTTCAGAAACATTTACAGCAATTCAGCAGGGATTATTAGTCTAAAAATAAGGACTGCACTGTTGTGTTTTAATTTTCTTGGGAAAATAGTCAGAGCATCACAACAAAAGTCTGGAGGTAGGATTCTCATCTCAAATTACAGAAATGTGAAAAAATGTTCAATTACTGACTGAAAATGGAGCTATGCCCAACTCTAAACATCATCAGCAAGAATCAAGAAAGATTGTGACAGTCTCATCATATCAAGTTGTATAATTCTGGCAAAAACCCTCACAGAGAATGATAAATAGGTGGGCAATCTTAGCTGTCGTCAATACACACCATAACCTTAAATCTGGTTGAGAATGTTAAAACCCTATGAGCAGACAGTGCATTCAGAACAGATGACATGATGAAACAGCAACGCTCCGAAAGCTTGTAATTTCAAGTACCACTGCTGGAATATAACCTGGTGTTGTGTGGCTTTTGACTTTGTCCACCCCAGTCCGACACTGGCATGTCATAACAAATAACCTCAGCAAACATTGGAATGAAGCTTAAATAATTCGGCATTATTTTACCAACCGATTGCAAAACTTGTTTGCAAAACATACAAAACATTTCAGAAATTACATGTAGAATGTTTTCAGCTGATTCTTCAACATGATCATTTCATGATCTTGGAGGCACATCTTAAGTTAATTCAAGGTTAGAACATGAGAATATCAAGAGCAAGTCCAAGATAAGATACTGCACATTAGATTACTCAATGCGATGAGACCCCATGTTGTTGGGAGTAGTATGTTAGCACGGATAGCGGATTGCCTAACAAGTTGAAGACAAAGATTTGGGATGGGGGTGGGGCGCTCATTTTTAGGCTGGCAACCTGTAATTAATAGAGTAGAATAGGGATCAGTGCTTGAAACACAATCATTTACAATATTTATGAACGACTTGGATGAGGGGAGTAATGCATTTTCACTAAGTTTGGCAACAAAAATGTAGATAGGAAGGCAAGCAATGAGGATGACACAAAGAAACTACAGAATGATATAAAGTGGGTAAAACCTGGCAGATGGAGTATAAGATGGGGAAATGTGAGGTTAGGCACTTTGGTGGGAAGAGTAGCACAGCACAATGGAGGAAGACTTGTAGAAATCTGCAGTACAGAGGGGTTTGGGAGGCTTTGTCTAAGAATCACAAAAAGCTAGTATCTGATTTCAGCAGGTAATAGGGAAGGCAAATGGAACATTGGCCTTTATTCCAAAAGAAATGGAGTATAAAAATAAGGAGTTTTTGCTAAAGCTTCACAAGGCCCTAAGTTAGACCAGAGCTGGAATACTGTGAAGATTTTCGTCTCCTTATCTAAGGAAAGCTTTACTGGCAGTGGAGGCAGTCCAGAGAAATTAACCTTAAATTGATCAAGGGTATGGACGGATTGTGTTATGAGGAAAGGTTGAATTTGGTGGACTTGCATTCATCGGAATTTCAAAGAATTTAAGGCAACCTAGAAAATCTTGAAGGGCATGGATAGGATAAATAGACAGTCTTTTCCCTGGGGTAGGGGAGTCTAGAACTAGAGGGCATAGGTTTAGGGTGAGAGGGGAAAGATATAAAAGAGATCTGAGGGGCAACTTTTATACTTACACATACCATCCTCTGTGTGAGTGGAATGAGCTGCCAGAGGAAGTGGTGGAGGCTGGTACAATTGCAACATTTAAAAGGCATCTGGATGGGTATATGAATTGGAAGGGTTTGGAGGGATATGGGCTGGGTGCTGGCAGGAGGGACTAGATTGGGGTTGGGATAACTGGTCAGCATGGACAGGTTGGACCGAAGGGTCTGTTTCTGTGCTATACATCTCTGACTCTACTAATGACAAAGAAGATGCATATTCAATGAATTTCAAAGTAACATAACCAAGACACTTTTTGAAATCTTAAAAAATTTTTCAAAGAATTTAGAGTCTTGAGCAGTATGCTGTTTGTGGTCTGGGACAAGGAAGCACATTAAGGTGAGAGGAGAGAGACTGAAAGACATGACAGGCAAATTTTTTTTTAAGAGGATGGTTAGAATGAACTTGCTGAGGAAGTGGTGGATATGGATACAATTACATTGTTTAAAAAATATTTGGGTAAGTACATGAATAGGAAAGGATTAGATGAAAATGGGCCAGGAGCAAGCAGGTGGGACTAGGTTATTTTGGATTATGTTTGGTATGGTTGGACGGAAAGGTCTATTTCCATGCTGTATGACTATCGCGCCCAGTCTGACAGACTGTTATAATCACCTTGACCACTAAACTTCTTTACTGAACAGTCTCTGAATAAAGAGACCCTGGAGTGCAGGTTCATAGCTCCTTGAAAGTGGAGTCGCAGGTAGATAGGATAGTGAAGACGGCGTTTGGTATGCTTTCCTTTATTGGTCAGAATATTGAGTACAGGAGTTGGGAGGTCATGTTGCGGCTGTACAGGACATTGGTTAGGCCACTTGGAATATTGCGTACAATTCTGGTCTCCTTCCTGTCGGAGGGATGTTGTGGGACTTGAGGGGGTTCGGAGGGGATTTGCAGGGGTGTTGCCAGGGTTGGAGGGTTTGGGCTATAGGGAGAGGCTGAACAGGCTGGGGCTGTTTTCCCTGGAGCATCGGAGACTGAGGGGTGACCTTAGAGAGGATTGCGAATTTATGGGGGGCATGGATAGGATAGGTGGGCGGGGTCTTTTCCCTGGGGTCGGGGGAGTCGGGAGCTGGAGGGCCTGGGTTTGGGGTGGGAGGAAAAGGATGTAGAGGAGACCTGGAGAGGCAACCTTTTTCACACAGAGGGTGGTGCATGTGTGGAGTGAGCTGCCAGAGGATGTGGTGGAGGCTGGTACAATTGCAACATTTAAGAAGCATTTGGATGGCTATATGAATAGGAAGGGTTTGGAGGGATATGGGCCGGGTGCTGGCAGGTGGGACTAGATTGGGTTGGGATATCTGGTCGGAATGGACAGGTTGGACCGAAGGGTCTGTTTCCATGCTGTACATCTCTATGACTCTATGACTCTAACCTTAGGGAACTTAACAGGGTAGATGCTATCGGTTGTTTCTCCTTGTGGAAGGGTTTAAGCCCAATGGGCATAATCTCAGAATAATAAGTTTCCCAGTTAGGACAGAGATAAGGATGAATTTCTTCCCTCAGAGGGTGATGAATCTGTGGAATTCTTTACAGCAGCCTGTGAGGCTGAGGTTTTCAACTCTGAAAAAGACAGATTTTTAATCAGTAAGAGAATCAAGAGTATTGGGGGAAAGGCAGGAAAGTGCAGTTGGGGTTAATCAGATCAGTCATGGTCTTATTGAATGTTGAATCAAATTCCGCTGGGTGAACGGTCTACTTCTGCTCGTATGGTTTTAACAAGCAATGGGAAAAGTCCATTTTGGTGCCATGCTATAACAAAATCAGGGATAAATTACCATCATGCATTCTCTTCCATTTCCTCCGGAAGGCAATATAACACAAGCAAAACTCACAAGAGGAGCAGCTTATTTCAAATGTTTCCCCAGTCCTGCAGGGTGACTGAGCAAAATCACAGCATCTATACATCCAATGGAATTCTAAACACCAACACTCCGCATTGGCTCCAACCCACTGACAATGGGGAGTCACTGGACCTTTTACAGTAACCCCATTAACCATTGTTAAAGGACTATAGTGCAAAGCAGAGGAGTTAGAACTTTATTCCATAAAGCTAAAGGTACAATCACAAATCTCTCCACAGAATTTAATGCCACGTTACTTCACTGCATAATGTCGAAAAAAAAGACATTTAATTGAAGTGTTTGCTATGAGCTGAAGTAACATTCTTGTTAGCCACAGGCGGCAGGAATCACACTCTGTAAAACTTGGCTGCTTGCTCTTTTGGCTGTCCTGATAACAATGACTGAAAGGAAACACAAAAGCTTGCATATATACATCTTACACATTGAAGGACACTTGGCACACTTAGACCCATTTATATGTATACTCACCATGGTTCACTGGAGAGAAGGAATTACAGTACATGTTCATTTTGAGACATCAAAGGCCTTTGAGCTTCATCTGTAACACACTGGTTAATCAGCTCACATTAAATTCCTTTGAGAGGCATTGAGTCACTGTTCTTTTTGAAATAAATAAGCTAACAACTGCATTAAAATGCCACACAAAGGAACTTCACATGGTTGTGTTGCCCAAAAGAAATGAAAGACCCCTTTCCTCCTCCACCACCCAGAACAAGAGGTCCCAGCACCATAGAACAATGAGAGAAATTGCATTTATAATGCAGTTTAACCCTTTCACTCAGCACAATCCAAAGGCAGGTTTTATGCTACCATTCATGGTTCAGAGGATAGATCACAGTCTCAGATTCTGCTCCTTGAGATTTGAGCAGAAAATCAAGGCTGACACTGGTGCAATGCCAAGGGAGTGCCGTACATTTTGCGTTCATAGAGTTATAGAGATGTACAGCACGGAAACAGACCCTTCAGTCCAACCTGTCCACGCCGACCAGATATCAACCCAATCTAGTCCCGCCTGCCAGCACTTGGCCCATATCCTTCTAAACCCTTCCTATTCATATACCCATCCAAATGCCTTTTAAATCTTGTAACTATATCAGCCTCCACCACTTCCTCTGGCAGCTTATTCCATACACGCATCACCCTCTGCGTGAAAAAGGTTGCCCCTAAGGCCTCTTTTATATCTTTCCCCTCTCACCTTAAACCTATGCCCTCTAGTTCTGGACTCCCCCGGCCCAGGGAAACGACTTTGTCTATTTATCCTATCCATGCCCCTCATAATTTTGTAAACCTCTATAAGGTCACCCCTCATTGAGATGATAGATCTCAAACTGCACTGTGTCCAGGATGAATTCCACCCTATAATGTGCATTGGCCACATGTATGGACAGTTTTCTTGCTGCACACTAATGTGGCCATGCTAGTGACAGATTAGAAACTGCTTATCAAAATAAAGGTTCTCATGGGACTAAGCCCGTCCAAGCCCCAACATGCCACTGACAACATTCCATAACAATGTTCCATCAGTACATATACTTCTATTTTTACACTTGCATATTGTACCTTTCACATAATTATTTCCTTGAGCTGATGGAAGGACTGTAACAGTTTAATTTCACTCATCACTGGATATCGAACTTGATCTTCTAGTCATCCAGTCCAGCTTGTCTGCTGACAGACGAAGATTAGTGGGTTTCATCTTAAAGGTACAGGCCACTATACAGTGTGCAATGAATGATGGTCAGGCAGAAGGCCAGCTAGAATTTTGAGGGCGAGTTGTGTGGAGCTGTGGTTCATAGAAGTCCACTCTGAGCCAGTGAGTGCTAAAATTACATTGGGTTCCCAGCGTCTATCATAGACCCTGAATAAAATACACCAACTCAAGAGTACACGAGCCACCCAGAGACATTGGGAAGTCAGAAGGGGTGAGCTGTTCTTCCAATAGGAAGTGTTTTGCTGATACCAATTCTTTCCATCCTTCTAATCCTGAAACATTGGGGGAGAATGCAAGATAAAAATCTGTCCCATTCAGTGACAGGAAAAAGCAGAGGTGGGCTGGGTTCATCAAATTCCCTGGCATCTGTTCTAAAGGGAAAAATTAATTACTCAGAAATATACACATTCAAGTTGATTTGGCTAAATGGCAATGAAATTTTTTATGAAAGGTATATATTTAATGGATCAAAGCACATCCGTACAGAGCTTTCCTGCTCACTGAGCACTATTAAAATTAAATCACAAATTGCTGCAAACTGAAAAGGTCAGTCAGTAATTGAAAGAGTGAATAAAAAACATGGAACAGATCTGGATGAGGTAGGCCATTCATCCCTAACCTAGTTCATTCATCAGAAGAATCCCATCCTCCCAGCAAACAACTGATCGAGGGCTTTCCTTCCATTATTTTCACTCTCCTCCCGGCTAATTCTGTGTTTCCCGATATCTTGGATTTTCCTATTGCCAGTTTGAACTTGGTCCGTCCTTGTGATCAAGTCACCATTCAAACAGAGTTAAAAATTACACAACACCAGGTTATAGTCCAACAGGATTATTTGGAAGCACTACCTTTCGGAGCGCTGTTTCTTCATCAGGTAGCAACCACCTGATGAAGGAGCAGCGCTCCGAAAGGTAGTGCTTCCAAATAAATCTGTTGGACTATAACCTGGTGTTGTGTGATTTTTAACTTTGTTCACCACAGTCCAACTCCGGCTCCTCCAAGCCATTCAAACCAGCAAGTATTTTAGTGCATTTTCTCATACAGTCACTTTGCTAATTCTGTTGGGTGTAGCCAGTTTGAAGACTCATGACTCCCAAAGCTCTCCTCCACCGAAGAATTCCTTCATCTTGTGCCTGGGTCTGTTGTTGATAAAGACCGGCTAATCAGCAATTCCCATTTTCGTTGTATCAAATGTCTACTGTGATGGTCAAAGAAGATGGATCCTGTGTTCCTTTCAATATACTTGAGTTCTCGAAGCATCAGAAACATGGCAGCATTTGTCAGAGGAAAATATAAATGAATGTGACTGGACTGCCACTGTTACATCAGCGAGAATTCCTCCAATCCCTTGGAGACTGTCAACCAATAATACCTGACACCTGACAGCTAGCGCAAACAATGATCTGATCAATGATTTAAGGCTTGGTCAAGAAGCACAGAAGAGGGCAAAAGCTGAAGGTGAGGGAGAAACTCAGCAGATTTCGCAGCATCTGTGGAGAGAAATCATTTCAGTGACCCTTTTTTGAAGAAATGTTAACTCTGCTTTCTCTCCACAGATGCTGCCAGACCTGCTGAGTTTTCCAGCAATTGCTGTTTCAGGTTTATAGCATCACAGTTCATTCTTTTATTTTGTTGCAGGAGTGGATGTGGGTAAGAACGTTTCTTTAATGTTGTGAGTGTTAATGGCTTGGACCTCACTGTCTACGAGGGAGGGTACTGGAAGTTCAGTGGGAAGGAAACTAACACAGACAGAGTGAGTGAATGTGCCTGATTTGATTGATTCAATGGACAACTGGCGTCCTTCAATGCCATAGTAACATTATGAGATTCACACTACAGTCCATATCGCATTGCCAAACCCATACCCAAAGATTAATGGATTCGTAGGTCAGCAGTACCTGACACAATAGTAATTAGACTGTTTTTGAAATTACATGCTTTAATCATTTTTACCACTTTCTTTGAACACTTTTGTTTCTGAGTAATTAAATTATTGATAATGGGAAAGGGGTCTGCTTAACTAAAGGCAGGACAATTAGAATCATGTGACTGAAGCTCCTAGAATTAATTTAACCAATGTTGACAATCCTAAAATTGATATACTCATCAATGATAATCCACTACCATGAAGAAATCGACTAGAGGGACTGCATGAAATGAACTAAGTCCTCTAAGACTTGACATTTTCTGCTGGATACAGTGTATAATGATCCCACTTGATGTTATGACTGAACCTATCAGATGCCAGAGAGAAACCCATTTGTCACAGTATAAATCTCCTGGTTATAACTCTAATCCGAATTCTAAAATCCCCATAATGCACACACCGACAGACTCAGGCAGAAACAAAATAGCTGCAATGAGTGGAGGAAAAAAGGCACCGGGAAAACAGCTCAGACACTGTTTCAAAAAATCTTTCTGTAACATTCCAGGATTCAAGCATTTTGATCCAGTGAAAGTACAGCGATATATTTCCAAGTCGGGATGGTGTGTGACTTGGAGGGGAACTTGCAGGTGGTGGTGCTTCCATGTATTTTCTACCCTTGTCCTTCCAGGTGAAAGTGGAGGTCGTGGGTTTGGAAGGTGCTGTCTCAGCAGCTTCAGTAAATTTCTGATCTGCGTCTTATAGGTAGTACACATTATTGCTATTGTGCATCAGTGGTGAAAGGAATGGATGCTTGTGAATATGGTGCCAATTAAGTGGGGCTGCTTTGTCCTATATGCTGTCAAGCATCTTGAGTGGTGTTGGAGCTGCACCCATCCAAACAAGTGGGAAATATTCCATCACACTCCTGACTTGTAGATGTTGGACAGGTCTTGGGGAATCAAAAGGTGATTGTTGCGGTATTCCTAACCTCTGACCTACAGCCACTGTGTTTATTTGGTGAGACCTGTTCTGTTTCTGGTCGACAGTAACTTCCAGGGTGATGGTAACGGGGGAATTCAGTGATGGTAACCTCATTGAATGTCAAGGAATAGTGGTTAGGTTGTCTGCAGATGCTGGAGATCAGAGTCGGGAGTGTGGCGCTGGAAAAGCACAACAGGTCAGGCAGCATCTGAGGGGCAGGAGAATCGAGGTTTCGGGCATAAGGCCTTCATCAGAAATGAAGGTTGTGGGCCCATCAGTCTTATTCCTGATGAAAGACGCATGCCCAAAACATTGGTTCTCCAGCTCCTTGGATGCTGCCTGACCTGCTGTGCATTGCCATGTGTGGCAATGTTACTTGCCACTTGTCTGCGCAAACCTGAGTAT
Organism: Chiloscyllium plagiosum; assembly: GCF_037043375.1. Taxonomy (NCBI): domain Eukaryota; kingdom Metazoa; phylum Chordata; class Chondrichthyes; order Orectolobiformes; family Hemiscylliidae; genus Chiloscyllium; species Chiloscyllium plagiosum. The sequence goes on from NW_028270158.1 coordinate 47,314,341, forward strand.
TGTTCAGATTCTGTTGCATTTGAACATGGACTGAGGAGTCGCAAACAGTGCTGAACATTGTGTAATCATCATTAAACATCTGCATTTCTGCTAGGACAAATGTTCAGCACAACATCGTGGGCCGAAGGGCCTGTTCTGTGATGTATTGTTCCATGTTCTATGTTCTATGTTCTTATGATGGAGGGAGGGTCATTGATTAAGCAGCTGAAGACAATTAGGTCTAGGACATTACCCTGAGGAACTCCTGCAAAGATGTCCTGGAGCGGAGATGACTGACCGCCAACAAACATGACCATCTTTCTGTGTACCAGGTGTGACTCCAACCAATGAAGAGTTTCCCCTCGATACCCATTGACTCCAGTTTTGCTAGGGCTCCATGCTGCCACACCCAGTCAACTGTAGCCTTGATGACAAGGGCTGTTACTTTCACCACATATGATGTGCACTCCTGGTTTTAGTTAGGAGTCCTATGCAATCTTTTAAGACGTGATTGTAAAATTCTTGGAAAACTGGTATTTGAATTAAAGGCACAGGCTTAATTGATGGCCAAGGCTTCCGTTAACATGTGACTATCCATTCTGAGATATCATTGGTATCTGTCAGAACTGCAGTTACTCAGATCTTTGACATTTATGCCCATCTGATAAGGTTTCAATATTTAATGGAATTCCATTTCTTAATTCTTTCATATTCATGACTTCCCTGAGATTAATAATTTTTTTTCCCCCTGACTTTGGTGATCAAAACCACTGATCTCACAATATTTCTAATAGTTCTGAGGAAGGGTCACCAGACCTGAAATGTTATGGGGAGGTGATGGCCTAGTGGTCCTATCACTGGATATTAATCCAGAGACGCAGGTAATGTCCTGGGGATGGCAGGCGGTGGAATTTGAATTCAATAAATATGTGGAATTAAAGAGTCTAATGATGACTGAGAATCAATTGTTGGGGAAAAACCCATCTGATTCACTAATGCCCTTCAGGGAAGCAAACCGCTATCCTTACCTGGTCTGGCCTACGTGTGGCTCCAGACACATAGCAACATGGTTGATTCTTAACTGCCCTCTGGGCAATTAGGGGCAGGCAATAAATGCTGCCTATCCAGTGACACCCTCATCCTGTGAACGAATAAATAAGAAAACTTTGATTTCTCTCCACAGTTGCTGCCAGACCTGCTGAGCTTTTCCAGCGATTTTTTTTTTCTGATTTCCAATGTCTGCTGTTCTTTTGGCCTTTATTTTCCACAGTATTTCTTTTTCTCTTGCAAATTCTACAACTGACTGATTTCTTCCATAAAGTCCTAAATTGCATTTGATAAAATTCACAGACAAGCTCATAAGCATTGAAAATTGCTTTTTTTCACAGTTTCGTAGGCTGCAGATTGATCTTCTGACAAACTGTCATACGCCTTCAGAGCTATACCTGTCAAAAGACTCTGGAACATTAACGTCCCAGCATTTTTTAGTCACTTGATCTGTCCAGCTACCTTTTCAATGAAGTGAAACAGCTTTTATCTTTGACCTGTTCAGCTTCAGACACTAAAATTAGACATCTACTTCAATCAAATTCATCATTGGAATCAGAGTCATCACCTGAGCTACTGTACTCCTTTCTTTCTTTACTCCAGGAGTTTCCCTCTCCAGGTCATGCTGCCTAATTTATTGCTCGCCTATTTGAAGTCCAAACTTGTGTAATTCCATTCCCTTTCCATTGCTCTTTGTTTTTCTTTCTGTCCAACTCAGTCTCTTAGTTGCAAAGTAAATTATAGTTAATTCTAGTACTGACAGTTCAATTTTACATTTTGCTCCATTTAATTTCAAATGTTGGGTAATTACTTTAAACATATCGTCCTTCTGTGATGCTGTTTTTGTTTCCATTTTTAATTTACCTGTTAACTCTCTCAGTGTAAGCTTATTCAGTCATGTCCGTAAACATTTTAAATAATCTACTGTTACGTCTGATACTCGTTGAAATGTCTTTGGTAACAATCTATGCCATTTTGAAATTCAAATCCATGCAATAAACCTCACACCAACTTCATTCCTGTCTTATGTTCAGAACTTCCACATACTTGCTCCTTTAAAAGAGATGTAGGTCCTTCTTAAATTCAATGAGTGTCAATCCTGCAAGAGCTCATACTTTGTTATGATCCCAGCTGATGGTAATAGTGGACAGGTCAAGCAACAGAATAAAATCTGGCTTGATTGATCATATGTTTAATTTTTGCAGTTGGTTATCTAGTTGGTAAATTACTGGAACATATTCACATGAAGCTGCAGATGTTCATTAACAACAGAACATGCACTTATTACACAAAAGAAATAAACAAAGTTTTGTGTATAAGTTAGAAAGATCTTGCCACTAACAGCAAAACAAAGACTCACCCTGTTTCCCAACACTATTTGTTTACAGGCATGAAGGTCCAAATAAATGTCACTTCTCTCTCAACATCAAGTTTGTATATGCTCACCTCTTCCTAATTTCTCTTCCTTGGGCTGCAGAGACTATTTCAGGATTCCTTTCCCAATCTGATTGGGGACCTTTCACAATTCTGTGACCTGAACATTTCCATTTCCAACAACTTGAAAGATTTCTATCCAACGTTTCTCGCTTGGAAGCTTCACAAACTAGAGGGCTCAGTTAAGGTGAGTCATTCCCGTGAAGTAAAAGATTCCTTCTCCTGCTGGGGCACTCTGTTCACCCTTCTGAACTGAATTTCTGATCCTTCTCTGCTGAAGGTAAAATGAAAGCGAATGGCTTTCTGGTCTGTTGTAAACTCAGCAGTATAAATATTCTATCCATTACAGGAGTCCAGCCAGGCCAGGCACTCGACTGCTTTGATGGAATTGATGCACCTACATCACTGATTCAAAAAACTTTCTGACCATATTTTTGTTTAAAAATGGCCTCGATTGTCCAATGCTTGGATAGTCATTATTGAAGCAAAGCTGGTAGTTACACATGTGGATCCTACTCATAATGCATCATAGCAAGGTTCAGTGAAATTTCTCAGGAAATGGAAGATTCCAATAGGCAGTTCTCCTTCACACAGAATCTTCCAAAAGTATGCATTTAAGTTGGAAAATTCAAAGGACTCTGATAACATTTAGCAAATAGTTAGTCAGGAAATACACAATATAACTCCTGAGTATCTTCTCAACTGACCACAGCATTATGTCAAACACCTTCAACTAGACCACCCCCACTTACAGACTCTGACATGACTAAACCCCCGACACTCCACACTCCTCCCCCCACTACCTCTCCCAGGACCTGGCACCACTGACCTACTGTGGACCTTGTACTGCCTCCTCCCACTCCAGACCAGACCTCTCCTTGACCCACTGGTAGACCTGACTACTCAGTTCCCCTGCACTGGTTCCCAAGATCCGCACCCTACCCTCCCACTTTCCTGTTCTGGACTCAAAACCCCTTTCACACGATGTAAATCCAATATGTCTCTACCCCTTTCCCACCCACAGATCCAAACCCCATCCCCCAGTCCCTCCCAGCACTGGACCCAAAACCCATCTCCTAGACCCTCCCAGAACTGGACAGAAGCCCCATTCCCGCAGATCCTCCCAGCACTGGACCCAATCCCCATTCCCCAGACCCTCCCAGCACTGGACCCAATCCCCATCCCCCAGACCCTCCCAGCACTGGACACAAATCTCATTCCCCAGATCCTCCCAGCACTGGACCCAAACCCCATCCCCAGACCCTCCCAGCACTGGACCCAATCCCCATCCCCCAGACCCTCCCAGAACTGGACACAATCCCCATTCCCCAGACCCTCCCAGCACTGGATCCAAACCCATCACTCTCTTTAACCCACCCCTACCCACCCCCAGGTCGGAGCAGATGTTAATGGAGTGCTTTGGATTGCATTGTCCTGACAGTTTTGCACTAGAAATAAACTGTCAGAATGGAATGACGACTTCACGTTTCCAAAGGAACTCTGATTGGAATCTCCTAACAGAAATGTGGAGCTCTTTTCTTTAAAGAGGGGGAGGAGTAGCAATGATCACTTCCTGGAAAATCTGACCCACTGCTTTCACAGAACGGACCCATATTCATCTCCCTCTATTTCAAAATCCAAATGCCAAGATATCGTAGATAAGATATACCTTTCATCACGATGGTAATTGAATAACATCAACATATCACCACAACATTGCTCCTTTTCAAGACTCAACAATTGTCCCAAGGAAGGGAAAGTGGAGTCATCAGTCTACACCTCAGAGTGACTCACCCATAGGCTGCAACACAACCTCGGGCAGCATCACACACAGCTCAACATTAGCTCATGGTAATGAAACTGAAATGCTGAATATAGAGACAGGACACTCTATACTAGTGTCAAGATTAGAGTGGTGCTGGAAAAGCACAGCAGGTCAGATAGCATCTGAAGAGCAGGAAAATTGACGTTTTGGGCAAAAGCTCCTGAAATGTTGATTTTCCTGCTCCTCGGATGCTGCCTGACCTGCTGTGTTTTCCCAGCACCACTCTAATCTTGACTCTGATCTCCAGCATCTGCAGTACCCACTTCTGCCTAGCTCTATACTAGCTGTGATGTCATATAGTAAACTTGGCATGTATGAGTCTAACTGCTTATTCATTGTTATTGATGCAATTAAGGAACTACATTGAAGCTAAGTGGGCACTAGTGGGAGAAAGGGCAGGGAATTGGTGAAAGGACAAGATGCAGTAGCGTGGACGGAAGTGCAATAGGAGCATCAATAGCAGTATGGACCAATTGAAGTGCCGGCCTGTTATTGTGTTGTACACATTATTTAATTGGATATCATTCATCTCATAATCCTTCAAGTACTTTGTAAGTATTCTGCATCACAACTGGACCAGAAATGAGTTTTATCTCAGGGGATCTGTACCCTCCCAACCCAACTTTCAGTTTATCAGTAGACTGCTCTTCAATATTTACCACCAGGCTGCTTTGAATTCTTTGCTCTGATGCTGATACACTGTCTCCTGTTTTTAAGCCTGACAATCTCTTCAAATTCATTGTATGTTGGGAAGAGGGAAAATACTTGGCGTAAAAGCCTCAAAGCCACATCTAAAATTGGATCAGAAAATTGCAGATGTTTTTGCCTTTGTGACCTTTCTCAGATTACTATTGGTGTGTGGACAAATGAGGGAAACGTGTTCACAATTTCCATCCACACCTAGCCGTCAGGATAATTTCCACGCACTTTCCACCCAAAACAGGGTTTAGCACTTAATGACAAAATCAGTTGGGCCGAAGTCCAGAAAAGCTTATCAGGCTGGGCAGCATCTGTGGAACCAGAGTTTCTCAGGTCGATGACTGTGAAGGTAATCCGACCTGAAACCAGCTCTCTTTCTCATCACAGGTGCTGCCTATCTGTTGAGTTTATCCAGCAGATTTTGTTGTTATTTTCCATTTCCAGAATCCCCAGTATTTTGTATTTGTATGAGGATTGCAGTTGTGCCTTACTTATATCTATTCTTAGTGGATATCCACTGAAGTGTTTTGTGTGTCTGCATTTGCATTTTACTTAGATATATCTTACATCAGTTTAGCCTTTTGCTTTATCTAGGTTTGTCCTAGTGTCTGCTCTCTCAGGTCGATGTAAAAGATGCCCTGACTATTTTGAAGGAGAGGGGAGTTTGCACTTCAGGATCAATATTTAGCTGTCAATCAGCATCAGTACAATACATGGTTGGGGTCCAATATATAGATTTCCTGTTGTGGTTCTGTTCGCCGAGCTGGGAATTTGTGTTGCAGACGTCTTGTCCCCTGTCTAGGTGACATCCTCAGTGCTTGGGAACCTCCTGTGAAGCGCTTCTGTGATCTTTCCTCCGGCATTTGTAGTGGTTTGAATCTGATGCTTCCGGTTGTCCATTCCAGCTGTCCGCTGTAGTGGTCGGTATATTGGGTCCAGGTTGATGTGCTTATTGATTGAATCTGTGGATGAGTGCCATGCCTCCAGGAATTCCCTGGCTGTTCTCTGTTTGGCTTGTCCTATAATAGTAGTGTTGTCCCAGTCGAATTCATGTTGCTCATCTCTGTGTGTGTGGCTACTAAGGATAGCTGGTTGTGTCGTTTCGTGGCTAGTTGGTGTTCATAGATGCGGATCGTTAGCTGTCTAGCCAGAGAAACAATAGCCAACCTGCTGGACATACAGAACAGACAACAGGACATTGAACCTATCAACAAAGACAGCATACTCAAACTACTGGACCTGTGCCTCACAACACACTTTACATTCAACAACCAAATATATGAACAAATCAACGGCACACCCATGGGCTCACCCATCTCTGGACTCATAGCAGAAGCGGGAATGCAAAGGTTAGAACAAACAGTCTTACCGCAAGTTCAACCCAAACTCTGGGTCAGATATGTGGATGATACCTTTGTAATCATTAAAAACACAGAAATAGAGAACACACACCGGATCATCAACGCCACACTCACAGGAATCCGATTCACGAGAGAGGAAGAAAAGGACAACCAACTCCCATTCCTAGACGTGATGGTACAGAGAACACCTAACGGAGAATTCACCACAAAGGTATACAGGAAAGCCACACACACAGACCAAGTCCTAAACTACGAAAGCAACCATCACAACACACACAAAAGAAGTTGCATCAAGACACTATTCAAAAGGGCCACAACACACTGCAGTACACCAGAACTGCAAAAAGAGGAAGAAGAACACCTATATAATGTATTCGCCAAAAACGGATACCCGCACAATTTCATCAACAGATGCCTAAGGGAAAGACAACGGAATGAGGACATGCCACAATCCAAAGGACTAGCCATGTTACCATCCATCAAGAGCATTTCCAAACTGACAGCCAGACTACTGCGACCACTCGGACTCATAACAGCACACAAACCAACAGCCACTCTCAGACAACAACTCACCAGAACAAAGGACCCAATACCCAGCATGAGCAAAACCAACGTAGTGTACAAAATCCCATGCAAGGACTGCACAAAACACTACATAGGACAAACAGGAAGACAGCTAACGATCCGCATTCATGAACACCAACTAGCCACAAAACGACACAACCAGCTATCCTTAGTAGCCACACACTCAGATGACAAGCAACATGAATTCAACTGGGACAACACTACTATTATAGGACAAGCCAAACAGAGAACAGCCAGGGAATTCCTAGAGGCATGGCACTCATCCACAGATTCGATCAATAAGCACATCGACCTGGACCCAATATACCGGCCACTACAGTGGACAGCTGGAACTGACAACCGGAAGCGGCAGATTCAAACCACTACAAATGCCGGAGGAAAGATCACAGAAGCGCTTCACAGGAGGCTCCCAAGCACTGAGGATGTCACCTAGACAGGGGATGAAACGTCTGCAACACAAATTCCCAGCTCGGCGAACAGAACCACAACAACGAGCACCCGAGCTACAAATCTTCTCACAAACTTTGAATATAGATTTCCTGTGGGATTTTGCGGTGCTTATATGGAATCATGGAATCCCTATCATTCAGAAAGAAGCCGTTCAGCCCATCAAGTCTGCACCACCCCTCCAAAAAGCATCCCACTCAGAACCAGTCCCCTTTCCTATCCCCATAATCCCACAGGGCTAATCCACCTCACCTGCGCATCCCTAGACACTACAGACACTTTAGCATGGCCAATCCACCTAACCTGTACATCTCTGGACTATGGGAGAAAATCGCAGCACCAGAAGGAAACTCTGGATGCAATATAGTAAACACCAACAATTCTGTGGGTACGTAATGTAACATCAACAGGCACATTGAATTTGACAGCAATATGTTTTCCTTTTTACTAAATTCAATTCATGTCGCATTTGGTTTTCTGACTGACAGATACGATTGGAAATTAGATAATGAGTCAATGTAACCAATTCTGTGGTTATGTATTCACTGTTTAACTTGTGAAGAATGACAAAGGATGCACAAGATTGAACAGGGAAGGGAAAGTGGATTCATCAGTCTACACTTCAGAGTGACTCATTGATACACTAACCCAGTGAGCATCAGGCCGGGTTCAGCACTGATTCGTGGGCAAGCTTCTGAAAAGGGAATGTATAGGTTTACTGAGCAAAAGGATATGCAGCATTGCAGGGCAGCTGTTTAGGTAATAGAGTGGGACAGGAAGGAACTGAGGCTAGTGAATCTGTAGAATTCTTTACCATTAGAGGGCTGTACAAGTTATGGTGTTAAGTATATTCAAGGCTGAGATTTTGAGTCAGCAAGGAATTAAAGGTCATATGGAGAAGTCAGGAAAGTGGAATTAAAGATTATCAGAACAGCCATGATTTGTTTGAATGTTGGAGTTGACTCAATGGGCTACATCTGCTCCAAAGTCTTATGGAATGTTATTCCCTCTAAATCAGAAGGGTGCCAGTTGTGTAAAGTCCCGCTCCAGAATATCCAAACCTATAAATTCCGTATAAATTGTGTTTAATTAATGCAGGCTTTAACACCCAGCTTCATTTGGAGTTTTATCTGAGCACGGATGAAGAGACAAGTCTTGAAACTATGCTGTCACTGAGTTAGGAGTATGCTTGCAACATTTCCCTCTCTAAATAAATGTTAGGCTGAGTAAAGATTGGCTCCAGTACTTCATCAACAAAATTTAGGCTGACACACCCAGTACAGCACTAAGAGATGCTGTTTTCTGGATGTGATCTTAAACTGAGGTCCTCTCAACTCAACAAGAAATATCTAATGCTACCTTTTAAAGAACAATAATGAAGTTATCCTTGGTACCATGGCCAATATTTATCCCTCAGCCAACATCAGTGGAACAGGTTACATGGTCATTATGACCTCACTGTTCATGGTATCTTGCTGTCTCCAAATTGGCTCCACGTTTCTAACAGAAAGTATTTAACTGTTGGCCATAAACTGCATTGAAACACCCTTAAAGGCACTGCGCAGATACAACTTTGTGAGTGGAACGACCGAACAAACTCATTGCTTTACGGAATGAATTATTGTAGTAAAACATTTCCAACATTTCATCAGAATGTTCCCATTCAGGACGAAGACAAAATTGCTTTAACTGCTGTTCCCTTTCCAAAGCTGTTAGTGCAGAGACACATATAAAAAGGCTGAGAACTGAGCATTAACTGTGAGAAAACCAAAGTGTCTAGTCAGATCCTGATGCTTTTGATCAAATGTAATATATATCAACTTGAACCAGGCCAGGTCTAAGCTAATGCAAGGGATTAAATATGTGAGTTAGCATTCATGACAGAGCATACTGTACATTGCTTGTGGGCGGGGTGGGCTGAATGGCCTTAACGGTTCAATGATTTTTTATAATCCACAGACTGTATATCCTGCTCAAACAGCAAGGCTTCAAATGGGGGAGGAAGAAGTTCTATGAAACATTATTACATCAGCGTAAAAACACACAGTTCACAGGCATAAATCTTACGTATGTATCAAAACTTAGCTAAACAATGTTCTTATTCTTCATTGCCCTTTTAATCATGGAATCCCTGCAATGTGGAAACAGGCCATTTGTCCCAACAGGTCCACAACGACCCTCTGAAGAATATCCCACCAAGACCCCTTCCCCTATTACTCTACATTTACCCCTGACTAATGCACCTACCCAACACATCCCTGAACACTTTGGACTGTTTAGCATGGCCAGTTCACCTGACCTGCATATCTTTGGCCTGTGGGAGGAAACTGGAGCACTCAGAGGAAACCCACGCAGACACAGGGAGAATGTGCAAACTCCACACAGACAGTCACCGGAGGCTGGAATTGAACCTGGGACCCTGGTACTGTGAGACAGCAGTGCTAACCACTGAGTCACTATGCTACCCTGATCAGACAAGTATCAGACAAAACTTGATTCCTTTAAACAATGAATGAACTTATTTTCTAAAAAGCATTTTGAAATTAATGCCTTTATTTAACTGGAAGCGTGGTAGTGAATTTAGAGTTGCTCTCAGGACAAGCATTCCCAGTAATTTATTGTCTGGACACTAGATGGCTGTACAAGGTTAACCATGACTAGCGTTGTTGAAAATGTGTTGCTGGAACAGCGCAGCAGGTCAGGCAGCATCCAGGGAACAGGAGAATCGACGTTTCGGACATAAGCCCTTCTTCAGGAATGACTAGCATTGTGTTGAGGTTGAATCTCTTCTTGTGTTCTGACTGCCTCAATTCATTTTGTGCAATCAAAATGTATCAGTGATACTTGCACGCCTGCAGTACTGCTGTCTCCAGTCCTATCTCACCCCATCATAAGTAATGGTAAAAACAATGACTGCAGATGCTGGAAACCAGATTCTGGATTAGAGTGGTGCTGGAAAAGCACAGCAGTTCAGGCAGCATCCGAGGAGCAGGATAATCGACGTTTCAGGCAAAAGCCCAGCACCACTCTAATCCATCATGAGTAATGGTCAACTGAAAATCACCTCTACTTGCATTTCCACTGCCACTTCCCAGATCTCAGGTATCCTCGAAATATACCAGTTTGCCTCAGCATTGATCACCTACATCCTGCTCGGCTGTTGGTCTTGCTGACACCTTGTTTCTGTCCTCATTGAACTTCACCTTATCACAGGACATGTAGAGTTGAAAAACATCACCCTTGTTAGGTCCCTGCACCTACTATCCTTATCTGCACCTCCCTTCCAATCTCATCCAAAACTGTAGGTCTCTGTCTCTCCCAGCATTCAGCTGGCTTAGCCTTCGTCTCAGAACTCAGTCACAGATTCACCCATGATAACACCGGAAAACCTGCAGCCAGCTCCACTAACTCCTGTACATTCTGATGAAAAGTCATTGATCTGAAACATTAGCTGTTTTTCCCTCCACAGAGGCTGCCAGGCCTGTTCAGCACTTCCAGCATTTCTGCTTTTTTTTTAAGATTAGATTTGATTCCCTACAGTGTGGAAACAGGCCCTTCAGCCCAACAAGTCCACACCGACCCTCCAAAGAGCAACCCACCCAGACCATTTCCCTCTGACTAATGCACCTAACACTATGGGCAATTTAGCATGGCCAATTCACCTGACATGCACACCTTTGGACTGTGGGAGGAAACCAGAGCACCCAGAGGAAACCCACACAGACACGGGGAGAATGTGCAAACTCCACACAGACAGTCACCTGAGGCTGGAATCGAATCTAGGATCCTGGTGCTGTGAGGCAGCAGTGCTAACCACTGAGACACCGTGCCACCCATCTTTTCTCTAAATCCTCTTCTGCTGAATTTCTCTTTCTCTCTTTTAAAGTCCTCTTTCACTTGATTGATCTCTTTCTGATCATCTCCCATTTGGCCTGGCTCTCCCCTAGGCCATAGGATCTTGGATGTTTTATTTTGCTCAAGGTAAGTTGTTGTTGTTGTAGCAGTGCACCATCTCCTCAGCCAATCAGCATCAGATTTTCAGAAGAAGAATTTAAGTTCACCTTCTATTAAAATGGGATGAGGCAATGTCTTAAGCAACTGAAGTTAATGTACTCAACAGGGGCTATATGGAAAGGTAAAATCACCATAGTCCTACTCTCTAATGAGATGGCTGGTGGTGAGTTTAAGCTGACAGTCACCACATCTCAGGCAAGGGCCAAGATTGGGAACACAGGGCTTTCTTGTTAACCCCAGTTGGTGCCGGATTTGAGCACACGCTGTTGGTATCGCTCTGCATCACAATCCTGCCAACTGAACTAACTAGCCCCAGTGGCAAATACATTCTGTAACTGAACAATGATTGTACCTTTGATGCATTCACTGGAGTTAGGATAATTCACACACCAGTCCTGATGCAAATCCAGAGACAATTAGAACTTGCATTTGATCTATGGTTTCATAATCACCAAGTAATCACAGGCATCCAGGTCTGGACCCAAACATTAATGATAATCCTGCCTAATAACTAATTTGTACCGCTGACTAGAAGCTGAATCACTCCCTGCTTACCTCAAGAATTGACTCATAGAACACACTTCTTCCAGGCCTAACCACACTTTATCAACCAGTTTATCCTTTCCATATACAGTCCCATCCACCATTTCAGCTTGCTACTCCCACCTACCCACCCATCCTTCATAATGCTGTCACTGCTCCCTCACACCACATGAAACAACTCCACAATCTTCTCTCCTTACTTAAAGTCACGTTACAGACATGTTTCCATTATATTTGAGCAAAACTCTACAGCTATACTTTCCTTTATTCCTTCTGATAATGGGCTGCTGCTCATTTCATGACTTCACTCCAACTCGGTATATTTCATTCCACAGGAATTCCTCCCCTTCACCTAAGGTCAGAAGTGGGAATGTTCACATTCAGAACAATTCACAACTCCTCAGATATTGAAGCAGACCATGTCAGTGCGAAATGGAAACAGTCAAGCTTGGGATAGTAAGTGGTATGTAACATTTGCACCACATAAATTGCCAAGCAATGACCCATCTCTCACAAGATATAATCCACCGTCTTCCCTAGCTTAACATTAACCATAATTGAATCCCCAGCAATCTAGATCTTGGACATGATTTTTGACCAGTAACCACAATGAAACGTCCATACAAATACAGTGGTTACAAGAGCAGGTCAGAATTTTGAGGCAAGTTACTCAATTCCTGACATCCAAAAGCAGCTGCACCATCTACAGGGCACTAATCAGGAGTGTGATGGCATACTGCCCACTTGCCTGGATGGGTGCAACTCCAACAACACTCTTAAAGTTCAATGCCATTCAGGGTAAGGCAGTCCACTTTAATGGCATCCTATCTATAAATTTAAATGTTCTAACCCTCCATCACCAAAGCACCGTAACTGCATTCTGCACAATCTACAGAACGCACAATTATTTGCCAAAATCCCTTTGACAGCACTTCCCAAAGCTGAGGTCTCAATCACCAAGAAGGATAAGGGCAGCAGATGCAAGGGAACTCCATCACTTGCAAGTTCCCCTCCAAGTCACACACCACCCTGACATGGAAATTTATTACCATTCTTTCAGTGTCTCTGGATCAAACTCCTGCAAACTCCTCCCTGGAAAGTACTGTGGGCCTAGCTACACCACGTGGATACAGTGGTTCAAGGAGGTGGCTCACTATCAAATTTTTAAGGATAATTAGGAATGGGCAAAAATGCTGACCTAGTCAGTGACACATATATCCGATGGACAAAAGAAAAGCTCAATTTGCCTTTGAAACTTATTTAAATATCTTATTGTCTGCGCCTTCAATGTTCTTCCGTTCTCTCCACAACCTTGTCTTCCTACTTGTGTTTGCTGTCTTTGTTTTCCCAAGCTAAACCTGACTGCACTGTGGGTGCACCTTGCCCACACTAGCTCTAGTTATTTTTTTAAAAAACACAACCTGTTCAGACACATTTGAGAGATGATTCTCAAACCCTGATCGATGGCCCAGAGGTAGAGCCACAAAAGCCCTGATACTAACCACAGCTGTGATTGGCCTGATTAAAGGCTGGATATGGGCTGAATGAAGTGTTACAAAATAGGCTCATTCTAATTCACGAGTTAACTTTAATCAACGGATTTTCTCTCAACATCTTAACCATAATCTCAACCAAACAAGGATGGGGGGGGGGCAGTTGAGTTTACATAAGCAACATCCAACTGGCTATATTTTCTGTGATTCCTGATCACATTCACCTTATCAAAAGCAAATTTATTTGCAGTCTTCAATCAGCATGGCGCCATGTAATCATTATTTGACTTTGGAAAGAGAGCTCCGTCAGTGCTGTCTCCTGTTCTGTCTCATGTAGCCGAGTTAAAGTTGAAGAGCCCCATTGTGCTACCAATGCACAATTAACCCAGTCAACTGTTTACAAGTGTTCTGTGTTGATTAGATAAATAGTTTTAGGGTTACTCGATTGCTAATTGATTTACCCATTCAATCATCTTTCATCACCACTCAATCTCAAATTGGATTTACCTCCCTTAAGTGCGCAAATTAGTTTCCTCAGTGATGGTGTTTGCTTTGCTGTCACCGAGCAATTGTGATTTTACAAAGCTGTTGGGGGCACAGCCCTGTTCAAATCTAACAGTTCCCTTTCGGTTCAGCTCAGTAGAGCTGATGATCTGACCCTGCCTCCATTTTACCTGTGGTCCTCAGCAGATGCAACGCGTCGCCAAGTCAACTAGTTCCATCACACCAACCAAAACAATCCTGACAATTCACACCCTGGCTACCCTTCCTGAAGGATGATGTACCACTCCATGCAGTCCTAATCAATAATATCACTCCCTGGCATCATGTGGCACCAGCTCAGCTGTTGAGGTGGTTTAAATTGAGGGCTTCTGTTGTATTTAACAACAGGCTGTATTCACATAGCAACTTCAATGCAGTAAAAACATTACTCACATGTAGTAAAACATTCCAAGGCATTTCACAGGTTTATTAGCACACAGAATTTGATATATGTCAAGCGTCACTGTGGACTTCATTTAGGATTCCAGAAGAAGTTGTAACAATCAACCTCACTCTTATCCACGTGTCTTTTATCATTATCAATGACTGGATAGAGAAAGTGATTGAATATATGTCCTCCCCTAGAGTTATCCTCAAAATCTCTAAATCGTTCTGCTCTCCTCTCAATAATGTGTCATGTTTTCACTGCTGCAGTTCAAAGGCATTCAATCAATTGCCTCTAGATCCATACTTGCAATAAATTGACTCATGTTCAGGCTGTGATAAAGGAAAGACAGATATCAATCTGTTCTCTGAATCTCCCATCTATATAAACAGTAAGGATAAAACCAGACTTTCAATTGCCAAAATTAAATTTCTTTTTCTCAATTCTGTCTCCATTCCACCAGATTTTCTGGCCTGAATTTATCCCTTAATCAATGCTTCCATGAAGCAGATTATCTTGTCGTTATCACATTGCTGCTTGTAGAATCCTACTGTGCACAAACTGGCTGCTGCATTTCCTACATGACATCAGCACCCCAATCAATGTAACAGTTTGGGATGGCCTTAGTTGGGGGAGATGTTATGGAAATATAAACGTTTTTAATCGCAGCCAATGGCAAATGAAGGGTTTGTTTTTGAAATATTACCACGCAGGAAAGATAGAAGGTAATTCACAGAGCAAGATCCAACTCAGAGCAACGTGCTCATGACCTGATAGTGATGTTCATTTAAAAGTACATAGTGGCCAGAGAAGCCAAGAGAACTATTCTGTTCTTCTGTGAAATAGTGCAGTGGAATCCTCTATTTCAGCAGGGCACCATTTTAGTGCCTTATCGAAAAGACAGCGCAGCCCTCCACCAGATTTGTTGGGATGGAAATTTGTAATAATGGGGATCTGAGAGATTCCTACATTGTGAATCTAACATACTTCTTCTGAGTCTGAAGACCAAAGGAAGGCTTCAGGTTAACAAATTTGGTAGTACTAACTCACACCACCAGACCGGACACTGGCGACATCTCCTTGCATTTAAAATAAATTGTTCAATCTTATTGGACACGTTGGTTAAGGTGCATTGGTGGAGATACAGAGGTGGAAGGCTAAAACCCACCCACCCCCAACCAGAACACCAGCACAGAGCACTTGATTAGGAGAGGAGGCTGTGGCCGGTGAGAGAATACCCAGCTCATTTTCCAACATGCTCAGGGTGCTGGAGGAAGTAAAGCGGGGAGACATTAGGAATTGCAGTTATTAATTCCTGGGAAATTGTGACAATGTGCTAGATATGTTTGAAGAATTGGCTGTCGGTGAGATATTTGTGATTTCATTATTAACTGGAAATGTTGGATGGGGTGGATATAGAGTCTGCAGACCTGCCCAGTGTAACCGATTCCAATCAATCCTCCATGGGAGCGCAATGTGAGAGTGCTTTGGTGATGGGATAATGGGAATAATATTGGAGAGAAAGTGGATTTTAAAAAAATGTAACTGGCAGCATGAAAGTGTTTTTGGTTGGGCCAGCATTTATTACCCATCCCGAATTATCCTTCAACTAATTGGCTTGCAGCCATTTCAAAGGACAGTTAAGAGTCAACCGCATCACTCTGAGTCTGTGTAGGACAGATCAGGTAAGGGTGACTGATTTCTCTCCCTTCAGGCCATTAGTGAATCTGATATTGTTTAACAAGAATCAACAATGGTTACACTGTCATCATTAGGTCGGTTTTTTGATCCTGCATTTTCCTTGAATTCACATTTGACCATGTGCCCCAATGGGATTCAAATCTAAACAGAGGCCTGGATTTCTGGATTAACTAGTCCTGTGAGATTACCACACCACCACCTCCTCCTGTGATCAGATCTGATGGGATGGGATGCATTCAGTGAGATAGAATGGGAATGGGGTTAGTGTATTGGGATGAATGGGATACAGTGGACAGAAAAGGGAGGAGATGACATGAGATGAATGGGATAGGAATGGATTTCCATGGATGTGGTTCTACATGGGCTAATTGTCAGTTTATAATGTTTAATCTGCTTCCTAATGATACAAAATTAGTGTAACAATGATCCAACGCCACTTCCTTCCAACCTAATCCTCGCAACACTCTGCCATTCACCCATCCATATTGTCCAATTTGTCCAAACCTAGCCTTGTTGCTTGTATCCATAACACACAATGGTAAGGTCCTGGGGAGTGTTGATGAACAAAGAGACCTTGGAGTGAAGTTCATAGTTCCTTGAATGCTGAGTCACAGGTAGATAGGATAGTGAAGAAGGCATTTTGTATGCTTTCCTTTATTGGTCAAAGCATTGAGTATAGGAGTTGGGAGGTCATGTGTGGCTATACAGGACATTGGTTAGACCACTTTTGGAATATTGTGTGCAATTCTTGTCTCCCTCGGATAGGAAGAATGTTGTGAAACCTGAAAGGGTTCAGAAAAGATTTACAAGGATGTTGCCAGGGTTATAGGATTTGAGCTATAGGCTGAGGCTGAATAGACTAGGGCTGTTTTCCCTGGAGCGTCAGAGGCTGAGGGGTGACCTTATAGAGGTTTATAAAGTCATGAGGGGCATGGATAGGGTAAATAGACAAAGTCTTTTCCCTGGGGTGGGGGAGTCCAGAACTAGAGGGCATAGGTTTGAGGTGAGAGGGGAAAACTTTAAAAGGGACCTGAAGGGTAACGTTTTCATGCAGTAGTGCATGTATGGAATGAGCTCCCAGAGGAAGTGGCGGAGGCTGGTACAATTGCAACATTTAAATGGCATCTGGATGTGTATATGAATAGGCAGGGTTTCAAGGGAAATGAGCCAATTGCTGGCAAATGGAACTAGATTAGGTTAGGATATGTGGTCGACATGGACAAGTTGGACTGAAGGATCAGTTTCTGTGCTGTACACCTCTATGACTATGACACCATAAAATGGCTTGACTTCTAGATATGAAAGACAATAACACACGGATATTCAGTTGAAATTAATTTTTCACAATTATCTCTAAGTTCAAACTCCACTTTTACAGCTGAGTCCGACTGACTCACACTTTGCACTTTAGCCAACCCGGGATAAAGTCTGTGGGTGGCTCAGTGTTGGGAAATCATCTCGATTCGCTTGCGTAATTGTGTCTGGAATTTAAGATCAAGCAATCCTATTTGGTTTTCTCCAGACATTTTGTTCACCAGGAAGTGTGGGCACCTTTGGAATCTACTCCCACTGATAATGCACAAATAACTTTGGAATGTTGAGTTGCTTTGTGGATAAGCCAGGAATCTATAATCCCAATTTAACAGCAGTAGCAAGCATGTAGAGCAATCAATTCTTTGAACTATGGGTGTGGTAGTTGGACCAGAAGTCCACCTCAAACCGATTCTCATCTTTAAAACAATGGTAACCGTGAACAACAAGTGCTTGATTTATGTACCAACTTTGCCATAATCTGACACTGAACCACGTAAGGAGATATTCTAAGTCAGGAGTTTGGTCAAAAGAGGGAGGCTATTAGGACTGCCTTACAGGGGGAAAGAAGGAGAGATGAGGGAGTAATGGAAGGAGTGCCAGTTTTTAGAGCCCAGGAAGCTGAAAGGCTATAACAATCAAAATGGAGGCTGCTTATGAGGTGAAAGTTAAAAGAATGTAAAGGTCTCAGAGGGTTGTGGGACTGGAGTTGGGTTACAGAGGTGGGGAAGGAGGAGATCATAGAGGGATTTAAAAATGAGGAATTCTAAATTGAGGCTGGGAGTCAATGTAGGTCAGTGAGAACAGGAAAGATGGATGAGCAGGGCTTGGTGCAAGTTCAAGAGCAGGTAGCAGAGTTTGGATGAGCTTAAGTTTATAAAGACTGCATTGATTGGAGTTGAAATTGTAGCCTCAGTTTAATATCATGGCAGCAGGCAGCAGAAAAATCCATTCCAAACCTGGAGATCAAGCGTAAAAGCAGCAAAATGCTCAGGAGTTAAGTACAGATCAAATTAATTCAAAATGCCTGACAATTTCATTTTTATTAGCACCAAATGAGCTGCTATTAGTCATGTTGTTCAATTTAAAGTATCGAATACTTCATGATTTATTTTGATGTGTAAAAACCACTCTGAACAAGCAGGAATGGGACAGAATGAGACAAGGAAAGGTCAGGTTGTTTTCTTCCCATCCACATGGTGGCAATGTTACCAAACAAAGTGCACTGTGAGAACAAAATGGATCTCTTGCTGAAAGAGTGTTGATGGTACAGAAACAGGTTATTCAGCCCACACGTTCCGTGTTGACATTTATGCTTCTCATGTATCTCCACCCAACCCTTCTTAGCTCATCCCATTCCTTCAAACTCTTTGTCCCTCATGGGTTTGTCTAGCATCCTCCAAGCTAGCTAACAACTTCACACGCTGGCAAGACAAGAAAGACATGCAATTATCTCACACATTCATGACCACTGGACATCTGAAACATTCTTTCCTATCAATGAGGTAGATTCTGAAGGGGATCCATTGTTTTCGAATCTCTACGGTGTGGAAACAGGCCCTTCAGCCCAATACCGACCCTCTGAAGAGTAACCCACCCAGATCCATTCCCCAAACCTATTACTCAACTTTTACCCCTGACTAATGCACCTAACCCACACATCCCTGAACACTATGGGCAATTTAACATGGCCATTTCACCTAAGTTGCACATCTTTGGATTGTGGGAGGAAACCAGAGCAACCGGAGGAAACCCACACAGACACGGGGAGAATGTGCAAACTCCACACAGACAGTCACCCGAGACAGGAATCGAACCTGGGCCCCTGACGCTGTGAGGCAGCAATGCTGTGGGAAATGTGACAACCAATTCCCACACAGCGAACTCCCACAAGCAACGGTGTGATAATGACTGAATAATCTGTTTTCTACAGTGCTGACTGCAGGACAAATCTTGGCCAGTATTCACTGGAAGAACTCTCCTGTTCTCCTTCAGAATAGTGCAGCAGAATCTTTACCTGAGCAAGTAACTGGAGCCTGGGTTTAATTGCATTCAGGCAGTATCACTTCAAACGTGCCACAGTACGACTGAAGTGTCAGACTTGATCCTTCTGCTCAAGACTGAGAACAGAACATGAATGCAGAAACTTGCAATTCTAGAACAGCAGCGGACCACAGCAAACGCATAATCAAAAATGTACATTCTCAACACTGGCTAAGGAAGTTTCTTTTGAATTCCCTCTTGGAATCAATAGTAACTCTCTGAATTTATGGCTCCTAGCCCACAAGTGGGAATATCTTGCCCACGTGTATTATATGAATATCTGCCCTAATCAGGGAGACCTCTATCAGGTCATCTCTGTTCCTAGGGAAAAGAGAAAACAAAGACATTAAGGATAGAGATCTTCGAGATACCAGTCCTTTAGCCAGTGAACACAGTAATGTTTGTATACAGCTTACTTCACAGTAGGTCGCACAAACATGCCTCGGAGCATTGGGACTGCTGTTGTAATAGTTGGAATACTCCAAAGCCAATCGGGCCACCCGGATAGGCACTGAGCCAAGGGCAAGAGCATAGTGAGAGAGGAGCACCTGGCTTCCAAGGCACTTATATCAGGGTGAAAAAGGAAGAACGTGCAGCCACAGCTCCACAGGACAACTTAGTTCCAAGAAGGTGAACCTGGGCACAATGTCAAGCAAATCCCAATTCAATTTGACATCTTGTATAAATGAAGGCTTGGCTTTGTAAACAGCTTGACTTTAACCAATGACCAGGTGTGTTAGTGATTCTGTTTGCCAACAATTTAGAGTCAGAGATCAGACAAAACAGAAGGCGTACACTGAGCCCATCATCCATGTACTAGCCCTTTGGTTGAGAAGCTCGTAGTGATTGGCCTCTCTGCTCTTTCTCCCTTGTAATCGGATTTTTTTATTCCTCCCTAGTTGTATTCTTTATTTGAAGCAACTCTGTAAAGTTCAGGCACATGGGGTCAAATGAACCAATGATATCAGCTACAGATCTGAGAAAGACCCTTAAATTTCAGGAGAATGGTTTTATTTCCCTGTCACATCTGCTTTGAAACTGAACCTCAATACTCTTGTTAAACCTGGCCTGTTTTCCTCCAACAAGGTGTCATGAGGGCCAAAACTATTGCTTTCAGTAGCCACCCGAAACACAGCTTCCCAGCCACAGACCTTATTGCATGATCTGGCAACCATCTGGCATGAACACAACTATTCACAATGTGGAGGGTTGCTGGCTCTCAGATGAGCTTACAGCCACTCATAAGCTCTGTCACCATTGCTGCCTATTTCCATGTGTGTACATCACCCAGCACTGCTCCTGCTGCACTAGGCCTGTACAGCCTGTTGATTCAACTAATCCCCCGTCTGGCCTTCCACTATCCATCAACTTGAGCTCATCCAAATCTCTACGATTCATATCCTAATCCCCTCTCCCCCAACCTCGATAGCTCCTCCAGCTCTGCAACTGTCTGAGAACTCTGTGCTCCTCCAGTTCTAGACTATTACAAATCGCAAATTTCCATTGTGCCAACATTAGCAGCCAAGCCTTCAGCTGCTTGGTATTCCCTCCCAGACCTTACCCCTTTTAGGACACACTTTATAAAACCCAGCTGTTTCAAGACATCCACCCTAACACTTCGGTATTTGACCTGGTGATAAATTCTATTTGACAATCGCTCCTCTGAAGGGTTTTGGGATGTTTCACTAAATTAGAGGTGCTATATAAATCTATGTTTTTGCTGGGGATACAGGCACCAATTTTTCTCTTAGGACAGTTGGGTGAAGAGTCATGGCCTGGAAAGAGCCGATTATTGTCCCTGAACTTGGCAGGCGACTCCTTTCCTTGCCCCAGGTGGTAGATCTCAAAGAGTTGTTTTAGCTTCATGCTCAAACATGTTCTAACAGAGTCTTGGAGTGAAATTGCAATCAGACCAGAAGTGTGAAATTGACCATTCCTTTCTGTTGAAGTCAACGGTCTCACTGCGACTGCCAAGTTATCATTCAAACCCAGCATTTAACTCACAGAGCTCTTACAAGGAGCGTGGGCTTGTCCCTGTGTGTATTGTTCGATAGGCTCGGAGAAAGCTAACAGGCAAGAGAACATCTTTTCCCTCAGCTGTGGCAAAGCACACATGGACAGTGTTAGACTTGATCTCCCAGCTCAGTGCAGGGGGCAGTTGAGCAGAATCCCCTGTCAGAGCACAAGATCAATGTGCAATCCATTTTTGTAAAGTCATGCAGAACAGGGGAATCCCAGATTTAATCCCTAGTCCACACTCAGGGAAACCCCCTAAATCATGGACATAGTTTTGAGTAAATCCCTGACAATACTGGAATACTTCTGAAGGTTTCTTAGTAAATATTGAAATGCTCCTGAAGATCTTTCTGCCTGCGTCTTAACTCGCATCAAGTCCAAGTCATCAGTCACTGTGTGATCCCTGAGTTCCATTGGCCCCTGGTCAAGCAGCGGCAGCTTTTAAAATGGCTGTATCTGCACGAGAGCACAATGTGGGCTTCCACATTATTACAAATAAACAAACAGGAAGTGCCAAGAACCACATCGGCAATTTCCATTTGAAGTCATTCACCAGGGCTTGCAGCTGGTGTGCAGTGTTTCCAGAGATGCCCAGAAAACACACTCACAGATTGTGGATCTGAGAAACAAGCGACTGTCCACTGCTAGCACTCGCTCGGAGCCCACAGACCGCCCAACACCACGGTGACTGATGGCAGGGCAGGAGAGCAACCTCACACTCACTCCAAGACTCTCTGGTCCACAATGTCCGAGAGCCCCGCACCCAGTGTGTCCCTGACCCCCTCACCCCCAGTCTCTCTGACCCCTTCACCCGCAATCTCTCTGATCCCCTCGTCCCCAGTCGCTCTGACCCCCTCACCCCCAGTCTCTCTGACCCCATCACACGCAGTCTCTCTGACCCTCTCACCCCCAGTCTCTCTGACCCCCTCACCCCCAGTCTCTCTGACCCCTTCACCCGCAATCTCTCTGATCCCCTCGTCCCCAGTCGCTCTGACCCCATCACCCCCAGTCTCTCTGACCCCCTCACCCGCAGTCTCTCTGACCCCCTCACCCCCAGTCTCTCTGACCCGCACATCCCCAGTCTCTCTGACACCCTCATCCCCAGTCTCCCTGACCCCATCATCCCCAGCCTCCCTGACCCCTCACTCCAAGTCACCCTGACCCCCTCACCCCCAGTCTCTCTGACCCCCTCACCCTGGTCTCTCCGACCCCCTCACCCTCAGTCTCTCTAAGCCCCTCACCCCCAGTCTCTCTGACCCCCTCATCCCCAGTCTCTCTGACCCCCTCACCCCCAGTCTCTCTGACCCCCTCAACCTGGTCTCTCCGACCGCCTCAACCTCAGTCGCTCTGAAACCCTCACCCCCAATCTCTCTGACGCCATCATCCCCAGTCTCTCTGAACCCCTCACACTCAGTCTCTCTGACCCCCTCACCCCCAATCTCTCTGGCCCTCTCACCCCCAGTCTCTCTGACCGCCTCACCCCCAGTCCCTCTGACCCCCTCACGCCCAATCTCTCTGACCCGCTCATCCCCAATCTCTCTGATCGCCTCAATCCCAGTCTCTCTGACCCCATCATTCCCAGCCTCCCTGACCCCCTCACTCCAAGTCTCCCTGACCCCCTCATCCGCAATCTCTCTGACCCTCTCATCCCTAGTCTCTCTGACTCCATCATCCCCAGTCTCTCTGATCCCCTTACCCCCAGTCTCTCTGACCCCCTCATCCCCAGTCTCTCAGACCCCCTCACCCCCAGTCTCCCTGACCCCCTCAGCCCCAGTCTCTCTGACCCCCTCATCCCCAGTCTCTCTTACCCCCTCACCTCCAGCTTCTCTGATTCCCTCACCCCCAGTCTCTCAGACTCCTCACCCCCAGTCTCTCAGACCCCCTCACCCCAAGTCTCTCTGATCCCCTCACTCCCAGTCTCTCTGATCCCCTCATCCCCAGTCTCTCTGACCCCCTCGTCCCCTGTCACTCAGATCCCCTCACCCCCAGTCTCTCAGACCCCCTCACCCCAGTCTATCTGACCCGACCATCCCCAGTCTCTCTGACCCCCTCATCCCCAGTCTCTCAGACCCCCTCACCCCCAGTCTCCCTGACCCCCTCAACCCCAGTCTCTCTGACCCCCTCATCCCCAGTCTCTCTTACCCCCTCACCCCCAGCTTCTCTGATTCCCTCACCTCCAGTCTCTCAGACTCCTCACACCCAGTCTCTCAGACCCCCTCACCCCCAGTCTCTCTGACCCCATCACCCCCTGTCTCTCTGACCCCCTCACCCCAGTCTATCTGACCCGACCATCCCCAGACTCTCTGACCCCCTCAGCCCCAGTCTCTTTGACCCCCTCAACCCCATGTCTCTCTGACCCCCTCACCCGCAATCTCTCTGACCCCATCACCCCCTGTCTCTCTGACCCCCTCACCCCAGTCTCTCTGACCCGACCATCCCCAGACTCTCTGACCCCCCTCAGCCCCAGTCTCTTTGACCCCCCAACCCCATGTCTCTCTGACCCCCTCACCCCCGTCTCTCTGACCCCCTCATCCCCAGACTCTCTGACCCCTTCATGCCAGTCTCTCTGACTCCATCATCCCCAGTCTCTGATCCCCTCACCCCCAGTCTCTCTGACCCGCTCATCCCCAGTCTCTCTGACCCCCTCATCCCCAGCCTCCCTGACGCCCTCACCCTCAGTCTCTCTGAGCCCCTCACCCCCAGTCTCTCTGACCCCTCATCCCCAGTCTCTCTGACCCCCTCACCCCCAGTCTCTCTGACCCCCTCACCCTGGTCTCTCCGACCGCCTCACCCTCAATCTCTCTAATCCCCTCACCCCCAATCTCTCTGATGCCATCATCCCCAGTCTCTCTGAACCCCTCACACCCAGTCACTCTGACCCCCTCACCCCCAATTTCTCTCTGACCCTCTCACCCCCAGTCTCTCTGACCCCCTCACCCCCAGATTCTCTGACCCCCTCACGCCCAATCTCTCTGATCCCCTCATCCCCAATCTCTCTGACCCCATCTTCCTAGCCTCCCTGACCCCTCACTCCAAGTCTCCCTGACCCCCTCATCCGCAGTCTCTCTGACCCCCTCATCCCCAGTCTCTCTGACTCCATCATCCCCAGTCTCTCTGATCCCCTTACCCCCAGTCTCTCTGACCCCCTCACCCCCAGTCTCTCAGACCCCCTCACCCCCAGTCTCTCAGACCCCCTCACCCTCAGTCTCTCTGACCCCCTCACCCCCAGTCTCTCTGATCCCCTCATCCCCAGTCTCTCGACCCCCTCGTCCCCTGTCACTCTGATCCCCTCACCCCCAGTCTCTCAGACCCACTCACCCACAGTCTCTCTGACCCCATCACCCCCTGTCACTCTGATCCCCTCACCCCAGTCTCTCTGACCCGACCATCCCCAGATTCTCTGACACCCTCAGCCCCAGTCTCTTTGACCCCCTCAACCGCATGTCTCTCTGACCCCCTCACCCCCAATCTCTCTGACCCCATCACCCCCTGTCTCTCTGACCCCCTCACCCCAGTCTCTCTGACCCGACCATCCCCAGATTCTCTGACACCCTCAGCCCCAGTCTCTTTGACCCCCTCAACCCCATGTCTCTCTGACCCCCTCACCCCCATCTCTCTGACCCCCTCATGCCAGTCTCTCTGACCCCCTCACCCCCAGTCTCTCTGACCCCCTCACCTCCAGCCTCTCTGACCCCCTCACTCCCAGTCTCTCTGACCCCCTCACCACCAGTCTCCCGGACCCCCTCGTTCCCATTCTCTCTGAACCCCTCACCCCCTGTCTCTCTGACCCCCTCACCCCAGTCTCTCTGACCCGACCATCCCCAGTCTCTTGGACCCCCTCAACCCCATGTCTCTCTGACCCCCTCACCCCCATCTCTCTGACCCCCTCATCCCAGTCTCTCTGACCCCCTCACCCCCAGTCTCTCTGACCCCCTCACCTCCAGCCTCTCTGACGCCCTCACTCCCAGTCTCTCTGACCCCCTCACCACCAGTCTCCCGGACCCCCTCGTTCCCATTCTCTCTGAACCCCTCACCCCCAGTCTCTGACCCCGTCTCTCTAGTCTCCCTGACCCCCTCACCCCTAGACTCCCTGACCCCCTCACCCCCATTCTCTCTGACTCCCACACACCCAGTCTCCCTGACCCCCTCACCTATAGTCTCCCTGGCGCCCTCACCCCCAGTCTCCCTGACCCCGTCATCCCCAGACTCTCTGACCCCTTCATGCCAGTCTCTCGGATCCCCTCACCCCCAGCCTCCCTGACCGCCTCACCCCTAGTCTCCCTGACCCCCTCACCCCCAGTCTCCCTGACCCCCTCACACCCAGTCTCCCTGACCCCCTCACCCCCAGTCTCCCTGACCCCCTCATCCCCAGTCTCCCTGACCGCCTCACCGCCAGTCTCTATCACCCCCTCATCCCCAGTGTCCCTGAACCACAGCCCCAGTCTCTCTGACCTTCGCACCCCCAGTCTCTCGATCTCCTCACCCCCAGTCACTCTGAACCTCTCACCCCCAGTCTCTCTGACTCCATCATCCCCAGTCTCTCGACCCCTTCACCCTCAGTCTCTCTGACCCCCTCATCCCAGTCTCTCTGAACCCCTCACACCCAGTCACTCTGACCCCCACACCCCCAATCTCTCTGACCCTCTCACCGCCAGTCTCTCTGACCCCCTCACCCCCAGTCTCTCTGACCCCCTCACCCCCAATCTCTCTGATCCCAACACACCCAGTCTCTCTGACCCCATCACCCGCAGTCTCTCTGACCCCCTCACCCCTGGTGTCTCCGACCCACTCACCCCCAGTCTCTCTGACCCCCTCACCCCTAGTCTCTCTGACTCCTTCATCCCCAGTCTCTCTGATCACCTTACCATCAGTCTCTCTGACCCCCTCACCCCCAGTCTCTCTGGCCCCCTCATCCCAAATCTCCCTGACCCCCTCAGCCCCAGTCTCTCTGACCCGCTCATCCCTAATCTCTCTGACCCCCTCGTCCCCAGTCTCTCTGACCCCCTCACCCCCAGTCTCTCTGAACCCCTCACTCCAAAGCCTCCCTGAACCCCTCACCTCCAGTCTCTCTGACCCCCTCACCCTTACTCTCCGACCCCCTCACCCTCAGTCTCTCAAAGCCCCTCACCCCCAGTCTCTCTGACCCCCTCATCCCAGTCTCTCTGACCCTCTCACCCCCAGTCTCTCTGACCCCCTCACCCTGGTCTCTCTGACCCCCTCACTCTCAGTCTCTCTGATCCCCTCACCCCCAGTCTCTCTGACCCCCTCATCCCAGTCTCTCTGATCCCCTTACCCTCAGTCTCTCTGACCCCCTCACCCCCAGTCTCTCAGACCCCCTCACCCTCAGTCTCTCTGAACCCCTCACCCCCAGTCTCTCTGATCCCCTCATCCCCAGTCTCTCGACCTCCTCGTCCCCTGTCACTCTGATCCCCTCACCCCCAGTCTCTCAGACCCACTCACCCACAGTCTCTCTGACCCCATCACCCCCTGTCACTCTGATCCCCTCACCCCAGTCTCTCTGACCCGACCATCCCCAGATTCTCTGACACCCTCAGCCCCAGTCTCTTTGACCCCCTCAACCGCATGTCTCTCTGACCCCCTCACCCCCAATCTCTCTGACCCCATCACCCCCTGTCTCTCTGACCCCCTCACCCCAGTCTCTCTGACCCGACCATCCCCAGTCTCTTGGACCCCCTCAACCCCATGTCTCTCTGACCCCCTCACCCCCATCTCTCTGACCCCCTCATCCCAGTCTCTCTGACCCTCGCACCCCCAGTCTCTCTGACCCTCTCACCCTGGTCTCTCTGACCCCCTCACTCTCAGTCTCTCTGATCCCCTCACCCCCAGTCTCTCTGACCCCCTCATCCCAGTGTCTCTGACCCCCTCACCCCCAGTCTCCCTGACCCCCTCACCCCCAGTCTCTCTGACCCCCTCAGCCTGGTCTCTCTGACCCCCTCACTCTCAGTCTCTCTGATCTCCTCACCCCCAGTCTCTCTGACCCCTCATCCCCAGTCTCTCTGACCCCCTCATCCCCACTCTCCCTGACCCCCTCAACCCCATGTCTCTCTGACCCCCTCACCCCCGTCTCTCTGACCCCCTCATCCCCAGTCTCTCTGACCCTCTCACCCCCAGTCTCTCTGACCCCCTCACCCTGGTCTCTCTGACCCCCTCACTCTCAGTCTCTCTGACCCCCTCACCCCCAGTCTCTCTGACCCCCTCATCCCAGTGTCTCTGACCCCCTCACCCCCAGTCTCCCTGACCCCCTCACCCCCATGTCTCTCTGACCCCCTCACCCCCGTCTCTCTGATCCCCTCATCCCAGTCTCTCTGACCCCCTCACCTCCAGCCTCTCTGACCCCCTCACTCCCAGTCTCTCTGACCCCCTCACCACCAGTCTACCGGACCCCCTCGTTCCCATTCTCTCTGAACCCCTCACCCCCAGTCTCTCTGACCCCGTCTCTCTAGTCTCTCTGACCCCCTCACCCCTAGACTCCCTGACCCCCTCACCCCCATTCTCTCTGACTCCCTCACACCCAGTCTCCCTGGCCCCCTCACCCCCAGTCTCCCTGACCCCGTCATCCCCAGACTCTCTGACCCCTTCATGCCAGTCTCTCGGATCCCCTCACCCCCAGCCTCCCTGACCGCCTCACCCCTAGTCTCCCTGACCCCCTCACCCCCAGTCTCCCTGACCCCCTCACACCCAGTCTCCCTGACCCCCTCACCCCCAGTCTCCCTGACCCCCTCATCCCCAGTCTCTCTGACCCCCTCACCCCCAGTCTCCCTGACCGCCTCACCGCCAGTCTCTCTCACCCCCTCATCCCCAGTGTCCCTGAACCACAGCCCCAGTCTCTCTGACCTTCGCACCCCCAGTCTCTCGATCACCTCACCCCCAGTCACTCTGAACCCCTCACCCCCAGTCTCTCTGACCCCCTCATCCCCAGTCTCTCTGAACCCCTCACACCCAGTCACTCTAACCCCCACACCCCCAATCTCTCTGACCCTCTCACCCCCAGTCTCTCTGACACCCTCACCCCCCGTCTCTCTGACCCCCTCACCCCCAATCTCTCTGATCCCAACACACCCAGTCTCTCTGACCCCATCACCCGCAGTCTCTCTGACCCCCTCACCCCTGGTGTCTCCGACCCCCTCACCCCCAGTCTCTCTGACCCCCTCACCCCCAGTCTCTCTGACTCCTTCATCCCCAGTCTCTCTGATCACCTTACCACCAGTCTCTCTGACCCACTCAGCCCCAGTCTCTCTGACCCGCTCATCCCTAATCTCTCTGACCCCCTCGTCCCCAGTCTCTCTGACCCCCTCACCCCCAGTCTCTCTGAACCCCTCACTCCAAGCTTCCCTGAACCCCTCACCCCCAGTCTCTCCGACCCCCTCACCCTCAGTCTCTCTAAGCCCCTCACCCCCAGTCTCTCTGACCCCCTCATCCCCAGTCTCTCTGACCCCCTCATCCCCAGTCTCTCTGACCCCCTGACCCTGGTCTCTCCGACCGCCTCACACTCAGTCGCTCTGATCCCCTCACCCCAATCTCTCTGACCCTCTCACCCCCAGTCTCTCTGACCCCCTCACCCTGGTCTCTCTGATCCCCTCACTCTCAGTCTCTCTGATCCCCTCACCCCCAGTCTCTCTGACCCCCTCATCCCAGTCTCTCTGACCCCCTCACCCCCAGTCTCCCTGACCCCCTCACCCCCAGTCTCTCTGACCCCCTCAGCCTGGTCTCTCTGACCCCCTCACTCTCAGTCTCTCTGATCTCCTCACCCCCAGTCTCTCTGACCCCTCATCCCCAGTCTCTCTGACCCCCTCATCCCCACTCTCCCTGACCCCCTCAACCCCATGTCTCTCTGACCCCCTCACCCCCGTCTCTCTGACCCCCTCATCCCAGTCTCACTGACACCCTCACCCCCAGTCTCTCTGACCCCCTCACCTCCAGCCTCTCTGACCCCCTCACTCCCAGTCTCTCTGACCCCCTCACTCCCAGTCTCTCTGACCCCCTCACCACCAGTCTCCCAGACCCCCTCGTTCCCATTCTCTCTGAACCCCTCACCCCCAGTCTCTCTGACCACGTCTCTCTAGTCTCTCTGACCCCCTCACCCCTAGACTCCCTGACCCCCTCACCCCCATTCTCTCTGACTCCCTCATACCCAGTCTCCCTGACCCCCTCACCCCTAGTCTCCCTGGCCCCCTCACCCCCAGTCTCCCTGACCCCGTCATCCCCAGACTCTCTGACCCCTTCATGCCAGTCTCTCGGATCCCCTCACCCCCAGCCTACCTGACCGCCTCACACCTAGTCTCCCTGACCCAATCACCCCCAGTCTCCCTGACCCCCTCATCCCCAGTCTCCCTGCCCCCCTCACCCCCAGTCTCCCTGACCGCCTCACCGCCAGTCTCTCTCACCCCCTCATCCCCTGAACCACAGCCCCCGTCTCTCTGACCTTCGCACCCCCAGTCTCTCGATCCCCTCACCCCCAGTCACTCTGAACCCCTCACCCCCAGTCTCTCTGACTCCATCATCCCCAGTCTCTCCGACCTCTTCACCCTCAGTCTCTCTGACCCCCTCATCCCCAGTCTCTCTGAACCCCTCACATCCAGTCACTCTGACCCCCACACCCCCAATCTCTCTGACCCTCTCACCCCCAGTCTCTCTGACCCCCTCACCCCCAGTCTCTCTGACCCCCTCACCCCCAATCTCTCTGATCCCAACACACCCAGTCTCTCTGGCCCCATCACCCCCAGTCTCTCTGACACCCTCACCCCCAGTCTCAATGACTCCCTCGTCCCCAGTCTCTCTGACCCCCTCATCCCCAGTCTCTCTGAACCCCTCACACCCAGTCACTCTGACCCTCTCACCCCCAGTCTCTCTGGCCCCCTCACCCCCAGTCTCTCTGACCCCCTCACCCCCAATCTCTCTGATCCCAACACACCCAGTCTCTCTGACCCCATCACCCGCAGTCTCTCTGACCCCCTCACCCCTGGTGTCTCCGACCCCCTCACCCCCTGTCTCTCTGACCCCCTCACCCCCAGTCTCTCTGACTCCTTCATCCCCAGTCTCTCTGATCACCTTACCACCAGTCTCTCTGACCCCCTCACCCCCAGTCTCTCTGACCCCCTCATCCCCAGTCTCCCTGACCCCCTCAGCCCCAGTCTCTCTGACCCCCTCACCCCCAGTCTCTCTGAACCCCTCACTCCAAGCCTCCCAGAACCCCTCACCACCAGTCTCTCTGACCCCCTCACCCTTACTCTCCGACCCCCTCACCCTCAGTCTCTCTAAGCCCCTCACTCCCAGTCTCTCTGACCCCCTCATCCCCAGTCTCTCTGACCCCCTTATCCCCAGTCTCTCTGACCCCCTCACCCTGGTCTCTCCGACCGCCTCACACTCAGTCGCTCTGATCCCCTCACCCCAATCTCTCTGACCCTATCACCCCCAGTCTCTCTGACCCCCTCACCCTGGTCTCTCTGATCCCCTCACTCTCAGTCTCTCTGATCCCCTCACCCCCAGTCTCTCTGACCCCCTCATCCCAGTCTCTCTGACCCCCTCACCCCCAGTCTCTCTGACCCCCTCACCCCCAGTCTCTCTGACCCCCTCAGCCTGGTCTCTCTGACCCCCTCACCCTGGTCTCTCCGACCGCCTCACACTCAGTCGCTCTGATCCCCTCACCCCAATCTCTCTGACCCTATCACCCCCAGTCTCTCTGACCCCCTCACCCTGGTCTCTCTGATCCCCTCACTCTCAGTCTCTCTGATCCCCTCACCCCCAGTCTCTCTGACCCCCTCATCCCAGTCTCTCTGACCCCCTCACCCCCAGTCTCTCTGACCCCCTCACCCCCAGTCTCTCTGACCCCCTCAGCCTGGTCTCTCTGACCCCCTCACTCTCAGTCTCTCTGATCTCCTCACCCCCAGTCTCTCTGACCCCTCATCCCCAGTCTCTCTGACCCCCTCATCCCCACTCTTCCTGACCCCCTCAACCCCATGTCTCTCTGACCCCCTCACCCCCGTCTCTCTGACCCCCTCATCCCAGTCTCACTGACACCCTCACCCCCAGTCTCTCTGACCCCCTCACCTCCAGCCTCTCTGACCCCCTCACTCCCAGTCTCTCTGACCCCCTCACCACCAGTCTCCCAGACCCCCTCGTTCCCATTCTCTCTGAACCCCTCACCCCCAGTCTCTCTGACCACGTCTCTCTAGTCTCTCTGACCCCCTCACCCCTAGACTCCCTGACCCCCTCACCCCCATTCTCTCTGACTCCCTCATACCCAGTCTCCCTGACCCCCTCACCCCTAGTCTCCCTGGCCCCCTCACCCCCAGTCTCCCTGACCCCGTCATCCCCAGACTCTCTGACCCCTTCATGCCAGTCTCTCGGATCCCCTCACCCCCAGCCTACCTGACCGCCTCACACCTAGTCTCCCTGACCCCCTCACCCCCAGTCTCCCTGACCCCCTCACACCCAGTCTCCCTGACCCCCTCACCCCCAGTCTCCCTGACCGCCTCACCGCCAGTCTCTCTCACCCCCTCATCCCCAGTGTCCCTGAACCACAGCCCCCGTCTCTCTGACCTTCGCACCCCCAGTCTCTCGATCCCCTCACCCCCAGTCACTCTGAACCCCTCACCCCAGTCTCTCTGACTCCATCATCCCCAGTCTCTCCGACCTCTTCACCCTCAGTCTCTCTGACCCCCTCATCCCCAGTCTCTCTGAACCCCTCACATCCAGTCACTCTGACCCCCACACCCCCAATCTCTCTGACCCTCTCACCCCCAGTCTCTATGACCCCCTCACCCCCAGTCTCTCTGACCCCCTCACCCCCAATCTCTCTGATCCCAACACACCCAGTCTCTCTGGCCCCATCACCCGCAGTCTCTCTGACCCCCTCACCCCTGGTGTCTCCGACCCCCTCACCCCCAGTCTCTCTGACCCCCTCACCCCCAGTCTCAATGACTCCCTCGTCCCCAGTCTCTCTGACCCCCTCATCCCCAGTCTCTCTGAACCCCTCACACCCAGTCACTCTGACCCTCTCACCCCCAGTCTCTCTGGCCCCCTCACCCCCAGTCTCTCTGACCCCCTCACCCCCAATCTCTCTGATCCCAACACACCCAATCTCTCTGACCCCATCACCCGCAGTCTCTCTGACCCCCTCACCCCTGGTGTCTCCGACCCCCTCACCCCCTGTCTCTCTGACCCCCTCACCCCCAGTCTCTCTGACTCCTTCATCCCCAGTCTCTCTGATCACCTAACCACCAGTCTCTCTGACCCCCTCACCCCCAGTCTCTCTGACCCCCTCATCCCCAGTCTCCCTGACCCCCTCAGCCCCAGTCTCTCTGACCCGCTCATCCCTAATCTCACTGACCCCCTCGTCCCCAGTCTCTCTGACCCCCTCACCCCCAGTCTCTCTGAACCCCTCACTCCAAGCCTCCCAGAACCCCTCACCACCAGTCTCTCTGACCCCCTCACCCTTACTCTCCGACCCCCTCACCCTCAGTCTCTCTAAGCCCCTCACTCCCAGTCTCTCTGACCCCCTCATCCCCAGTCTCTCTGACCCCCTCATCCCCAGTCTCTCTGACCCCCTCACCCTGGTCTCTCCGACCGCCTCACACTCAGTCGCTCTGATCCCCTCACCCCCAATCTCTCTGACCCTCTCACCCCCAATCTCTCTGACCCCCTCACCCTGGTCTCTCTGACCCCCTCACTCTCAGTCTGTCTGATCCCCTCACCCCCAGTCTCTCTGACCCCCTCATCCCAGTCTCTCTGACCCCCTCACCCCCAGTCTCTCTGACCCCCTCAGCCTGGTCTCTCTGACCCCCTCACTCTCAGTCTCTCTGATCCCATCACCCCCAGTCTCTCTGACCCCTCATCCCCAGTCTCTCTGACCCCCTCATCCCCACTC
The DNA here is from genome assembly GCF_037043375.1 of Chiloscyllium plagiosum. Classification (NCBI taxonomy): domain Eukaryota; kingdom Metazoa; phylum Chordata; class Chondrichthyes; order Orectolobiformes; family Hemiscylliidae; genus Chiloscyllium; species Chiloscyllium plagiosum. The sequence continues at coordinate 47,347,654 of NW_028270158.1, forward strand.
TCCCTGACCCCCTCAACCCCATGTCTCTCTGACCCCCTCACCCCCAGTCTCTCTGAACCCCTCACTCCAAGCCTCCCAGAACCCCTCACCCCCAGTCTCTCTGACCCCCTCACCTCCAGCCTCTCTGACCCCCTCACTCCCAGTCTCTCTGACCCCCTCACCACCAGTCTCCCGGACCCCCTCGTTCCCATTCTCTCTGAACCCCTCACCCCCAGTCTCTCTGACCCCGTCTCTCTAGTCTCTCTGACCCCCTCACCCCTAGACTCCCTGACCCCCTCAACCCCGGTCTCCCTGACCCCCTCACACCCAGTCTCCCTGACCCCCTCACCTCCAGTCTCCCTGACCCCCTCATCCCCAGTCTCTCTCACCCCCTCATCCCCAGTGTCCCTGAACCACAGCCCCAGTCTCTCTGACCTTCGCACCCCCAGTCTCTCGATCCCCTCACCCTCAGTCACTCTGAACCCCTCACCCCCAGTCTCTCTGACTCCATCATCCCCAGTCTCTCCGACCCCTTCACCCTCAGTCTCTCTGACCCCCTCATCCCCAGTCTCTCTGAACCCCTCACATCCAGTCACTCTGACCCCCACACCCCCAATCTCTCTGACCCTCTCACCCCCAGTCTCTCTGACCCCCTCACCCCGAGTCTCTCTGACCCCCTCACCCCCAATCTCTCTGATCCCAACACACCCAGTCTCTCTGACCCCATCACCCGCAGTCTCTCTGACCCCCTCACCCCTGGTGTCTCCGACCCCCTCACCCCCAGTCTCTCTGACCCCCTCACCCCCAGTCTCTCTGACTCCCTCGTCCCCAGTCTCTCTGATCCCCTCACCCCCAGTCTCTCTGAACCCCTCACTCCAAGCCTCCCTGAACCCCTCACCCCCAGTCTCTCTGACCCCCTCACCCTTACTCTCCGACCCCCTCACCCTCAGTCTCTGTAAGCCCCTCACCCCCAGTCTCTCTGACCCCCTCAACCCCAGTCTCTCTGACCCCCTCATCCCCAGTCTCTCTTACCCCCTCACCCCCAGCTTCTCTGATTCCCTCACCCCCAGTCTCTCAGACTCCTCACCCCCAGTCTCTCAGACCCCCTCACCCCCAGTCTCTCTGACCCCATCACCCCCTGTCTCTCTGACCCCCTCACCCCAGTCTATCTGACCCGACCATCCCCAGACTCTCTGACCCCCTCAGCCCCAGTCTCTTTGACCCCCTCAACCCCATGTCTCTCTGACCCCCTCACCCGCAATCTCTCTGACCCCATCACCCCCTGTCTCTCTGACCCCCCTCACCCCAGTCTCTCTGACCCGACCATCCCCAGACTCTCTGACCCCCCTCAGCCCCAGTCTCTTTGACCCCCCAACCCCATGTCTCTCTGACCCCCTCACCCCCGTCTCTCTGACCCCCTCATCCCCAGACTCTCTGACCCCTTCATGTCAGTCTCTCTGACTCCATCATCCCCAGTCTCTGATCCCCTCACCCCCAGTCTCTCTGACCCGCTCATCCCCAGTCTCTCTGACCCCCTCATCCCCAGCCTCCCTGACGCCCTCACCCTCAGTCTCTCTGAGCCCCTCACCCCCAGTCTCTCTGACCCCTCATCCCCAGTCTCTCTGACCCCCTCACCCCCAGTCTCTCTGATCCCCTCACCCTGGTCTCTCCGACCGCCTCACCCTCAATCTCTCTGATCCCCTCACCCCAATCTCTCTGATGCCATCATCCCCAGTCTCTCTGAACCCCTCACACCCAGTCACTCTGACCCCCTCACCCCCAATTTCTCTCTGACCCTCTCACCCCCAGTCTCTCTGACCCCCTCACCCCCAGATTCTCTGACCCCCTCACGCCCAATCTCTCTGATCCCCTCATCCCCAATCTCTCTGACCCCATCTTCCTAGCCTCCCTGACCCCTCACTCCAAGTCTCCCTGACCCCCTCATCCGCTGTCTCTCTGACCCCCTCATCCCCAGTCTCTCTGACTCCATCATCCCCAGTCTCTCTGATCCCCTTACCCCCAGTCTCTCTGACCCCCTCACCCCCAGTCTCTCAGACCCCCTCACCCCCAGTCTCTCAGACCCCCTCACCCCCAGTCTCTCTGACCCCCTCACCCCCAGTCTCTCTGATCCCCTCATCCCCAGTCTCTCGACCCCCTCGTCCCCTGTCACTCTGATCCCCTCACCCCCAGTCTCTCAGACCCACTCACCCACAGTCTCTCTGACCCCATCACCCCCTGTCACTCTGATCCCCTCACCCCAGTCTCTCTGACCCGACCATCCCCAGATTCTCTGACACCCTCAGACCCAGTCTCTTTGACCCCCTCAACCGCATGTCTCTCTGACCCCCTCACCCCCAATCTCTCTGAACCCCTCACCCCCTGTCTCTCTGACCCCCTCACCCCAGTCTCTCTGACCCGACCATCCCCAGTCTCTTGGACCCCCTCAACCCCATGTCTCTCTGACCCCCTCACCCCCATCTCTCTGACCCCCTCATCCCAGTCTCTCTGACCCCCTCACCCCCAGTCTCTCTGACCCCCTCACCTCCAGCCTCTCTGACCCCCTCACTCCCAGTCTCTCTGACCCCCTCACCACCAGTCTCCCGGACCCCCTCATTCCCATTCTCTCTGAACCCCTCACCCCCAGTCTCTGACCCCGTCTCTCTAGTCTCCCTGACCCCCTCACCCCTAGACTCCCTGACCCCCTCACCCCCATTCTCTCTGACTCCCACACACACAGTCCCCCTGACCCCCTCACCTATAGTCTCCCTGGCCCCCTCACCCCCAGTCTCCCTGACCCCGTCATCCCCAGACTCTCTGACCCCTTCATGCCAGTCTCTCGGATCCCCTCACCCCCAGCCTCCCTGACCGCCTCACCCCTAGTCTCCCTGACCCCCTCACCCCCAGTCTCCCTGACCCCCTCACACCCAGTCTCCCTGACCCCCTCACCCCCAGTCTCCCTGACACCCTCATCCCCAGTCTCCCTGACCGCCTCACCGCCAGTCTCTATCACCCCCTCATCCCCAGTGTCCCTGAACCACAGCCCCAGTCTCTCTGACCTTCGCACCCTCAGTCTCTCGATCCCCTCACCCCCAGTCACTCTGAATCTCTCACCCCCAGTCTCTCTGACTCCATCATCCCCAGTCTCTCCGACCCCTTCACCCTCAGTCTCTCTGACCCCCTCATCCCAGTCTCTCTGAACCCCTCACACCCAGTCACTCTGACCCCCACACCCCCAATCTCTCTGACCCTCTCACCCGCAGTCTCTCTGACCCCCTCACCCCCAGTCTCTCTGACCCCCTCACCCCCAATCTCTCTGATCCCAACACACCCAGTCTCTCTGACCCCATCACCCGCAGTCTCTCTGACCCCCTCACCCCTGGTGTCTCCGACCCACTCACCCCCAGTCTCTCTGACCCCCTCACCCCTAGTCTCTCTGACTCCTTCATCCCCAGTCTCTCTGATCACCTTACCATCAGTCTCTCTGACCCCCTCATCCCCAGCCTCCCTGACGCCCTCACCCTCAGTCTCTCTGAGCCCCTCACCCCCAGTCTCTCTGACCCCTCATTCCCAGTCTCTCTGACCCCTCACCCCTAGTCTCTCTGATCCCCTCACCCTGGTCTCTCCGACCGCCTCACCCTCAATCTCTCTGATCCCCTCACCCCCAATCTCTCTGATGCCATCATCCCCAGTCTCTCTGAACCCCTCACACCCAGTCACTCTGACCCCCTCACCCCCAATTTCTCTCTGACCCTCTCACCCCCAGTCTCTCTGACCCCCTCACCCCCAGATTCTCTGACCCCCTCACGCCCAATCTCTCTGATCCCCTCATCCCCAATCTCTCTGACCCCATCTTCCTAGCCTCCCTGACCCCTCACTCCAAGTCTCCCTGACCCCCTCATCCGCAGTCTCTCTGACCCCCTCATCCCCAGTCTCTCTGACTCCATCATCCCCAGTCTCTCTGACCCCCTTACCCCCAGTCTCTCAGACCCCCTCACCCCCAGTCTCTCAGACCCCCTCACCCCCAGTCTCTCTGACCCCCTCACCCCCAGTCTCTCTGATCCCCTCATCCCCAGTCTCTCGACCCCCTCGTCCACTGTCACTCTGATCCCCTCACCCCCAGTCTCTCAGACCCACTCACCCACAGTCTCTCTGACCCCATCACCCCCTGTCACTCTGATCCCCTCACCCCAGTCTCTCTGACCCGACCATCCCCAGATTCTCTGACACCCTCAGCCCCAGTCTCTTTGACCCCCTCAACCGCATGTCTCTCTGACCCCCTCACCCCCAATCTCTCTGACCCCATCACCCCCTGTCTCTCTGACCCCCTCACCCCAGTCTCTCTGACCCGACCATCCCCAGTCTCTTGGACCCCCTCAACCCCATGTCTCTCTGACCCCCTCACCCCCATCTCTCTGACCCCCTCATCCCAGTCTCTCTGACCCCCTCACCCCCAGTCTCTCTGACCCCCTCACTCCCAGTCTCTCTGACCCCCTCACCACCAGTCTCCCGGACCCCCTCGTTCCCATTCTCTCTGAACCCCTCACCCCCAGTCTCTGACCCCGTCTCTCTAGTCTCCCTGACCCCCTCACCCCTAGACTCCCTGACCCCCTCACCCCCATTCTCTCTGACTCCCACACACCCAGTCTCCCTGACCCCCTCACCTATAGTCTCCCTGGCCCCCTCACCCCCAGTCTCCCTGACCCCGTCATCCCCAGACTCTCTGACCCCTTCATGCCAGTCTCTCGGATCCCCTCACCCCCAGCCTCCCTGACCGCCTCACCCCTAGTCTCCCTGACCCCCTCACCCCCAGTCTCCCTGACCCCCTCACACCCAGTCTCCCTGACCCCCTCACCCCCAGTCTCCCTGACACCCTCATCCCCAGTCTCCCTGACCGCCTCACCGCCAGTCTCTATCACCCCCTCATCCCCAGTGTCCCTGAACCACAGCCCCAGTCTCTCTGACCTTCGCACCCCCAGTCTCTCGATCCCCTCACCCCCAGTCACTCTGAATCTCTCACCCCCAGTCTCTCTGACTCCATCATCCCCAGTCTCTCCGACCCCTTCACCCTCAGTCTCTCTGACCCCCTCATCCCAGTCTCTCTGAACCCCTCACACCCAGTCACTCTGACCCCCACACCCCCAATCTCTCTGACCCTCTCACCCCCAGTCTCTCTGACTCCCTCACCCCCAGTCTCTCTGACCCCCTCACCCCCAATCTCTCTGATCCCAACACACCCAGTCTCTCTGACCCCATCACCCGCAGTCTCTCTGACCCCCTCACCCGTGGTGTCTCCGACCCACTCACCCCCAGTCTCTCTGACCCCCTCACCCCTAGTCTCTCTGACTCCTTCATCCCCAGTCTCTCTGATCACCTTACCATCAGTCTCTCTGACCCCCTCACCCCCAGTCTCTCTGGCCCCCTCATCCCCAATCTCCCTGACCCCCTCAGCCCCAGTCTCTCTGACCCGCACATCCCTAATCTCTCTGACCCCCTCGTCCCCAGTCTCTCTGACCCCCTCACCCCCAGTCTCTCTGAACCCCTCACTCCAAAGCCTCCCTGAACCCCTCACCCCCAGTCTCTCTGACCCCCTCACCCTTACTCTCCGACCCCCTCACCCTCAGTCTCTCAAAGCCCCTCACCCCCAGTCTCTCTGACCCCCTCATCCCCAGTCTCTCTGACCCTCTCACCCCCAGTCTCTCTGACCCCCTCACCCTGGTCTCTCTGACCCCCTCACTCTCAGTCTCTCTGATCCCCTCACCCCCAGTCTCTCTGACCCCCTCATCCCAGTCTCTCTGATCCCCTTACCCCCAGTCTCTCTGACCCCCTCACCCCCAGTCTCTCAGACCCCCTCACCCCCAGTCTCTCAGACCCCCTCACCCCCAGTCTCTCTGACCCCCTCACCACCAGTCTCTCTGATCCCCTCATCCCCAGTCTCTCGACCCCCTCGTCCCCTGTCACTCTGATCCCCTCACCCCCAGTCTCTCAGACCCACTCACCCACAGTCTCTCTGACCCCATCACCCCCTGTCACTCTGATCCCCTCACCCCAGTCTCTCTGACCCGACCATCCCCAGATTCTCTGACACCCTCAGCCCCAGTCTCTTTGACCCCCTCAACCGCATGTCTCTCTGACCCCCTCACCCCCAATCTCTCTGACCCCATCACCCCCTGTCTCTCTGACCCCCTCACCCCAGTCTCTCTGACCCGACCATCCCCAGTCTCTTGGACCCCCTCAACCCCATGTCTCTCTGACCCCCTCACCCCCATCTCTCTGACCCCCTCATCCCAGTCTCTCTGACCCCCTCACCCCCAGTCTCTCTGAACCCCTCACTCCAAAGCCTCCCTGAACCCCTCACCCCAGTCTGACCCCCTCACCCTTACTCTCCGACCCCCTCACCCTCAGTCTCTCAAAGCCCCTCACCCCCAGTCTCTCTGACCCCCTCATCCCCAGTCTCTCTGACCCTCTCACCCCCAGTCTCTCTGACCCCCTCACCCTGGTCTCTCTGACCCCCTCACTCTCAGTCTCTCTGATCCCCTCACCCCCAGTCTCTCTGACCCCCTCATCCCAGTCTCTCTGACCCCCTCACCACCAGTCTCCCTGACCCCCTCACCCCCAGTCTCTCTGACCCCCTCAGCCTGGTCTCTCTGACCCCCTCACTCTCAGTCTCTCTGATCTCCTCACCCCCAGTCTCTCTGACCCCTCATCCCCAGTCTCTCTGACCCCCTCATCCCCACGCTCCCTGACCCCCTCAACCCCATGTCTCTCTGACCCCCTCACCCCCGTCTCTCTGACCCCCTCATCCCAGTCTCTCTGGCCCCCTCACCCCCAGTCTCTCTGACCCCCTCACCTCCAGCCTCTCTGACCCCCTCACTCCCAGTCTCTCTGACCCCCTCACCACCAGTCTCCCGGACCCCATCGTTCCCATTCTCTCTGAACCCCTCACTCCCAGTCTCTCTGACCCCGTCTCTCTAGTCTCTCTGACCCCCTCACCCCTAGACTCCCTGACCCCCTCACCCCCATTCTCTCTGACTCCCTCACACCCAGTCTCCCTGACCCCCTCACCCCTAGTCTTCCTGGCCCCCTCACCCCCAGTCTCCCTGACCCCGTCATCCCCAGACTCTCTGACCCCTTCATGCCAGTCTCTCGGTTCCCCTCACCCCCAGCCTCCCTGACCGCCTCACCCCTAGTCTCCCTGACCCCCTCACCCCCAGTCTCCCTGACCCCCTCACACCCAGTCTCCCTGACCCCCTCACCCCCAGTCTCCCTGACCCCCTCATCCCCAGTCTCTCTGACCCCCTCACCCTCAGTCTCCCTGACCGCCTCACCGCCAGTCTCTCTCACCCCCTCATCCCCAGTGTCCCTGAACCACAGCCCCAGTCTCTCTGACCTTCGCACCCCCAGTCTCTCGATCCCCTCACCCCCAGTCACTCTGAACCCCTCACCCCCAGTCTCTCTGACCCCCTCACCCCCAGTCTCTCTGACTCCTTCATCCCCAGTCTCTCTGATCACCTTACCACCAGTCTCTCTGACCCACTCAGCCCCAGTCTCTCTGACCCGCTCATCCCTAATCTCTCTGACCCCCTCGTCCCCAGTCTCTCTGACCCCCTCACCCCCAGTCTCTCTGAACCCCTCACTCCAAGCTTCCCTGAACCCCTCACCCCCAGTCTCTCTGACCCCCTCACCCTTACTCTCCGACCCCCTCACCCTCAGTCTCTCAAAGCCCCTCACCCCCAGTCTCTCTGACCCCCTCATCCCCAGTCTCTCTGACCCCCTCATCCCCAGTCTCTGACCCCCTCACCCTGGTCTCTCCGACCGCCTCACACTCAGTCTCTCTGATCCCCTCACCCCAATCTCTCTGACCCTCTCACGCCCAGTCTCTCTGACCCCCTCACCCTGGTCTCTCTGATCCCCTCACTCTCAGTCTCTCTGATCCCCTCACCCCCAGTCTCTCTGACCCCCTCATCCCAGTCTCTCTGACCCCCTCACCCCCAGTCTCCCTGACCCCCTCACCCCCAGTCTCTCTGACCCCCTCAGCCTGGTCTCTCTGACCCCCTCACTCTCAGTCTCTCTGATCTCCTCACCCCCAGTCTCTCTGACCCCTCATCCCAGTCTCTCTGACCCCCTCATCCCCACTCTTCCTGACCCTCTCAACCCCATGTCTCTCTGACCCCCTCACCCCCGTCTCTCTGACCCCCTCATCCCAGTCTCACTGACACCCTCACCCCCAGTCTCTCTGACCCCCTCACCTCCAGCCTCTCTGACCCCCTCACTCCCAGTCTCTCTGACCCCCTCACCACCAGTCTCCCAGACCCCCTCGTTCCCATTCTCTCTGAACCCCTCACCCCCAGTCTCTCTGACCACGTCTCTCTAGTCTCTCTGACCCCCTCACCCCTAGACTCCCTGACCCCCTCACCCCCATTCTCTCTGACTCCCTCATACCCAGTCTCCCTGACCCCCTCACCCCTAGTCTCCCTGGCCCCCTCACCCCCAGTCTCCCTGACCCCGTCATCCCCAGACTCTCTGACCCCTTCATGCCAGTCTCTCGGATCCCCTCACCCCCAGCCTACCTGACCGCCTCACACCTAGTCTCCCTGACCCCCTCACCCCCAGTCTCCCTGACCCCCTCACACCCAGTCTCCCTGACCCCCTCACCCCCAGTCTCCCTGACCCCCTCATCCCCAGTCTCTCTGACCCCCTCACCCCCAGTCTCCCTGACCGCCTCACCGCCAGTCTCTCTCACCCCCTCATCCCCAGTGTCCCTGAACCACAGCCCCCGTCTCTCTGACCTTCGCACCCCCAGTCTCTCGATCCCCTCACCCCCAGTCACTCTGAACCCCTCACCCCCAGTCTCTCTGACTCCATCATCCCCAGTCTCTCCGACCTCTTCACCCTCAGTCTCTCTGACCCCCTCATCCCCAGTCTCTCTGAACCCCTCACATCCAGTCACTCTGACCCCCACACCCCCAATCTCTCTGACCCTCTCACCCCCAGTCTCTCTGACCCCCTCACCCCCAGTCTCTCTGACCCCCTCACCCCCAATCTCTCTGATCCCAACACACCCAGTCTCTCTGGCCCCATCACCCGCAATCTCTCTGACCCCCTCACCCCTGGTGTCTCCGACCCCCTCACCCCCAGTCTCTCTGACCCCCTCACCCCCAGTCTCAATGACTCCCTCGTCCCCAGTCTCTCTGACCCCCTCATCCCCAGTCTCTCTGAACCCCTCACACCCAGTCACTCTGACCCTCTCACCCCCAGTCTCTCTGGCCCCCTCACCCCCAGTCTCTCTGACCCCCTCACCCCCAATCTCTCTGATCCCAACACACCCAGTCTCTCTGACCCCATCACCCGCAGTCTCTCTGACCCCCTCACCCCTGGTGTCTCCGACCCCCTCACCCCCTGTCTCTCTGACCCCCTCACCCCCAGTCTCTCTGACTCCTTCATCCCCAGTCTCTCTGATCACCTTACCACCAGTCTCTCTGACCCCCTCACCCCCAGTCTCTCTGACCCCCTCATCCCCAGTCTCCCTGACCCCCTCAGCCCCAGTCTCTCTGACCCGCTCATCCCTAATCTCACTGACCCCCTCGTCCCCAGTCTCTCTGACCCCCTCACCCCCAGTCTCTCTGAACCCCTCACTCCAAGCCTCCCAGAACCCCTCACCACCAGTCTCTCTGACCCCCTCACCCTTACTCTCCGACCCCCTCAATCTCAGTCTCTCTAAGCCCCTCACTCCCAGTCTCTCTGACCCCCTCATCCCCAGTCTCTCTGACCCCCTCATCCCCAGTCTCTCTGACCCCCTCACCCTGGTCTCTCCGACCGCCTCACACTCAGTCGCTCTGATCCCCTCACCCCTAATCTCTCTGACCCTCTCACCCCCAATCTCTCTGACCCCCTCACCCTGGTCTCTCTGACCCCCTCACTCTCAGTCTGTCTGATCCCCTCACCCCCAGTCTCTCTGACCCCCTCATCCCAGTCTCTCTGACCCCCTCACCCCCAGTCTCTCTGACCCCCTCAGCCTGGTCTCTCTGACCCCCTCACTCTCAGTCTCTCTGATCCCATCACCCCCAGTCTCTCTGACCCCTCATCCCCAGTCTCTCTGACCCCCTCATCCCCACTCTCCCTGACCCCCTCAACCCCATGTCTCTCTGACCCCCTCACCCCCAGTCTCTCTGAACCCCTCACTCCAAGCCTCCCAGAACCCCTCACCCCCAGTCTCTCTGACCCCCTCACCTCCAGCCTCTCTGACCCCCTCACTCCCAGTCTCTCTGACCCCCTCACCACAAGTCTCCCGGACCCCCTCGTTCCCATTCTCTCTGAACCCCTCACCCCCAGTCTCTCTGACCCCGTCTCTCTAGTCTCTCTGACCCCCTCACCCCTAGACTCCCTGACCCCCTCAACCCCAGTCTCCCTGACCCCCTCACACCCAGTCTCCCTGACCCCCTCACCTCCAGTCTCCCTGACCCCCTCATCCCCAGTCTCTCTCACCCCCTCGTCCCCAGTGTCCCTGAACCACAGCCCCAGTCTCTCTGACCTTCGCACCCCCAGTCTCTCGATCCCCTCACCCCCAGTCACTCTGAACCCCTCACCCCCAGTCTCTCTGACTCCATCATCCCCAGTCTCTCCGACCCCTTCACCCTCAGTCTGTCTGACCCCCTCATCCCCAGTCTCTCTGAACCCCTCACACCCAGTCTCTCTGACCCCCACACACCCAATCTCTCTGACCCTCTCACCCCCAGTCTCTCTGACCCCCTCACCCCCAGTCTCTCTGACCCCCTCACCCCCAATCTCTCTGATCCCAACACACCCAGTCTCTCTGACCCCATCACCCGCAGTCTCTCTGACCCCCTCACCCCTGGTGTCTCCGACCCCCTCACCCCCAGTCTCTCTGACCCCCTCACCCCCAGTCTCTCTGACTCCCTCGTCCCCAGTCTCTCTGACCCCCTCACCCCCAGTCTCTCTGAACCCCTCACTCCAAGCCTCCCTGAACCCCTCACCCCCAGTCTCTCTGACCCCCTCACCCTTACTCTCCGACCCCCTCACCCTCAGTCTCTGTAAGCCCCTCACCCCCAGTCTCTCTGACCCCCTCATCCCCCGTCTCTCTGACCCCCTCATCCCCAGTCTCTCTGACCCCCTCACCCTGGTCTCTCCGACCGCCTCACACTCAGTCGCTCTGATCCCCTCACCCCCAATCTCTCTGACGCCATCATCCCCAGTCTCTCTGAACCCCTCACACCCAGTCACTCTGACCCCCTCACCCCCAATTTCTCTCTGACCCTCTCACCCCCAGTCTCTCTGACCCCCTCACCCTGGTCTCTCTGACCCCCTCACTCTCAGTCTCTCTGATCCCCTCACCCCCAGTCTCTATGACCCCCTCATCCCAGACTCTCTGACCCCCTCACCCCCAGTCTCCCTGACCCCCTCACCCCCAGTCTCTCTGACCCCCTCAGCCTGGTCTCTCTGACCCCCTCACTCTCAGTCTCTCTGATCTCCTCACCCCCAGTCTCTCTGACCCCTCATCCCCAGTCTCTCTGACCCCCTCATCCCCACTCTCCCTGACCCCCTCAGCCCCAGTCTCTCTGACCCGCTCATCCCCAATCTCTCTGACCCCCTCGTACCCAGTCTCTCTGACCCCCTCACCCCCAGTCTCTCTGACCCCCTCACTCCAAGTCTCCCTGACTCCCTCACCCCCAGTCTCTCTGACCCCCTCACCGCGGTCTCTCTGACCCCTCATCCCCAGTCTCTCTGACCCCCTCATCCCCACTCTCCCTGACCCCCTCAGCCCCAGTCTCTCTGACCCGCTCATCCCCAATCTCTCTGATCCCCTCATCCCCAGTCTCTCTGACCCCCTCACCCCCAGTCTCTCTGACCCCCTCACTCCAAGTCTCCTTGACTCCCTCACCCCCAGTCTCTCTGACCCCCTCACCCCGGTCTCTCTGATCCCCTCACTCTCAGTCTCTCTGATCACCTCACCCCCAGTCTCTCTGACCCCCTCACCCCTGGTCTCTCCAACCACCTCACCCTCAGTCGCTCTGATCCCCTTGCCCCCAATCTCTCTGACCCCCTCATCCCCAGTCTCTCTGACCCCCTCACTCCAAGTCTCCCTGACTCCCTCACCCCCAGTCTCTCTGACCCCCTTGCCCCCAATCTCTCTGACCCCCTCATCCCCAGTCTGTCTGAACCCCTCACCCCCAGTCACTCTGACCCCCTCACCCCCAATCTCTCTGACCCTCTCACCCTCAGTCTCTCTGACCCACTCACCCTCATTCTCTCTGATCCCCTCACCCCTAGTCTCTCTGACCCCCTCAGCCCCAGTCTCTTTGACCCCCTCATCCCAGTCTCTGACCCCGTCATCCCCAGTCGCTCTGACCCCCTCGTCCCCAGTCTCTCTGACCCTGTCGTCCCTAGTCTCTCTGACCACTTCACCCCTAGTCTCTCGATCCCCTCACCCCCAGTCACTCTGAACCCCTCACCCCCAGTCTCTCTGACCCCCTCATCCCCAGTCTGTCTGAACCCCTCACCCCCAGTCACTCTGACCCCCTCACCCCCAATCTCTCTGACCCTCTCACCCCCAGTCTCTCTGACCCACTCACCCTCATACTCTCTGATCCCCTCACCCCTAGTCTCTTTGACCCCCTCAGCCCCAGTCTCTTTGACCCCCTCATCCCAGTCTCTGACCCCGTCATCCCCAGTCGCTCTGACCCCCTCGTCCCCAGTCTCTCTGACCCTGTCGTCCCTAGTCTCTCTGACCACTTCACCCCTAGTCTCTCTGTCCTCCTCACCCCCAGTCTCCCTGACCCCCTCACCCCCAGTCTCTCTGACCCCCTCACCACCAGTCTCTCTGACCCCCTCATCCCAGTCACTCTGACCCCCTCACCACCAATCTCTCTGACCCTCTCACCCCCAGTCTCTCTGACCCACTCACCCTCATTCTCTCTGATCCCCTCACCCCTAGTCTCTCTGACCCCCTCAGCCCCAGTCTCTTTGACCCCCTCATCCCAGTCTCTGACCCCGTCATCCCCAGTCTCTCTGACACCCTCACTCCCAGTCTCTCTGACCCCCTCACTCCCAATCTGTCAGACCCCCTCACCCTTGCCTCTCTGACTCCCTCACCCCCAGTCTCTCTGACCCCCTCACCCCCAGTCTCTCTGACCCCCTCGTCCCCAGTCTCTCTGACCGCCTCACCCCCAGTCTCTCTGAACCCCTCACTCCAAGCCTCCCTGAACCCCTCACCCCCAGTCTCTCTGACCCCCTCACCCTTACTCTCCGACCCCCTCACCCTCAGTCTCTCTAAGCCCCTCAGCCCCAGTCTCTCTGACCCCCTCATCCCCAGTCTCTCTGACCCCCTCACCCCCAGTCTCTCTGACCCCCTCATCCTGGTCTCTCCGACCGCCTCACACTCAGTCGCTCTGATCCCCTCACCCCCAATCTCTCTGACGCCATCACCCCCTGTCTCTCTGACCCCCTCACCTTGGTCTCTCTGACCCCCTCACTCTCAGTCTGTCTGATCCCCTCACCCCCAGTCTCTCTGACCCCCTCATCCCAGTCTCTCTGACCCCCTCACCCCCAGTCTCTCTGACCCCCTCACCCTGGTCTCTACGACCGCCTCACCCTCAGTCACTCTGACCCCCTCACCCCCAATCTCTCTGACCCTCTCACCCCCAGTCTCTCTGACCCCCTCACCCTGGTCTCTCTGACCCCCTCACTCTCAGTCTCTCTGATCCCCTCACCCCCAGTCTCTCTGACCCCCTCATCCCAGTCTCTCTGACCCCCTCACCCCCAGTCTCCCTGACCCCCTCACCCCTAGTCTCTCTGACCCCCTCAGCCTGGTCTCTCTGACCCCCTCACTCTCAGTCTCTCTGATCTCCTCATCCCCAGTCTCTCTGACCCCCTCATCCCCACTCTCCCTGACCCCCTCAACCCCATGTCTCTCTGACCCCCTCACCCCCGTCTCTCTGACCCCCTCACCCCCGTCTCTCTGACCCCCTCATCCCAGTCTCTCTGACCCCCTCACCCCCTGTCTCTCTGACCCCCTCACCTCCAGCCTCTCTGACCCCCTCACTCCCAGTCTCTCTGACCCCCTCACCACCAGTCTCCCGGACCCCCTCGTTCCCATTCTCTCTGAACCCCTCACCCCCAGTCTCTCTGGCCCCGTCTCTCTAGTCTCTCTGACCCCCTCACCCTTAGACTCCCTGACCCCCTCACCCCCATTCTCTCTGACTCCCTCACACCCAGTCTCCCTGACCCCCTCACCCCTAGTCTCCCTGGCCCCCTCACCCCCAATCTCCCTGACCCCGTCATCCCCAGACTCTCTGACCCCTTCATGCCAGTCTCTCGGATCCCCTCACCCCCAGCCTCCCTGACCGCCTCACCCCTAGTCTCCCTGACCCCCTCACCCCCAGTCTCCCTGACCCCCTCACACCCAGTCTCCCTGACCCACTCACCCCCAGTCTCCCTGACCCCCTCATCCCCAGTCTCTCTGACCCCCTCACCCCCAGTCTCCCTGACCCCCTCACACCCAGTCTCCCTGACCCCCTCATCCCCAGACTCTCTCACCCCCTCATCCCCAGTGTCCCTGAACCACAGCCCCCGTCTCTCTGACCTTCGCACCCCCAGTCTCTCGATCCCCTCACCCCCAGTCACTCTGAACCCCTCACCCCAGTCTCTCTGACTCCATCATCCCCAGTCTCTCCGACCCCTTCACCCTCAGTCTCTCTGACCCCCTCATCCCCAGTCTCTCTGAACCCCTCACACCCAGTCACTCTAACCCCCACACCTCCAATCTCTCTGACCCTCTCACCCCCAGTCTCTCTGACCCCCTCACCCCCAGTCTCTCAGATCCCCTCACCCCCAATCTCTCTGATCCCAACACACCCAGTCTCTCTGACCCCATCACCCGCAGTCTCTCTGACCCCCTCACACCTGGTGTCACCGACCCCCTCACCCCCAGTCTCTCTGACCCCCTCACCCCCAGTCTCTCTGACTCCTTCATCCCCAGTCTCTCTGATCACCTTACCACCAGTCTCTCTGACCCCCTCACCCCCAGTCTCTCTGACCCCCTCATCCCCAGTCTCCCTGACCCCCTCAGCCCTAGTCTCTCTGACCCGCTCATCCCTAATCTCTCTGACCCCCTCGTCCCCAGTCTCTCTGACCCCCTCACCCCCAGTCTCTCTGAACCCCTCACTCCAAGCCTCCCTGAACCCCTCACCCCCAGTCTCTCTGACCCCCTCACCCTTACTCTCCGACCCCCTCACCCTCAGTCTCTCTAAGCCCCTCACTCCCAGTCTCTCTGACCCCCTCATCCCCAGTCTCTCTGATCTCCTCATCCCCAGTCTCTCTGACCCCCTCATCCCCACTCTCCCTGACCCCCTCAACCCCATGTCTCTCTGACCCCCTCACCCCCGTCTCTCTGACCCCCTCACCCCCGTCTCTCTGACCCCCTCATCCCAGTCTCTCTGACCCCCTCACCCCCTGTCTCTCTGACCCCCTCACCTCCAGCCTCTCTGACCCCCTCACTCCCAGTCTCTCTGACCCCCTCACCACCAGTCTCCCGGACCCCCTCGTTCCCATTCTCTCTGAACCCCTCACCCCCAGTCTCTCTGGCCCCGTCTCTCTAGTCTCTCTGACCCCCTCACCCTTAGACTCCCTGACCCCCTCACCCCCATTCTCTCTGACTCCCTCACACCCAGTCTCCCTGACCCCCTCACCCCTAGTCTCCCTGGCCCCCTCACCCCCAATCTCCCTGACCCCGTCATCCCCAGACTCTCTGACCCCTTCATGCCAGTCTCTCGGATCCCCTCACCCCCAGCCTCCCTGACCGCCTCACCCCTAGTCTCCCTGACCCCCTCACCCCCAGTCTCCCTGACCCCCTCACACCCAGTCTCCCTGACCCACTCACCCCCAGTCTCCCTGACCCCCTCATCCCCAGTCTCTCTGACCCCCTCACCCCCAGTCTCCCTGACCCCCTCACACCCAGTCTCCCTGACCCCCTCATCCCCAGACTCTCTCACCCCCTCATCCCCAGTGTCCCTGAACCACAGCCCCCGTCTCTCTGACCTTCGCACCCCCAGTCTCTCGATCCCCTCACCCCCAGTCACTCTGAACCCCTCACCCCAGTCTCTCTGACTCCATCATCCCCAGTCTCTCCGACCCCTTCACCCTCAGTCTCTCTGACCCCCTCATCCCCAGTCTCTCTGAACCCCTCACACCCAGTCACTCTAACCCCCACACCTCCAATCTCTCTGACCCTCTCACCCCCAGTCTCTCTGACCCCCTCACCCCCAGTCTCTCAGATCCCCTCACCCCCAATCTCTCTGATCCCAACACACCCAGTCTCTCTGACCCCATCACCCGCAGTCTCTCTGACCCCCTCACACCTGGTGTCACCGACCCCCTCACCCCCAGTCTCTCTGACCCCCTCACCCCCAGTCTCTCTGACTCCTTCATCCCCAGTCTCTCTGATCACCTTACCACCAGTCTCTCTGACCCCCTCACCCCCAGTCTCTCTGACCCCCTCATCCCCAGTCTCCCTGACCCCCTCAGCCCTAGTCTCTCTGACCCGCTCATCCCTAATCTCTCTGACCCCCTCGTCCCCAGTCTCTCTGACCCCCTCACCCCCAGTCTCTCTGAACCCCTCACTCCAAGCCTCCCTGAACCCCTCACCCCCAGTCTCTCTGACCCCCTCACCCTTACTCTCCGACCCCCTCACCCTCAGTCTCTCTAAGCCCCTCACTCCCAGTCTCTCTGACCCCCTCATCCCCAGTCTCTCTGATCTCCTCATCCCCAGTCTCTCTGACCCCCTCATCCCCACTCTCCCTGACCCCCTCAACCCCATGTCTCTCTGACCCCCTCACCCCCGTCTCTCTGACCCCCTCACCCCCGTCTCTCTGACCCCCTCATCCCAGTCTCTCTGACCCCCTCACCCCCTGTCTCTCTGACCCCCTCACCTCCAGCCTCTCTGACCCCCTCACTCCCAGTCTCTCTGACCCCCTCACCACCAGTCTCCCGGACCCCCTCGTTCCCATTCTCTCTGAACCCCTCACCCCCAGTCTCTCTGGCCCCGTCTCTCTAGTCTCTCTGACCCCCTCACCCTTAGACTCCCTGACCCCCTCACCCCCATTCTCTCTGACTCCCTCACACCCAGTCTCCCTGACCCCCTCACCCCTAGTCTCCCTGGCCCCCTCACCCCCAATCTCCCTGACCCCGTCATCCCCAGACTCTCTGACCCCTTCATGCCAGTCTCTCGGATCCCCTCACCCCCAGCCTCCCTGACCGCCTCACCCCTAGTCTCCCTGACCCCCTCACCCCCAGTCTCCCTGACCCCCTCACACCCAGTCTCCCTGACCCACTCACCCCCAGTCTCCCTGACCCCCTCATCCCCAGTCTCTCTGACCCCCTCACCCCCAGTCTCCCTGACCCCCTCACACCCAGTCTCCCTGACCCCCTCATCCCCAGACTCTCTCACCCCCTCATCCCCAGTGTCCCTGAACCACAGCCCCCGTCTCTCTGACCTTCGCACCCCCAGTCTCTCGATCCCCTCACCCCCAGTCACTCTGAACCCCTCACCCCAGTCTCTCTGACTCCATCATCCCCAGTCTCTCCGACCCCTTCACCCTCAGTCTCTCTGACCCCCTCATCCCCAGTCTCTCTGAACCCCTCACACCCAGTCACTCTAACCCCCACACCTCCAATCTCTCTGACCCTCTCACCCCCAGTCTCTCTGACCCCCTCACCCCCAGTCTCTCAGATCCCCTCACCCCCAATCTCTCTGATCCCAACACACCCAGTCTCTCTGACCCCATCACCCGCAGTCTCTCTGACCCCCTCACACCTGGTGTCACCGACCCCCTCACCCCCAGTCTCTCTGACCCCCTCACCCCCAGTCTCTCTGACTCCTTCATCCCCAGTCTCTCTGATCACCTTACCACCAGTCTCTCTGACCCCCTCACCCCCAGTCTCTCTGACCCCCTCATCCCCAGTCTCCCTGACCCCCTCAGCCCTAGTCTCTCTGACCCGCTCATCCCTAATCTCTCTGACCCCCTCGTCCCCAGTCTCTCTGACCCCCTCACCCCCAGTCTCTCTGAACCCCTCACTCCAAGCCTCCCTGAACCCCTCACCCCCAGTCTCTCTGACCCCCTCACCCTTACTCTCCGACCCCCTCACCCTCAGTCTCTCTAAGCCCCTCACTCCCAGTCTCTCTGACCCCCTCATCCCCAGTCTCTCTGACCCCCTCATCCCCAGTCTCTCTGACCCCCTCACCCTGGTCTCTCCGACCGCCTCACACTCAGTCGCTCTGATCCCCTCACCCCCAATCTATCTGACCCTCTCACCCCCAGTCTCTCTGACCCCCTCACCCTGGTCTCTCTGACCCCCTCACTCTCAGTCTCTCTGATCCCCTCACCCCCAGTCTCTCTGACCCCCTCATCCCAGTCTCTCTGACCCCCTCACCCCCAGTCTCCCTGACCCCCTCACCCCCAGTCTCTCTGACCCCCTCAGCCTGGTCTCTCTGACCCCCTCACTCTCAGTTTCTCTGATCTCCTCACCCCCAGTCTCTCTGACCCCTCATCCCCAGTCTCTCTGACCCCCTCATCCCCACTCTCCCTGACCCCCTCAACCCCATGTCTCTCTGAACCCCTCACCCCTGTCTCTCTGACCCCCTCATCCCAGTCTCTCTGACCCACTCACCCCCAGTCTCTCTGACTCCCTCACCTCCAGCCTCTCTGACCCCCTCACTCCCAGTCTCTCTGACCCCCTCACCACCAGTCTCCCGGACACCCTCGTTCCCATTCTCTCTGAACCCCTCACCCACAGTCTCTCTGACCCCCTCAGCCTGGTCTCTCTGACCCCCTCACTCTCAGTCTCTCTGATCTCCTCATCCCCAGTCTCTCTGACCCCCTCACCCCTAGACTCCCTGACCCCCTCACCCCCATTCTCTCTGTCTCCCTCACACCCAGTCTCCCTGACCCCCTCACCCCTAGTCTCCCTGGCCCCCTCACCCCCAGTCTCCCTGACCCCGTCATCCCCAGACTCTCTGACCCCTTCATGCCAGTCTCTCGGATCCCCTCACCCCCAGCCACCCTGACCGCCTCACCCCTAGTCTCCCTGACCCCCTCACCCCCAGTCTCCCTGACCCCCTCACACCCAGTCTCACTGACCCCCTCACCTCCAGTCTCCCTGACCCCCTCATCCCCAGTCTCTCTCACCCCCTCATCCCCAGTGTCCCTGAACCACAGCCCCAGTCTCTCTGACCTTCGCACCCCAGTCTCTCGATCCCCTCACCCCCAGTCACTCTGAACCCCTCACCCCCAGTCTCTCTGACTCCATCATCCCCAGTCTCTCGGACCCCTTCACCCTCAGTCTCTCTGACCCCCTCATCCCCAGTCTCTCTGAACCCCTCACACCCAGTCACTCTGACCCCCACACCCCCAATCTCTCTGACCCTCTCACCCCCAGTCTCTCTGACCCCCTCACCCCCAATTTCTCTCTGACCCTCTCATCCCCAGTCTCTCTGACCCCCTCATCCCAGTCTCTCTGACCCCCTCATCCCCAGTCTCTCTGACCCCCTCATCCCCAGTCTCTCTGACCCCCTCACCCTGGTCTCTCCGACCGCCTCACCCTCAGTCACTCTGACCCCCTCACCCCCAATCTCTCTGACCCTCTCACCCCCAGTCTCTCTGACCCCCTCACCCTGGTCTCTCTGACCCCCTCACTCTCATTCTCTCTGATCCCCTCACCCCCAGTCTCTCTGACCCCCTCATCCCAGACTCTCTGACCCCCTCACGCACAGTCTCCCTGACCCCCTCACCCCCAGTCTCTCTGACCCCCTCAGCCTGGTCTCTCTGACTCCCTCACTCTCAGTCTCTCTGATCTCCTCACCCCCAGTCTCTCTGACCCCTCATCCTCAGTCTCTCTGACCCCCTCATCCCCACTCTCCCTGACCCCCTCAGCCCCAGTCTCTCTGACCTGCTCATCCCCAATCTCTCTGACCCCCTCGTCCCCAGTCTCTCTGACCCCCTCACCCCGAGTCTCTCTGACCCCCTCACTCCAAGTCTCCCTGACTCCCTCACCCCCAGTCTCTCTGACCTCCTCACCCTGGTCTCTCTGACCCCTCATCCCCAGTCTCTCTGACCCCCTCATCCCCACTCTCCCTGACCCCCTCAGCCCCAGTCTCTCTGATCCGCTCATCCCCAATCTCTCTGACCCCCTCGTCCCCAGTCTCTCTGACCCCCTCACCCCCAGTCTCTCTGACCCCCTCACTCCAAGTCTCCTTGACTCCCTCACCCCCAGCCTCTCTGACCCCCTCACCCCGGTCTCTCTGACCCCCTCACCCCTGGTCTCTCCGACCACCTCACCCTCAGTCGCTCTGATCCCCTTGCCCCCAATCTCTCTGACCCCCTCATCCCCAGTCTCTCTGACCCCCTTGCCCCCAATCTCTCTGACCCCCTCATCCCCAGTCTGTCTGAACCCCTCACCCCCAGTCACTCTGACCCCCTCACCCCCAATCTCTCTGACCCTCTCACCCCCAGTCTCTCTGACCCACTCACCCTCATTCTCTCTGATCCCCTCACCCCTAGTCTCTCTGACCCCCTCAGCCCCAGTCTCTTTGACCCCCTCATCCCAGTCTCTGACCCCGTCATCCCCAGTCGCTCTGACCCCCTCGTCCCCAGTCTCTCTGACCCTGTCGTCTCTAGTCTCTCTGACCACTTCACCCCTAGTCTCTCTGTCCTCCTCACCCCCGGTCTCCCTGACCCCCTCACCCCCAGTCTCTCTGACCCCCTCACCACCAGTCTCTCTGACCCCCTCATCCCAGTCTCTCTGACCCCCTCGTCCCCAGTCTCTCTGATCCCCTCATCCCCAGCCTCTCTGACCCCCTCAATCCCAGTCTCTTTGACCCCCTCATCCCAGTCTCTGACCCCGTCATCCCCAGTCTCTCTGACCCCCTCACCCTGGTCTCTCCGACCGCCTCACACTTAGTCACTCTGATCCCCTCATCCCCAGTCTCTCTGACACCCTCACTCCCAGTCTCTCTGACCCCCTCACTCCCAATCTCTCAGACCCCCTCACCCTTGCCTCTCTGACTCCCTCACCCCCAGTCTCTCTGACCCCCTCACCCCCAGTCTCTCTGACCCCCTCATCCCCAGTCTCCCTGACCCCCACCCCCCAATCATTCTGACCTCCTCACCCCCCGTCTCTCTGACCCCCTCACCCCCAGTCTCTCTGACCCCCTCATCCCCAGTCTCCCTGACTCCCACCCCCCAGTCACTCTGACCTCCTCACCCCCCGTCTCTCTGACCTCCTCATCCCCAATCTCTCTGACCCCCTCATCACAGTCTCTCTGACCCCATCATCCCCAGTTTCTCTGACCCCCTCACTCCAAGTCTCCCTGGGCCCTTCACCCCCAGTCTCTCTGAGCCCCTCGTCCCCAGTCTCTCTGACCCTTGTCGTCCCTCGTCTCTCTGACCACTTCACCCTCAGTCTCTCTGACCCCCTCACTCCCAGTGTCTCTGACCCCCTCACTCCCAGTCTCTCTGACCCTCTCGCCCCCAGTCACTCTGACCCCCTCACCCTCCAGTCTCTCTGACCCCGTCATCCCCAGTCTCTCTGACCCCCCTCACCCCCAGTCTCTCTGACCCTCTCATCCCCAGTCTCTCTGAACCAACCATCCCCAGTCTCTCGGAACCCCGTCATCCCCAGTCTCTCTGACCCAACCATCCCCAGTCTCTTTGCCCCCCCCCTGTCCCTAGTCTCTCTGACCCCCTCACCCTCAGTCTCCTCCGCTCCCTCATCCACAGTCTCTCTGACCCCCTCACCACCCCAACGCTTCGTGATGCCCTCAGCCCCAGTCTTTCTGCCCCTCTCATCCCGAGTGTCTCTGACCCCCTCACCACCCCAACTCTCCCTGATGCCCTCAGCCCCAGTCTCCCTGACCCCCTCGCCCTCAGTAACATTTCTGCATGTTTCAGTAAGGTCACCTCTCATTCTTCTAAACTCGTCACAGAACGATGCCACCAGCCCAGGTAGCAGGCCGGGAGTTTCTGCTACACTGTGAGGCAAGAAGAACCTCCCTTCAATGAGAAAACAGAAACTGTCCACAATTCTCCAACCGTGGTCTCACCAAGGCCTATACAATTACAGCGAGATACTTTTACACTTCTACTCAGCAATGCACATTAGCCTTCCTAATTGCTTCCTGCAAGTGCATGTGAGCTTTCAAATGACTTCAGAACAAGAAACATGCCTTGGGCATCAACATTTTCCAATCTCTCACCATTTAAGAAATTCCCAGCATTTCCGTGTTCCCTACAAAGTAGTTGACGACACATTTTGTCCACATTATGTTCCATCTGGCATGTTCCTGCCCAAGCAATTGGCCTGTTTAAATCTGACCACAGGAGAAAGTGAGGACTGCAGATGCTGGAGATCAGAGTCGAGAATGTGGTGCTGGAAAAGCACAGCAGGTCAGGCAGCATCCAAGGGAGCAGGAAAATCAACTTTTCAGGCGCAAGCCTTTCAACTGGAATGGATTCCTAATGAAGGGCTTTTGCCCAAAACATCAATTCTCCAGCTTCTCAGATGCTGCCTGACCTGCCTGTGCTTTTCCTGCACCACACTCTCAACACTGAATCTGATTACAGCCTCTTCACAGTCTCCTCCAAACTCCCATTCCCACCTGCATTGGTGTCATCAGAAAACTAGGACACAAATCATTGATAAAAACTATGAATGTGATGATACCTCTATTTTGTCCTGGGCCTTTTTTCCCATGAAGAAAGGTAGAGACAGACATGCTATTCGGTCTACACAAAGCCAATACAGTGAACAGGTTGAGAGACCTTAGGGTTCTTTTTAAACGTTGGAACAATAGAAGCAGCTTGAGTGGGTGGGGTGAAGCTCCCACAGAACCAGAATTTTCAGTTTTAGTTCTTTTCAGAGATTGGGGCCTTGAAGCTGGGTTTGGAAGCTGCAGTACATCTCTCCCTGCTACTCTCTCTCAGAGTTTTCTGTTGATGTTCTTCCTTCTGGACTGGAGAATTGCATTGGAAACAATCTGTTTGACTGAATTTGCCTTTACCAAGATCGTGTTTATGGGATGTCACTTTATTGGACCAGTTACATTTTAGTCGATAAATAATTCGTTATTCTGATAAATTTTCCAATGGAGTTAAGTTATTCCAATTTCTACTTACGTTTGTTGCATTGTAATTATAGCGTAGTTAACTATGAAGTGTGATTTATTTCAAGATTGGTAGTTTGACCACTCGAATTGAATCCAGAACACAATGCCTGCTATTTGCCTTTCAAATAAGAAAACATTGGAGTCTTGACTATTCTCTTCATATATTTTGAAGGGGTTTGGGTCTGGTCCATGCCATGAATAACTGTGGTCCAAGCTCTGATCCTTGTGGTACCTCACCAATAACATCCTTAATTTGCCAGTATTACCTTTTTTTAAAACAAAAACTCAGATTGCCAAATTGAAAGAAACACCTTGTAGCAACATACCCTGAAAGCTGCCTTACAGAATTCCCAACATACTGACTTTGCAGGAATGACTGGGTAATTGTCTGGGATTAGAAACAGTCTAACAAAGTCCCCCAGTTCTAATATAGTCAGAGATTTCAGAAGATGCTGACTGACTTACCTGAGTTGTTACGCAGGACATTTAGATTATTAAAGCCTGCTCTAAGTCCTGGGTTACTATGAAACTGACCCAACCCCCTATTCCCAAATTCATCATCTCTCCATATATGCCACCCCCCACTAAAGCCTCCCTTATATCTCCCCCTGACCATCTGATCCAATCACTCCTCAACCCAACCCCATGAACAGCCACCCAACTCAACACATGAATAAACCCCAGACTTGATTCAGACACCCCTCTGACATGGCACAACACTGCCCAATGTCACACTGGTCCTGATCCAACACCAACCCTCTGACATCCCCAGACACAACAGTACCAGACCCAACGTTCTCCCTGACCCTAACCCAACAGAGCCTGTCCTAAACCAATACTCTGTGGACATAAAATCCTTCAAAGTAACCATCCCACTACACACCATCCAACCTTGCCACCCAACTGCCCCCTAGCCCACCCTATCCCTTCACCCATCTGCCCACCTATCCCCTCACCCATGTGCCACCCTATCCCCTCACCCACATACCACCCTACCCCTCACCCATCTGCTACCCTACCCCTCACCCATCTGCTACCCTACCCCTTCACCCCCATGCCACCTTCTCCCCTCACTTACTTTCCTTGCATACTTTGGCTTCTCCATAACTTTCTGGGACATTCACGCTTATTTTTTTCCAGAGATACAGCGGCTGTTACTGTAAAAAGGGACTGTGACTTGGCTTCACCTTGGTATTCCGAGGATCCTGTTGGATTGAAGCTATGTCACCATTTCTGGAACCTCTGGCATTGGAACCCCTATCCGGAAATGTGAGCGCTTGCACAGGGTGAGAAAGGAGATGGGAGATTGGCCTTCCCTCGGTCATTCCCAAGATGCTGAGCCACTAGCAACTTCTTTCAGCTCCTTATTCTGGCTTCTCGAACATTCCTTAGAGAACTTTGTAACTTTCTCTGTGAAGACTGGCAGATTAAATCCTTAATCCTCAAAATAAAATCTGGAATTCCCTCCCTGTACCTCTCTACCTCATTTTCCTCCTTGCTGTATAAATGCACGTTGTTGGTATTGTTTCTTCATTTTCTTTGCTGACTGCATTCCCACCAGTTCTTCTGGAAACTATGTTCCATGGCATTTGGTGTGTAGGATTATATACAGGAGATAGAGTCCAAGGAAAGACAGCAATAGCTCAGTCCTGAATGGCAAGTCAGTAGGACCCGTTACAAATGAGAAACCCATTTGCTGAACACCATTGAGTTGAAGATATCAGGATAAGCAACAGCATTCCGAAATAAATACAACAGCTTGGTCAACAGTGAATGGGACGGCAGGTTTGCTTTCTAGTGGGAGTCTCAGTTTGATAGAAACTACATTCCACTTACAGATAGATAGTGATAAAGGGAATCACTTTCAAATGTTGAGGAAAGCAATTGGATCAAAGGGGGAAAACATCAACACTTCCCTCGCTTGTCATCTATACAAATGATTTGGTTAGGAATATAGGAGGTCTGGTTAGTAAGTTTGCGCATGACAGCAAAGTTGGTGGGATAGCAGACCAGGTTACCTCAGATTCCAAAGTGATCTTGATCAATTGGATCAATGGGCTGAGGACTGACAGCTGGATTTGGATAAATACAAGATACTGCATTTTGGTAAAACAAATGACGGTAGGGGGACATGGGTAGTGCTGTGGAACAGGGAGAATTAGGGATTCGGTTACATAATTCTTTGAGGTGTGCGTCACATGTGGACAGAATGGTTAAGAAGGCATTTAGCATGCTTGTCTTCATTGCTCAAACCATTGAATACAGGCGTTTGGACGTCATGCTTAACTTGTACAGGGCGTTGGTGAGGCCTCACCTAGTATTACTCTGTCCCGTTGTGGTCATCCTGCTATAGGAAGGATATTATTAAGCTGAAGAAGGTTCAGAACAGATTTAAAGGATGTGCCTGGGAATGGAAGGTTTGAGTTATAAGGTGAGGCTGGATTGGCTGCGACATTTTTCACTGAACTGTAGGAGATTCAGGGGTGACCTTACAGAAGATTATAAAATCAGAGGGGTATAAATAAGGTGAAAGGCAGGTGTCTTTTCCCGAGGGTTGAGGATTTCAAGACTAGGGGGCAGATTTTTAACGTGAGAGGAGAAAGATTTAAAAAGGACATGGGGGCAATTTTTTTTACAATTTCGTGTGTGGAATAAACTTCCAGAGGAAGTGGTGGATGCAGGTACAGTCACAATATTTAAAAGACATTTGGATAAGTACGAGAATAAGAAATGTTTGGAGGGATATGGGCCAAACGCAGGCAGGTGGGACCAGTTTAGTTTGGGATTCTGGTTGGCCTGAAGGGTCTGTTTCCCTGTTGCATGACTCTATGACACAAGCAGTAGAAAACACCAGGCTTTGTTAGACACCAGGAGCACTTGTATAGATTACATTACAATGTGGAAACAGGCCCTTCGGCCCAACAAGTCCACAACGACCCGCCGAAGCACAACCCACCCATACCCCTACATTTACCCCTTACCTAACACTATGGGCAATGTAGCATGGCCAATTCACCTGACCCTGCACATCTTTGGACTGTGGGAGAAAACCGGAGCACCCGGAGGAAACCCACGCAGACACGGGGAGAATGTGCAAACTCCACACAGTCAGTCGCCTGAGGCGGGAATTGAACCCGGGTCTCTGGCGCTGTGAGGCAGCAGTGCTAACCACTGTGCCACCGTGCCGCTCACCGTATAGCTGAGCTCTTAGCTGGGAGTTGAGTGCTAAGACAGGCATGTGGCTCTACAATCAACAACACTGAACCAGCTATTCAGCAGAATACTGAGTGAGTGCATCAATACTAACAACAGCAAGATGTTGGATTTATTTAGCACATTCAACAAAGGGAAAATGCTCAAGGCATTTCCTCAACAGCATCCTCTTGCAAAATGTTTCACATACTATGATACCAAATGATTGAACAGTGGCTCAAAAAGATTTGAGAACATCTTACAGGAAGAGAGAGATGCAAAGTGCTGGAATAGTTTCGAGACAGAATTCCCCTAGTTTAGTGCCATTTCAGTTGAAAGCACTGACAAGGAACACGGGAGCATTCAGCTTGGGGAAGATCAGAAGGCCACAGAGATCTTGGAGCTGTTGCTAAGGGAACGAAGGAAATAACAGAGATAAGGAGGGGAGAGGGCATGGAGGAAATTGAAAACAACGACGAGAATTAAAGAAAGAAAATTTTGCTTGGTTGGAGCTAATATAGATCAGTAAATACAGGGCAACACGACTTGATGGGATTAAGGACATGGACAACTCAGCTCACGTCTACAGCTGGTAGAATGTGTGAGAGCAGCCAAGAGAATGTTGGAACAGTTGCTTCTCGAGGGAATGCAGGCACAGGTGTGGACCTATCAGAGGGCTGACCTTTCAAACACTGGTGTTTAACTCAGGAACTGTCTTTCTCCTCAGGTGGATGGAAAAGATCTCAATTTCAAAGGAACGTAGAGGACTTCTGCCTGCCCCAATATTTATCCCTTTTCTACAATATGAGACCATGTATCTGGTCAGCACTTTGCTGCTGTTGGTGGAACGTTGCTCTGCACAATCACGTACTATTACACAGGGCAGAGGGGGGGTTGGTTGGTGGGAGTGGCAGCATTTTGAGCAGATTGGTGCAGGAGGTATTTATGAGAGTGAGTAGAAGGTGTTGTGGGGTGTGGAATTGTGAGTTGCAGAGGATGCTGGGAGATAGGAGAGCTGGTGGGTGATGATGTGAGAGAATGGGAGTGGGGGAGTTACACTGCTGTTTTAAACCCTCTGAACTTTGCCCAAATTGATCCCCAGAAATTGAGAGAATTTATCCATGCTCTGTGCAATATCAAAGCTGGGCAAAAGTGAAGACTGCAGATGCTGGAGATCAGAGTCAGGGTTAGAGTGGTGCTGGAAAAGCACAGCAGGTCAGACAGTATCCGAGGAGCAGGAAAATCACTGTTTCAGGCAGGAGCCCTCCTGAAACGTTAATTTTCCTGCTCCTCAGATGCTGCCTGACCTGCTGTGCTTTTCCAGCACTCTGATCTTGGCAATATCAAAGCCCACCACCTACCTTCTGCTTGACGACTCTCAGTCACTGCCTCTCTGCCACTATCCACTGTCCTCCTGCTCCCTGACCCTGCCACTTGCTATAGCCACCCATTGGCCAACTGTCCCTTTCAACTTGCCATTTGCTGTCTCAAACTCTCAGTATGAATGAGGACTCCAGGAGAAGAGGAAATGAATGAGGGAATGAGAGGCAGAGTGACAGAAGGTAGGCAGCAAGTGAGTGGCAGGAAAGACAAGTGGCCTAGGGCCAGCCTGGTTTAATACCCTCAGGATCAAACTCCAGGCAGCAAAATGATAACCAGCTGAACTCCTGCCACACAAAACATCATTGAGTTGTAGTTGCATCAAAGTGGCCCATTTTAGGAATCCCATTAATGCCTAGGTATGTCTCCATGGTGATCACTGCTGCCTCAGAGGAGAGAGACCTCAAGTGCTTGCCCAATACTGTCTGTCGTAAACCACTGTTTGAGAACCTCTGGACTAAACAACAGAAAATGTGTTTTCCCCATGAACAGATAAACAGAACTGAAAACCTATTATCATGGTTACAGATTATGTCATACAATCGGCAAATTTTCTGAGGAAGGCCCAAATTCCTCTTCATTGTCTTCTCCCTACAGCATCAGAACGAGTTTTACAGCGACCCCTAAACTGTCCTTCCTAATAAGCAAACTGACTTCCAGTAGCAAGGCACCTTCGAGACTCTTGGTATTTTTAAATCTCCAAGGTCTCATCTCTTCAAACAGGAAAAATCATTCCCACTAGCATTCTGTTTGGTGGTGAACATAAGAACAGTATTTACCTCTGAAGGTCTCCCTGAATGACTACTGCAAGTCCATGTTGAACAAGATCCCACCTTAATCTCACGGTCTGAAACCTGACATAGAGTCATAGGGATGTTCAGCACGGAAACAGACCCTTCGGTCCAACCCGTCCATGCCGACCAGATATCCCAACCCAATCTAGTCCCACCTGCCAGCATATCCCTCTAAACCCTTCCTATTCATATACCCCGCCACCCCCCCCCCCCCCCCGCCCCCCCCCCCCCCCCCCCCCCCCCCAATCAGGCCCTAAAATTATTGAACTCAATATTGAGTCCTGAAGGTTACAGAGTTTCTAAGTTGCACATTGTGCTTTTTTGTTTATTTGACATTGTATCAAGTGTTACATTGTTCGCCAAGGTAACTTATTCAGTGAATTCTCCTCCACACCAACACTGCTGGATTAACTGCACACTCAAGACCCTGGAATGAATCTTGAACCCACAATTGTGTGACTCAAGGGTGAGAGTGCCCAACCCGTCAGTGAAATGAGAAATTTACAGTAATGGGAAGGATGTCCTGAGTTCACAACGACTGGGACACAAATAGCAGTGGGTAGGCGGTGGTTAATTTATTTCCAAGTATCTATCGTCATTTACACAGGCCCCATACTCCTTTGATGCAATTTTATTATTTCACCCTCCACTGACTTTAGTTGGGATAGATCCTCCAGCTTGCTTTCTTACCAAGAGAAACAGATTTCATTTTGATGCCTGACTATTTAATTATATAAAGGAGGCTTCATTCCATATTTCCACTGGAAGAATTCTTCACCCTCCAGAGAGTGAAAGATACTTGATATAAAAGGCCTGCTTTGTCCAAATTGTAAAGTTCAAACTTATTAAGTGAAAGGACAGCCAGTCTGGAGGTTTACATCAAACTGTTGGCTGGCAAATGCAGCAGAGATTCGGCTGGTTTGTGGGATGCACTTTGCTGTCATTTGCCTGAGCATTATTTTTTAGATTCTGCATAATGAAAGAATTCTGTTTGTAACTGAGAAGTCTGAAGGTCAAAGCCCATTGAGAAAGGAATGGTGTGTGTGCTGCTTATGTAGGTGTAAAACTTGTGGAGGAGTCTTCCCCGTGCTGCTGGTACACAGTCCACATGCTGAGAAAAGCACATTGTTAGTTTTCACAAACTAAAAGACAAAATATGCACCAGACAAGGCATGACGGACAGAGGCTTGGGTGGATGGCTTCGAGACAGTGATTCACTTCTTTGCCAGTTGGATGAGCCAGAAATCAGTTTTCTGCTTCTCCTGGAATGGAAGTTAAAGAATGTTCATTTAGTAAGTCATGTTGTACACAGAATCAGGGAGGCAAACATAGGCCCAGATTCCCGTGTTTTTATTTATTCAGTCAGTGGTGAGTGAGAAGGAAGTTCTTGCCTTCCAGGATGATCAGCCTGTCGCCATATTTAAAGGCCACCTGGATACCACCTCACTTGCCGCACTCTGCTACTGCTAAAGATGGCATTCACCCCAAATCCCTTTGAAGTTGCCTCCGAAGACCCACAAGCCTACCCCGTGAATCTTTACAGGTCTTACTGGATAGAGCAAGGGGCAGAAGCAGGCTTCTCACCAGCCCATCAAATCTGTCGGCCTGGAGCAGGGGTGACCATGCAAGTCAGTGCCAGTGCTCCTCAGCTCCAGCGCTGCAAGACAGTGAATGATCTTCTGCACTTCCACAAAGGTAGCTGGCATACCTTCTCTCAGTTGGATCACACTCATGGGTACACTGAAGGGCTCACATCCACCTCATCATCTCAAACTACTGCCTGGGCATGCTCCCAAAATGCTCCTACAACCATTGCCCATTGCAGTCAACCCTTCCCTATGTTTCATTGCAAGGCAATTGGCCAACAATCATGCAGAGTGGGGCCAAGATATTAACACGCAGGCTTTAAACTGGCTGTGGAAGACCAGGACTGTTCCCATGGCAACAGGGAGACAGGAATGAGCCAGGAAACTGGTAAATTACATTTTGGCTCACTCTTGTGAGATACGCACAAAGGCAAACACAATGCTCAGCATAAATTATTATCCATCTTCAACAACTGATTGTTTCCCTTCACTTCTACAGGCAATAGTGACACCCAAGACCTGAACCCATCAGCACCAGCTCCATTTCTGAGGATCCTCAACAAGTGTACCTTCTCCTAGTTCGGAGACAATCATGTCAGTGGGGTGATTCTTTCTCGAATAAACATCAGGGCACAAGGTGGAGAGCACATCACTGAGAGGTTTGCAGTTGGTAAAAGGAAGAAAGGCCTGAGGTTGCTGACGCTTGAAGGATTGCCAGTGGCCAAGTACCTACTGGGGGCCCATGCAGAAGACACTTGGCAGTAGGTAACACGGTCAACTTGCAGAGAGAGAGAGAAACAGGAAAACATCAGGCAGTGTTCCAAAGATCCTCTGTTGACTGGAGTGAAAGATGAAGCAGCCTGTATGTCCTCACTGCTGTGTTGATGAGGGCTTTGGTATGCCATGGGAAGGGCAGTGGCTTGGACACTCAGCGGCTGCCAGATATGACTCACTCCTGCACTCAATTCCTCTATCCATGGGTGCTCAACATCAATGACAAGTCAAGAGCGAGGACGAGGCACATTGACATCACTCCGGGTGTCCCTTTCCTTTGAAGAGACGTGACAGTGCCCATTGATTCTCTTGGCCAAGGAGAATCTAGCTGTTTCTCCTTTAAAATATTCAGTGATCCCACTTGGCATAGAGTTCCAACCTCATACAAAAGAAAAAAATTATTCTCACCCTCTATCCGAAAAGCACCTCCCCATTATTTTAAAACAGTGCATGGACTCACTCACAAGAGAAAACATCCTTCTATGTTCACTTTATCAAGACCATTCAGGAACCTAATACACTTCAGTCAAGTCACCCTCACTCTTTGAAACATCAGGAGTAGCAAGTCCAGCCCGTCTGACCCACCCTAATAAGACAAGCTGACCATTCCAGGTTTCAAGCTGGTAAACCTTCTCTGAACAGCCTCCAATGCATTTACATCCTCCCTGAAATAAGGCAACCAATACTCCAAGAGATAATATTCAAGATGTGTTCTCACCAATGCCGTAAATAACTGTAGCAAAACTTCCTTACTTTCATGCTCATTCTCTCTCTCAGTAAAGGATACTATCTCATTGATTCTTGGTTAAGTGTGATACCTGCAGCTTAATGTTTTGTGATTTATGCACTAGAGTACCCAGGTCCCTCTACACCTTGAGCAGACAGTAGTTAATTGGGAAGGTGACGCTAATTGCAGTGGATTGTTCAATTAATGAGAGGCACAGCATGGTAACTCAGTGGTTATCACTGCTGCCTTACAGTACCAGGGACTTGGGTTTGATTCCAGACTTGGACAGTTGTCTGTGTGGGATTTTGCACGTTATTCCTGTTTCTGCTGGGTGCTCTGGTTTCCTCCCACAGTTCAAACATGTGCAGGCCCCGATGCTAGTCATTATTCTTACCATCCATAAGAGCAAAAAATGCACCCAATATGTGTCCAGCTAGAGTTACTAGTTTGATGTCTCATCTGAAAGACAGCATCTCCAACAATGCAACACTCCCTGAGTCACACACTGGAATGCCAGTCTAAATTAGGTGTTTATCTCTGAAGTGCAGCTTGGATCCACAACTAGAAGGGAAAAAAATAACACAGAGACATTTCCAATGCAATGGAGATGTAAGATGTCTATGGAATTGCCCAACACTGACCATTTGGCGCCTTTTAGCTTGGAATAAGAGAGACATTGAGATAACAAACTGCAAAGGCTAGAGAAGAAATATTGCTTAAAGTTCTAACAAAAACTAGGTCAAGATTACAATATTTTGCTGCCTGACAGCCTATGAACAAGATATTGACTCCACACTTCCACTGTCAAAGATCCAAATCTGATAGAGGCCAACGTTATAACCTGTCAACACAGCTGATCTGTTTCCTGATTTCTTAATCTGATTCTGATCGGTGCCTACAGATATGTGTGAAATATAAACCAAACGTTTTCAATTCTGTTCTTATTTTCTCACCAAGTGAGGAGATATATTGCCTGGTGGGATACAAAAGTGCTCTAATTCGGAAAACCCCAGGTTTAGTTTCTCACAGTGACCTACTCGTCATTGTAGTAATATTAGGTTTCGGTACATCTGACTTTGGGAGGGAAGGGCGGTGGGGGGAAGCGAAACATCAGCAGAGTTCTTGCCCCAGTCACTGACCATAAAACCCACACACTGTCCCCACATACCCCTACAATTCAAAGGTATATCAGCTGAGCACTGAATGGCCTGGGGGTGATAGCACAGCAGTTGAATAGCTTGTCAGTGTTCCTTATCTGACTGTCACTGAATTCACTTCAAAGCTAAGCCTGGCTTTACGCCAATTCATGCACAAAGTTCAAAGAGAATTGGGGAACCTGAGTGGTCTGCAGACTGGATTTTTAATTTGAATTGATTTGATTTATTACTTCCATGTGTACCTCGGTACAGTGAAAAGTTTTGTTTTGTGTGCCGGACAGGCAGATCATACAGCACTATGTGCATTAGAGTACTAGGGTAGCACAAAGAATACAATGTTACAGCTGTAGAGAAGGTGCATAAAGAGCGAGTCGATATTAAATTTAAAATGTGAGAGGTCCATTCAGAAGTCTAATAACAGCAGAGAAGAAGCTGCTCTTGAATCTGTTGGTATGTGTGTTTAAACTTTTGTATCTTCTTCGTATCTTCTGTCTGATAGATTAGATTTTAGATTAGATTCCCTACAGTGTGGAAACAGGCCCTTCAGCCCAACAAGTCCACTCCCACCCTTCAAAGAATAACTCACCCAGACCCATTTCCTTCTGACTAATGCACCTAACACTACAGGCAATTTAGTATGGCCAATTCACCTGACCTGCTCATCTTTGGAAGAGGTTGGAAGAGATTATAACTGGGGTCGGAGGGTCATGAGACAGCAGGAACTATAAGTGGAGTTGATGGATGGAACGTTGACTTGTGTGATGGATGGAAAGTTGGCTTGTGTGATGGACTGAGCAATGCTCATAAGTTTCTGTAGTTTCTTACAGTCCTGGGCTGAGCAGTTGCAGCTGGTAGAATAGTACAATGTAATATAATGGTACAGTGCAGGAGATCTTTCAATCAATCAATCAATTCAGCTCATTCCACTCGCCCTGCTCTTTTCTCAAATCCCTGAATTGTTTTCACCTTCAAATGTGTGTTCTGCTTCCGTTTTGGAGGTTATTATTGAATTTGTATTCATCAGCCTATCAGGTAGCGTGTTCCAAATTCTAACAATTTGGTGTCTAAACTAATTGTTCCTCATCTCGTCTCTGCTCTCTGATTAAAAACCTCAAAAGCAGTTTATTTATTCACTCTACATAAAACCTTCCTGATTTTAAACACCTCCATTAAATTTCCCCTTAGCCTTCCCTACTCTAAGAAGAATTTCTATTTCTAACTTGCCAACAAGCCCAGAACTAGGGGGCCCTAATTATAAGGCAGTCACTGTTTGGTTGTGCAGGGGCTTGAGACTATTTAGTCTCTCAAACACATGCTGCTCAAGTCCATGATATTTTATGCAAGAACTCTTTATTTGCAGCCAAAGGTTTGCATCACCTGAAACTGCACAGGAGATTATTACAGCATCTATTTCCTTCCAGATCTCTGAATCATGTGACTGTAACATTACAGTCTGACAGCATGGGTTCAACTCCCACACCAGCTGAGGGTACCATGAAGATCTTTCCTTCTTAACCTCTCCCCTCGCCCGAATAGAATTCAGGAGAAAGCTCTTTATTAGAGAATGTGGTACCACATGCAATGGTTGAGGTGACTAGCATCGATGCATGTAAAGGAAAGCTTGATAAATTTGGGGGAGAAAGGAAAAAAAGGTTATGTTAGTAAGTTGAGATGAAAAGTGCTAGGAAGTCAGGTGGTATGAAATGTAAAAAAACTGGCATTGTCCTGTTGGGTTGAATGGCCTGTTTCTGTGCTGAAAATACTTAGTAATACTTGGTGAAAATAATGCTCATTGTTCCGTCTCCCAGTACAAAGTATGATGAAACAGAGATAGAGAGAGTTGCAGGTGCCAGGAACAGGAAGTGGAGATTAAACATTATACTTACTACCTTTGTATCTCTGATGCAAGACTTTAAAAGGCTCATTGTGCTTAGAAAATAAATAATGAGCTTTTATTTTCAACAAAGATTTCTTTATTGGGTTTTTTTTAAGTGGCTGTGCAAGAGGTAGAGACAGTACATTATGCAAACCGATGTGCTGTCCAGCGGACATAACCCGAGGGTTAGGAATTAGCCACAGCATTTATGCTGAGCTCATTCCTACATTTGGGGGCTGAGATTTCAGGTGTGAAATCAGGCATATGTGGGAGGGTGGGGGAAGGGAGTGGGATATTGAACTGTTACAGCTTGGGAGGGGGGTGCGCGTGGGGAGCACAAGGTGGGGGACAGGGGCAGGAGAAAGCCATCTGTTGGCTGGGAACAATCCTCTGCGATGGAGGTTCAAAACATAAGATCAATGCAAGTTCTTTTTCCTTTAACGTCTAATGCAACATGACCAATTTAACCCTTGATGGAATCAGCACTATTCGCCCCTTAGCTTGCACAAGATCTCAAAGAATCTATCCCGGTTTGGCTTTAATATTAGTTTAGTTGACTGCACGAACAGCCAGGGAGACTTAATCTCATCTGTTGAAAGCTGTCCACTTATAACATGGCACAGTCTGTACAATGGCATCAAACATCACATTCTCTCCTCAGTCACATAAATTCCTCAGACAGGTTCAAAACAAGGAGAAAACTGGTACAAGGTTACCTCGGTGCCTCTGGAGTACAGAGAAGGAAACTCATCTGCTCCTGACCAATGCCAGAATGAAATCTGCAGGAAAGTGGATTTGACTGTCAAGTGGGGGTCAGTCTCGGCCTATTTCACTTTGCACAATCGAGGCCTACAGATGGTCTGTGTCTACATTTTCAAAGGAAGAGTGCCTACATGAAGTAGCAGAGATTTGGAATTAAACTCAAGTGCTTTGAAGTGCAGCAGCGGTGGGGGAGGTGATGTGGGAGCAGGAGTTGATGTATCCTCTGAGATTTGGGTCTTGATCATTAAGAGCCTATTCAATTATCAAGAGGTGTCAGTGTTGAGCCACTGCTGAGGTTCCAGGAATGGGAAGCAGGGTAGTGGCAGAGGTGGAGGTGCCAGGGCAGGGTGAGGTGAAGGGCTAATATGCTACTTCATCATAACTTTTCCAGAGACTCAATGATAACAATAATGTCTGGGAGCGATGTTGTGCTAATAAAAATGAAACGGAGCTTCTATTCACCATTTCCTTTGGACAAATGTACAGCACAAGATCATCACAAATGGTTTGCTGATTGGAAGTCATTAGGACATTGACATTTTAGACCTTACAAATGAGTACAGTATTAAAAGCAAAACAATATTATTTTCTCTGTGGATATCTGCACAGGGCAAAACAATGTTTTAATGTCGGAATATGTCACTGCTATCTTTTATCATCCGAAGCACTTTAACAGCTGTTTTAATAGCTATCACCAAATATGAAAGTACAATGAGGGAAAGCTCTCAACTAAAGGCACAGACTTTAGCTTGCTGTGTGTGTGTGAATTCTTCTATTGTTGCAATGCCCTTGACACAGCCCTTGGTGCGGTCCCAGCAACACAAAAACCATTGTAAAGACCAAGAGATAAGTGGCGTAGACATGTTAAAGAGCGCATTGTTTGCTGGGCACTCCATGTGATTTACTGTTTGCATATGATAGCGAATTTGTATGCGCCTGTGTCCACTTTTCTGTTTGTCTGGATTCAATCCTAAGCCTTTCACAAAGTCAGTTCTGCAGCAAGAATTTCCAAACTGCAAACTGCGGGGTAAAGTTGCCGGATGATATAAGGAGCGTTGTCATCCAGGGAGATCCGTGGGGAAAGAAACTGAACCTTTTCGTAGACCTTTGAAATGTCTGCATCAAGGCCAGCACTGAGATAAGGGAACCCACATGAGTAACAAAATAAGAGTTCAGAGTTGGGTTCCTGTTTTCGTTTTGCAACCAAAGCCGCAGGATCTCAAGATTGCACACTAAGGCCCAGTTAACCAACACCCAACTGACAAATAAAAAAGGACAGCAAGTGGGAGTGGTGCATTACGTTACCTCCCCTTCACAGAGTCAATAAGAACAAAACATCTCAGGAGCACACACAGGAACATTTCTGGAGAAGGTTTAACCTCAGGATGCTGCAAAACCTTACAACTAACGAAGTGTTTTGGAGTATAGTCATATAGAAACCCGCTTGTACACAGCAAATCCCACAAGCAGCAATGACTAGATGTTCTGTGTTTGTTTAAGGGTGTTGGTTAAGGATAAAGAGAGGTCAGCATGCTGAGAAAAATTCCATAGTCCTGCTTCAAGGTAATACCATAAGGTCACTTGTATCCACCCAAGAAAACAGTTGGAGCCTTCGTTTCACATCTCATTCAAACAGCACCCTGACAGTGCAGCATTCCCTCAGAACTGCAGTGGGAATATTAGCCTGGGTCTTATACTCTGGGGGCGAGTTTAAACCTACTGTCTGAAATCCACACTTTGAAAAGATAAAAACACCAGCGTTCAATGAAATTTAGGTCACTTCATTTTAATTGCACCTTCTGCTTTTAAAATGGAAACAAAAGTTGGGCAAGATACAACGCACTATATGAAAGCAAAACTTCACCCAACAATGAGAGTCACATATTACACATTTTAACAAAACGTGTTTAAAGGGATAGCAAAAGGATAAATAGCTCAAGGCTGTGGAGAGTGTTCTTTACAATGTACCAAATGAAAACAGCCCAGCCTGGCAAAACAGCCTCAATGTTGTTATAAGATGGTATCTCAATGTTCTGGCCAGTAGGTGTTTAACCTTGGAATCTTTTGTCAATCTAAGGAGATACTAATTACTGATACACACAGGTATCATGTGGAATGTGACTCAGAATAAAAGTGCAATTGTTACATGGACCAGCAAGTCTCTGCTTGGCACTTGTTATGATCAAAGAGAAATGAGGTACCCCTCGCAATTCATGTGTGCCCAGAGAAACATGATAGGAAGAGGCTGTTCAGTCTTTCAGTTCGATCATAGCTGATCTGTATCTGAACACTATCGATGCTTCTAGATTCTGTAACCCCTAATACTCGTGCCCAACAGAAATCGATCAATCTCAGTTTTGACAGTTTCAATTGATCCTCAGCCATCACCAGCTTCCTAGAGCATGTGATCAGGATTTCTCTGCCAAACAACAATGGTCTTCTATCAGCCTTGTGCTTGTTGGTCATTGATTCCTGGTTATAAAGCATGTCTTGATTTTAAATTTTTCACCCCTGTTTCCAAATCGTTCCAAGTTCTCACTCTTCTCGCTATCCACAATCTCGCTCAACTTTAAATGTCTGGGATTTCTGCAGTCCTAAAATCTTGGCCCGGTTTTAAAAGGTCAAACATTGGTAGCTGCGTTTATAGCCATCAGGTCCCTAAACTTTGAATTCTCTTCCTGTTCCTTCTGCCTCTTTATCCCTCTCACTCCTCAAAACCTACCTCTGACCACAATTTCATTTTTCTGAACAAATGTTTCTCTGTGTGATTTGTTTAATTCTTTATTTGAATGTCTGGTTGCATGTTACTATGTGAGAGACAATGTATAAATACAGGCTGTTGGTATTAGTATTATTCATAAAAGGTGGAAATATACTGAGGAGGAGAGTCATACTAGTTTTAGATTCTCAGCTCCTGAGCAAAAGGAAATAATTATCCATGCAAGTGTGTACTGTGTAAGATGCTGGATAGAGGAATATTGACTGGGCTCTTTACAGTGTTCCGAGGGCTCCTGAAAGCTTGAGGTGGGATGACCTTTCTCCCGATGTCACATCTAGCTTTCAGTACAATTGATCAGGTCCTGCCGCAACTGTAATTCCTGCGTGGAATGAAGGAAAAGTCCCTTTACTGGGATCTGTGTCATTCCTAGTTTCACTTACTGATTAACAAACTGATATTCTTCAGCTGTGTCAATGGAATGTCCCCTCCAGCATTTTCTTTTCGGATCACTGCTAAAATCAAAATTCGACCGAATTCCATCCATCAGCTTTGAAATGATTTATGGAAACACAGATATGTGGCATATATTTTATAATCAACTCTGTTGAGGATACCATTGAGGAAGAGCTGGATCCTGCGCTTTGAGAGTTCTGTCCCAGCAAGTCCAGTGACAGGTAATCATGGCGTTTCCATGGAGACAGGTGGGGGGGGGGTGGGGAAGGTACTTTCCTGCTCTGTCATCCAACTAAACTGATCTCTTATCTCAACTCCACATGTTTGCCCTGTCACCAGATCCCTTGATAGACTTGCTCAGTAGATGTCTATCCATTACAGGATGGGATTCTAAGCTCCCAATGGTAGGGAACACTGAGACACGTGTGGAAAATGAGACCCCGGGTCAATGCACTGATTTCCAGCACAATCCTAATCACTCCCACCCACCCCTTCCCCCACCCCAGGACATTTTCTGGGAGATGGAATAGGGCTTGGAAAAGGTGGCTTGACGGCACTATATGACTAAAAGCAGAGTGTAACCACTGAATGATATTTAAAGGCCTACTGTTCAGCAACTGAAATTTTCCAGTCAGTCTCTAGGCCCCTGCAACATCAGTGAGCAGGCCAGCTGCCTGGACATAATGTCTGGGAGCAAACTGGGTGGTGAGGTGGTGGTTACTAGCACTCCAAACAGAATTCACGTCAGCATGATAGCTATAGATTGTTCCACATGGAGACGCTCAACAATGCAAGTCTGACTAAACCATTGAATCTCTTAATTTAAGATTTTAAAGAGTTGGAGAAAAGCTACCTCCACCTTGAAAACTCCCAGCCCCAGCCCCATCCCTCCCCCGCACCATACTTGATAATGTGCACTTTTCTTTCTGCGGTCATGGAGGGTGGGTTCTCCTCTGGGACCTCCAGCTTCAAAATCCCACCTACCATACTTAGTTGGTACAAGTCTGTCCTCTTCACCATCAGTTGGTCAAGACATATGATAGCACAGCCAGAGGAATGACTCCCATTTGACCTTAATTTCCTGCAGCTCATTCCATACCCGTACTATCCTCTGAGTGAAAAAGTTGCCCCTTAGGTCCCTTTTAAATTTTTCCCCTCTCACCTTAAACCTATGCCCACTAGTTCTGGACTCCCCCACCCCAGGGAAAAGACTGTCTATTTATCCTATCCATGCACCACATAATTTTGTAAACCTCTATAAGGTCACCCCTCAGTCTCCGATGCTCCAGGGAAAACATCTGCAGCCTATTCGGTCTCTCCCTATAGCTCAAATCCTCCCACCCTGGCAACATCCTTAAATCTTTTTTGAACCATTTCAAGGTTCACAACATCATTCCTATAGTAGGTAGACCCAAAATTGCACACACTATTCCAAAAGTGGCCTAACCAATGTTCTATGCAGCTGCAATATGACTTCCCAACTCTGATAATCAATGTTCTGACCAATAAAGGAAAGCATACCATTAAGTGTATAAGTCCTGCCCTGATGTGCCTTTCCAAAATGCAGTTTCTCACATTTATCTAACTTACACTCTATCTACCACTCCTCGGCCCATTGCCCATCTGATCATGATCCCATTGTATTCTGAGGTAACCTTCCTTGCTGTCCACTACACCTCCATTTTGGTATCATCTACAAACTTACTAACTATACCTCCTATGCTCACATCCAAATCATTTACATAAATGACAAAAAGTAGTGGACCCAGCACCTATCCTTGTGGCACTCCACTGGTCACAGGCCTCCAGTCTGAAAAGCAACCCTCCATCATCACCCTCTGTCTTCTACCTTCGAGCCAGTTCTATATCCAAATGGTTAGTTTTTCCTATATTCCATGAGATCTAACCTTGCTAACCAGCCTGCCATGAGGAACCTTGTCGGTGTGATGCTCACTGGTCTGTAGTTCCCTGGCCTGTCCTTACCACCTTTCTCAACTAGTGGCACCACGTTAACCTCCAGTCTTCTGGCACCTCACCTGTGGCTATCAATGATCCAAATATCTCATTTGGGGCAAGGGACCCAGCAATAATTTCCCTGGCTTCCCACAGAGTTCTAGGATTCACCTGATCATGTCCTGGGTATTTATCCACCTTTATGCATTTTAAGACATCCAACACCTCCTCCTCTGTAATATGGACATTTTTCCCCACATTCTATATCTTTCATATTCTTCTCCATAGTAAACACTGATGCAAAATACTCATTTAGTATCTCCCCCATCTCCTGTGGTTTCACACATGGGCTGGCTTCCTGATCTTTGAGGGGTCCTATTCTCTCCTAGTTACCCTTTTGTCCTTAATGTGTTTATAAAATCCCTTTGATTCTCTTGAAACTTATTTGCCAAAGCTTCCTCACATCCCCTTTTTGGTCTTCTGATTTCCCTCTTAAATATACTCCTACAGCCTTTATTCTCTTCTATAAGGATTCACTTGATCTCTGCTGTCTGTACCTGACATATGCTTCCTTCTTTTTCTGAAACAAATCCTTAATTTCTCTAGTTATCCAGCATTCCCTCTCCCTACCAGCCTTGCCTCTCACCCTAACAGGAATATATTGTCTCTGGTTTCTCAGTATCTCATTTTTGAAGGCTTCTCATTTTCCAGCTGTCCTTTTACACTTCATTGTCATTCACTTACACTTCCCAACACATACTCCCCAACTCTATCAAGGCCAATTGTCCAGATAAACCCTATATCACAGAAATATAATCATGTTCTCGTTGGCATTCCCCAGCACTGGGCTTGTCTTACCCGACTATAAGCTGCTCTCTCATTAGAGAGAGACGACTGGGGTAGTCACCATGCCTTGGGTGAGGGGAGAGGTTGAGAAGGAGAATCTTTCATGGTACCCTCAGGCAGTGCAGGAATTCAACCCATGCTGTTAGTATCTCTCTGCATCACACACTAACCATCCAGGCAAAAGTGAGAACTGCAGATGTTGGAAATTAGAGTCTAGATTAGAGTGGTGCTGGAAAAGCACAGCAGGTCAGGCAGCATCCGAGGAGCAGGAAAATCGATGTTTCCGGTGAAAGCCCTTTATCAGGAATCCTAACCATCCAGCCAACTCAGCTAACT
The DNA here is from genome assembly GCF_037043375.1 of Chiloscyllium plagiosum. Taxonomy (NCBI): domain Eukaryota; kingdom Metazoa; phylum Chordata; class Chondrichthyes; order Orectolobiformes; family Hemiscylliidae; genus Chiloscyllium; species Chiloscyllium plagiosum. The sequence continues at coordinate 47,389,358 of NW_028270158.1, forward strand.
GAGCCACTACCTTTGTACTGCATCCCTTTAGTTTCTGCTTTCCTCTAAGAATTGCAAAGGAATAATCAATTGCTCAGACTGCAAAGGGCACTCATTCCATCAGAGGTCCTTGCTGAATGAAGAATCATTTAATTCTCTTTGATTGTGAAGTTTGAGGACAACCATCAGACAAGAAAATGATTAAAAAGTATCCACTTGGGCATCACAGGCTGGAGAGCTGCAAATGCTGTGATGGATAACCATTTAGACCACAATCCCAACCTTTGTTTTAATTACCACGATATCATATTCATGGAAATAAATCCTACTTTGTGTCTTCCTCTTGTCAAAACAGGACTTAAACAGTAAATGGCAGGGCCCTGGGGCGTGTTACCAAATAAAGTGACCTCAGGTGCAGGTTCATAGTCACAGGTAGACAGGGTGGTGAAGGCAGTATTTGGCACACTTGCCTTCATTGAACAGAAGATTGAGCGTTTGAGTTGGGATGTCATGTTGTGGCTGTCCAGGACACTGGTGAGGCCATTTTTAGAATACTGCATACATTTCCGGGTGCCTTTCTATGGAAGGATGTTATTAAACTTGAGAAAAGATTTACGAGGATGTTGTCAGGGTTGAAGGGTTTGAGCTATGGGGAGAGGCCAAATAGCCTGGGGCTTTTTTCCTTGGAGCGTCGGACCTTATAGCTGTTTATAAAATCATGAGGGGCATGGATAGGGTGAATAGTCAAGGTCTTTTTCCTTGGGTGGGGGAATCCCAAACTACAGGACATAGGGTTGAGGTGAGAGGGGAATTATTTAAAAAAGATCTGAGGGGTAACATTTTCTTGCAGAGGGTGGTGCATGTATAGAATGAGCTGCCAGAGGAAGTAGTGGAGGCCAGTACAATTACAACATTCAAAAGGCATTTTGGTGGATACATGAATAGGAAGGATTTAGAGGGATATGGGCCAAGTGCTGGCAAATGGGACTAGGTCAGGTTGGGATGCCTGGTGGGTGCAGTTGGACCAAAAGGTCTGTTTCCATGCTGTATGACTGTATTAACATGTAGCATGTTAACATACCAATATTTGTTGTTCATTAATTGTAAAGAATGTACAACACACAATCAGACTATTCAGTCCATCTGATCCAGGCCAATGGTTATGTTGTACCTGAGGCAGCTCTTATTGCTCTTCACCTCATCCAATAATATATTCCTTCAAATGTTTTCCCCCTCACATGTTCACTCTGATTATCTTCAGATATATCTTAATGAGTACTTTGCATCAGTATTCACTGAGGAGAGGGATATGGCAGATGTTGAGGTTAGGGATAGATCTTTCATTACTCTTGGTCAAGTCGGCATCAGGAGGGAGGAAGTGTTGGGTATTCTAAAAGGCACTAGGTCCCCAGGTCCAGACGGTATCTATCCCAGTTACTGAGGGAAGCGAGAGAAGAAATAGATGGGGCTTTAACAAAGGGGCCTAGCAGCATCCTTGAACACAGGGAAGGTCTCAGAGGACTAGAGAATTGCTAATGTTATCCCCTTGTTTAAGAAGGGTAGCAGTGATAATCCAGGTAATTATAGACCTGTGAGCCTGATGTCAGTAGTAGGGAAGATACTGGAGAAGATGCTAAGGGATAGGGTATATGCCCATTTGGAAGAAAATGGGTTTATCACTTTAGGAAGCATGGTTTTGTGTCGGAAAGGTCATATCTTACAAACCTAATAATACTCTTTGAAGAGGTGACAAAATTGATTGATGATGGAAGGGATGTAGATGTCATATACATGGACTTTAGAAAGGTGTTTGATAAAGTTCTCCTTGGTAGGCTGATGAAGAAGGGGAAGTTGCATGGGGTCCAGAGTGTTCTAGCAAGATGGATAGAGAACTGGTTGGGCAACAGGAGACAGAGAGTAGTAGTGGAAGGGAGCTTCTCAAAATGGAGATCTATGATGTGGTGTCCCACAGAGATCCGTGCTGGGACCACTGTTGTTTGTGATGTACATAAATGATTTGGAGGAAAGTGTAGGTTGCCTCATTAGTACGTTTGCAGATGACACTAAAATTGGAGGAGAAGCAAATTGTGAAGGGGACTGTCAGAGAATGCAGCAGAACATAGATAGGTTGGAGAGTTGGGCTGAGAAATGGCAGATGGAGTTCAATCTATACAAATGAAAGATGCAATTCAAGAGTGAACTATACAGTAAATGGAAAAGCCATGGGGAAAATTGATGTTCAGAGAGATCTGGGTATTCAGGTCCATTGTTCCCCAAAGGTGGCAACACAGATCAGTAGAGTGGTCAAGAAGGCACACAGCATGCTTTCCTTCATCAGACAAGGTATTGAGTACAAGAGTTGGCAGGTCATGTTACAGTTGTATGAGACTTTAGTTCAGTCACATTTGGAATACTGCGTACAGTTCTGGTCACCACATTACCAAAAGGATGTGAATGCTTTGGAGAGGGGGCAGAGGAGGTTCACCATGATGTTGCCTGGTATGGAGGGTGCTAGCTATGAAGAAAGGTTGAGTAGTTTAGGACTATTTTCATTGGAAAGAAGGAGGTTGAGGGGGGACCTGATGGAGGCCTACAAAATCATGAGAGGTGTAGACTGAGTGGATAGCAAGAAAATTTTCCTCAGTGTGGGGGACTCAATTACTAGGGGTCATGAGTTGAAAGTGAGAGGGGAAAAGTTTTGGGGAGATAAATGTGGAAGGTTCTTCATGCAGAGGGTGGTGGGTGCCTGGAATACATTGCCAGCGGAGGTGGTAGGGGCGGGAACAATAGCATCATTTAAGATGTATCCAGACAGGTACATGAATGGGCAGGGAGCAAAGGGATACAGATCCTTAGAAAATAGGTGATAGGTTTAGATAGAGGAAATGGATCAGCGTAAGCTAGGAGGGCTGTAGGGCCTGTTCCTGTGCTGTATGGTTCTTTGCTCTTTGCTTTGTTCTATCTATGCAATATGCCTCGACCAGTCCGTATAATAATGAGTTCCACATTGTGGGTAAACAAGTCACACTTAAATTCTTTAATGGGTTTGTTTATGTGTTTGCACTTGTGCGTGATTGTATCTGTCTGGCTGTTTGTGCATGTGACAATCTCCGACTACTTATATTGTATGTTAATATATACCTATGCATGTCAGTATATGACAGTTTCTATGTAAGTATCTGTCTGTGACTGTGTCAGTTTTGTGTGTATACCTCTGTGTGCACGTGAATGGGAGAGTGCCTGTGTACGTATATCTTTGTGTCCGAGTGTCTATGGTTATGTTTCTATCTGTGTACACTCAAACATGCATGCACACTTATCCATTTGTGTGTCTGTGTATGTCTGTGTGCGCGAGCAAACACATGTAGATGAATGTGAAATCTTGAAAATTCATTAGATTGTTAAGAAAAGTTGCCACAAAGTTGTGACAAAAAAAATGAGCTTATAGAAGTGATCAGCTTTACTCACTTTATTTAAACTTAATTCCATGCATACACAAATGGCAAAATTGTATTTGTTTCTGTCTGAGCTGCTTTGTAATGAGGAGCCAACATGAATTAATAAGTACAAAAAAATAGAGGAGGGAAATATTTGGGTTGTGCACCCTTAGCACATTGTTCTTTCACCTCAGGTTAGGTTAGATTTTAGTTTATTCAGTATGTCATGTTAATGGAATGTGTTGGCAAACTCAAGGTATTTTCTGCAGACCACTATACTTATAAAGAGAGCTGTTTCATTAGAGCACAGTTCCCTTCTCTGCTGAAAAAGTCATTGGGAGGAAAAGGGTGACGCGCGACATCAATTTGTGATGTGTGGATTGAAATAGTAAGAATTATAGGTGGAGATTTTCAAGTTCAATTTTACCATCAGTGCTGCCATGTTCACTGAAAGAAACAAAGGCCCGATTTAAATGTATATAAGTTCCTCATAGCTACTTGATGTCCCAAACTATTATCCACTCATTGTTGAGTTGTAATAGCTTGTTGTCATGATGAAATGCAGCAACCAATCTGTGTCCAGGAAACTCCCGCAAACAGTAACCTAACAAAGATAAACTAATGTTAGTGATTTTGGTTGAAGGATTAGTATTGGCCAGAACACAAGCATCTTTGCTCATCTTAGAAATAGTGATTTTAACATCTTTACCATTCATCCAAGAATGCAGGCAGTTTTAGCATTGCATCAAAAAGACAGCACGTCAGACAGTGCACAATTCCCTTTATGTACCACTGAAGGTATCAAGTCTTGATTTTGTACTCAGATTCTAGAATAGGCCCAACAACGTCTCATCTTCCTCAGGCAGCTGGGAAAATTTGGCATGATGGCAAATACCCTTGCCAACTTTTATAGGTGCGCCATTGAGAGCATTCTGTCTGAATGTGTCACTACCTGGTATGGCAACTGTATCATTGAAGATCGGAGACAGTTACAGAGAGTGGTGAATTTGGCCCGGACAATTACAAGGGCCAACCTCTCATCTATAGAACCCATCCACCCGGCCCACTGTCAAGGAAAGGCCGCCAGCATTCTCGAAGATCCATCCCACCCTGGCAATGTTTTTTCTACAACCTCTACCATCGGGGGGGAGGTACAGAAGCCTGAACACACGCACCAGCTGGTTTCGAAACAGTTTCTGCCCTACTGTTTTTAGAATACTGAATGGACTCTCAAACTCTTAACATTTGCCTGTACCTGTGTTTTTGTTTTTGCTGTTATTTACCTACTATTTAATTATTTATGCTATTTAACCATATGATCTGCCTGTATAGCAGAGCTTTTCACTGTGCCTCGGTACACGTGACAATAAATTCAATTCAATTCAGTTCAGGATTTGAACTTGCAATTTTCCAGGTCAGAGGTGAGAGTGTCACCTGCTGAGTTACCGATAGGTGGCTAGTACAGCTAATGGTCAAGAACATTTCAAGTATATACGACTCAGCCCAATATTAGCTCACAATGTTACGTGCTTGCCATTAACTATCATGTCTTAGCTGTGCTAACAAACCCCTTGCCTTTTAATAAAGTGAACCCCTGATGAAGATGGTTCAAAATCATGGGCGGGTTTTGACAAAGTAAGTAAGCAGAAATTGTTTTCCCGGGCAAAAGGACCACAAATTTTAAATAATTAGAAGAGGGACCAGAGAGAGGAATGAGGGGAAATGGTTTTATTCAGTGAGTTGTAATAGTTAAAAATAACTCAAACCTCAAGTATTAATCTGTGCTTTGGGGAAATTCTGCACAGCCTGTGTCAGAAACTGTTCCTTTCTTTCCCAAAACGCAGCTCATGTTTGAACTCACCTTTAATGAAAATAAGTTTGCCCAGGGGCTATTGCAAGCTGTCGTGTTCCTTCATGCAGATACTTAAGATAATTTAAAGAGGCAAAAGGAAGCCGTGGGGACTAATTATCAATAGTGCACTCTGCTTCGTAGTAAATGAATTGTAAATAATCGTATCATTATCCTGTCATTGTTGATTGCTTTGGACAGTCTTTTAATTCTAATTCAATTTTCCTAATCGAATTCCCCTAACCAAACTATACTAAAACTTCAATCCTTCTTTGTTTCATTGTTAACTTGTTGTTCACTATAGCTCAGTTGCTAGCACTTTACTGACGAAACACAAGCTTCTCAATTTATGTTCCACTCTCGGACCTAAGCACAAAATTCAAGGCCAACGCGCCATTGCAGGACTGCAGTACTGAGGGAGTGCAGCACTAGACAAGGTGAAATCTGTGGGATGAAACCAACTTTCCTTTTGCTCTCTCAAGTAGGCAAAATTCTCATGGCAGCATTTTGATGAGGAGTGGGAGAGACTTTCCTGGCCAATATTTCTCTCTCAACCAACAGGCAGTCACAAATACAACATTTCTGGTCACTATCATACTGCGGTTTGTGAGGGTTTGCTGAGCACAAGTGGTTTGCTGTGTGTTTAACATTGCAACATCGAGACTTCAGAAGTATTCAAATAGTGTAAAGTGCTCTGAGATGTTGGTGATCACAAAAAAATGCAAGTCTTTCTTTCTTTTGCATACGCTCCTATGACTCCTGTGGCCATATCTTTCTTTTCATAAAAATGGATCCAAAATAATTTAAATTGATCAATAAATCCAGAGACTGGAGCATTGCCAGAGGCTGGCAATTTCAATGTCATGTTTGAGGGAATGCTGCACAGTTGCAAGCACTACCTTTCAGAGCCTGTCTGCCCACTGGACTGACATAGACACTCCCTCCCATACTGGAAGAGCAGCAAGGGACTTCTGGACCAATATTTACCCCTCACATTGAAACAGGTTGTCTGGATGATCACATTGCTGTTTGAGAAAGCATGCTGCAAGGAAATTGGCTGCCTTGTTACAACAGTGACTGCAAAATATTTGGATGACTGTAAAACGCTTTGAAAGGTCGTGAAATCACGATAGGAGCTTCACTACATATACTGAATTTAAGAACTACATGTAACCCCAATTACAGAGGAATTTCTTTCACTGCAGCATGAGTTCCAGGACTGATGTTAACAGCCCAGGTAATTAGACAGTAATTAATTCATGTTCTGCTAATTTTCTTAACTATGACCACACAGTAGAATTTGATTCTTTCTAAGTGCAACCAAGAACCAGGTTTAACCTCCTCAAGCCTGATGTTTTGCTTTACCAATTTATTTCGTTCCTATGATTCACATGAATCCAGAACTACAGGCAAGGCACACCTGCTGAAAGCTGCAGTAGCAATTTGTCCAGAAGTCAGGAATACCTGAAAGCAATTTGAATTACTGTTTCCTTAGGAAAAAAATGAGGCTGCAAGCACCGTTACAATTGCACTCAAGTGAACCTCAACAATACTCCACACCTGAACCCCAACAGGAATCTGGAACCGAACCCCAGCAGGAGCCTGTAATTGAACCCCAACAGGGATCTGGAACCGAACCCCAATAGGAGCCTGTAACTGAACACCAGCAGGAGCCTGTAACTGAACCCCAACAGGAACCTGGAACCGAACCCCAGCAGGTGCCTGTAACTGAACCCCAACAGGGATCTGGAACCGAACCCCAATAGGAGCTTGTAACTGAACACCAGCAGGAGCCTGTAACTGAACCCCAACAGGAACCTGGAACCGAACCCCAGCAGGTGCCTGTAACTGAACCCCAACAGCAGCCTGTAACCGAAACCCAACAGGAGCCTGTAACTGAGCCCCAACAGAAGCCTGGAACTAAACCCCAACAGGAACCTGTAACAGCGCCAACAGCAGCCTGTAACTGAACCCCAACAGGAGCCCGTAACAACCCCAACAGCAGCCTGTAACTGAACTCCAACAGCAGTCTGTAACTAAACTCCAACAGGAGCCTGTAACTGAACCCCAACAGCAGCCTGTAACTGAACCCCAACAGAAGCCTGTAATTGAACTCCAACAGGAGCCTATAACTGAACCCCAACAGCAGCCTGTAAGTGAACCCCAACAGCAGCCTGTAACTGAACCCCAGCAGGGACCTGTAACTGAACACCAAGAGGAGCCTGGAACCGAACACCAACGGGAGCCTAGAACTAAACCCCCAATAGGAGCCTGTAACTGAACCCCAAATGGAGACTGGAACTAAACCCCAACAGCAGCCAGTAACCAAAACCCAACAGGAGCCTGTAACCGAACCCCAAAAACAGCCTGTAACTGAACCTCAACAAGAGCCTGTAACAGCGCCAACAGCAGCCTGTAACTGAACCCCAACAGGAGCCCGTAACAACCCTAACAGCAGCCTGTAACTGAACCCCAACAGCAGTCTGTAACTGAACTCCAACAGGAGCCTATAACTGAACCCCAACAGCAGCCTGTAACTGAACCCCAACAGCAGCCTGTAACTGAAACCCAACAGGAGCCTGTAAGTGAACCCCAACAGGAACCTGTAACTGAGCCCCAACAGGAGCCTGTACCTGAATCCCAACAGGAGCCTATAACTGAACCCCAACAGAAGCCTGGAACTGAACCCCAACAGCAGCCTGTAACTGAACCCCAACAGGAGCCTATAACTGAACCCCAACAGCAGCCTGTAAGTGAACCCCAACAGCAGCCTGTAACTGAATCCCAAAAGGAGCCTGTAACTGAATCCCAAAAGGAGCCTCTAATTGAACCCCAACAGGAGCCTGTAACTGAACCCCAACAACAGCCTGTAATTGAACCCCAACAGGAGCCTGTAACTGAACCTCAACAGCACGGTGTTGTTGGGCGGGGTTGTTGGGCGGCACAGTGGCACAGTGGTTAGCACTACTGCCTCACAGCGCCGGAGACCCGGGTTCAATTCCCACTTCAGGCGAATGACTGTGTGGAATATGCACGTTCTCCCCGTGTCTGCGTGGGTTTCTTCCGGGTGCTCCGGTTTCCTCCCACAGTCCAAAGATGTGCAGGTCAGGTGAATTGGCCATGCGAAATTGCCCGTAATGTTAGATAAGGGGTAAATGTAGGGGTATGGGTGGGTTGCGCTTCAGCGGGTTGGTGTGGACTTGTTGGGCCGAAGGGCCTGTTTCCACACTGTAAGTAATCTAATTTAAGCAGCCTGTAACCGAAACCCAACAGCAGCCTGTAACTGAACCCCAAGAACAGCCTGTAACCGAAATTCAACTTCAGCCTGTAACTGAACCCCAACAGGAGCCTGTAACCGAAACCCAACAGGAGCCTGTAACTGAATCTCAACAGGGACCTGGAACCGAACCCCAACAACAGCGAGTAACCGAACCCCAACAGGGACCTGGAACGGAACTGCAACAGGAGCCTGGAACTGAACCCCAACAGGAGCCTGGAACTGAACCCCAACAGGAGCCTGTAACTGAGCCCCAACAGGGACCTGGAACTGAACCGCAACAACAGCCTGTAACCGAACCCCAACAGGACCCTGTAACTGAACCCCAACAGGAGCCTGTAACTGAGCCCCAACAGGGACCTGGAACTGAACCGCAACAGAAGCCTGGAACTGAACCCCAACAGGAGCCTGTAACTGAACCCCAACAGGAGCCTGTAACAACCGCAACAGCAGCCTGTAACTGAACCCCAACAGGAGCCTGTAACAACCCCAACAACAGCCTGTAACTGAACCCCAACAGGAGCCTGTAACTGAACCCCAACAGCAGCCTGTAACTGAACCCCAACAACAGCCTGTAACCGAACCCCAACAGGAGCCTGTAACTGAACTCCAACAAGAGCCTATAACTGAATCCCAACAGCAGCCTGTAACTGAACCCCAACAGCAGCCTGTAACTGAACCCAACAACAGCCTGTAGCCGAAACCCAACAGCAGCCTGTATCTGAACCCCAACAACAGCCTGTAACCGAAACCCAACAGGAGCCTGGAACCGAACCCCAACAGGAGCCTGTAACTGAACCCCAACAACAGCCTGTAACCGAACCCCAACAGCAGCCTGTAACTGAATCCCAACAGGAGCCTGTAAGAACCCCAACAACAGCCTGTAACTGAACCCCAACAGGAGCCTGTAACTGAACCCCAACAGCAGCCTGAAACTGAACCCCAACAACAGCCTGTAACCGAACCCCAAATGGAGTCTGGAACTAAACCCCAACAGCAGCCTGTAACCAAAACCCAACAGGAGCCTGTAACCGAACCCCAAAAACAGCCTGTAACTGAACCTCAACAGGAGCCTGTAACAGCGCCAACAGCAGCCTGTAACTGAACCCCAACAGGAACCTGTAACTGAAACCCAACAGGAGGCTGTAACCGAACCCCAACAAGAGCCTGTAACCGAACCCCAACAGGAACCTGTAACTGAAACCCAACAGGAACCTATAACCGAACCGCAACAGGAGCCTGTAACTGAACCCCAAATGGAGACTAAAACTAAACCCCAACAGCAGCCTGTAACCGAACCCCAAAAACAGCCTGTAACTGAACCTCAACAGGAGCCTGTAACAGCGCCAACAGCAGCCTGTAACTGAACCCCAACAGGAGCCCGTAACAACCCCAACAGCAGCCTGTAACTGAACCCCAACAGCAGTCTGTAACTGAACTCCAACAGGAGCCTATAACTGAACCCCAACAGCAGCCTGTAACTGAACCCCAACAGGAGCCTATAACTGAACCCCAACAGCAGCCTGTAACTGAACCCCAACAGGAGCCTGTAAGTGAACCCCAACAGGAGCCAGTAACTGAATCCCAACAGCAGCCTGTAACCGAACCCCAACAGCAGCCTGTAACTGAACCCCAACAGCAGCCTGAAACTGAACCCCAACAACAGCCTGTAACCGAACCCCAACAGGAGCCTGTAACTGAACTCCAACAAGAGCCTATAACTGAATCCCAACAGCAGCCTGTAACTGAACCCCAACAGCAGCCTGTAACTGAACCCCAACAACAGCCTGTAGCCGAAACCCAACAGCAGCCTGTATCTGAACCCCAACAACAGCCTGTAACCGAAACCCAACAGGAGCCTGGAACCGAACCCCAACAGCAGCCTGTAACTGAACCCCAACAGGAGCCTGTAACTGAACTCCAACAAGAGCCTATAACTGAATCCCAACAGCAGCCTGTAACTGAACCCCAACAGCAGCCTGTAACTGAACCCCAACAAAAGCCTGTAGCCGAAACCCAACAGCAGCCTGTATCTGAACCCCAACAACAGCCTGTAACCGAAACCCAACAGGAGCCTGGAACCGAACCCCAACAGCAGCCTGTAACTGAACCCCAACAGCAGCCTGTAACTGAACCCCAACAGCAGCCTGTAACTGAACCCCAACAGGAGACTGTAACAACCCCAACAGCAGCCTGTAACTGAACCCCAACAGGAGCCTGTAACTGAACCCCAACAGCAGCCTGTAACTGAACCCCAACAACAGCCTGTAACCGAAACCCAACAGCAGCCTGTATCTGAACCCCAACAACAGCCTGTAACCGAAACCCAACAGGAGCCTGGAACCGAACCCCAAAAGGAGCCTGTAACTGAACTCCAACAAGAGCCTATAACTGAATCCCAACAGCAGCCTGTAACTGAACCCCAACAGCAGCCTGTAACTGAACCCCAACAACAGCCTGTAGCCGAAACCCAACAGCAGCCTGTATCTGAACCCCAACAACAGCCTGTAACCGAAACCCAACAGGAGCCTGGAACCAAACCCCAACAGGAGCCTGTAACTGAACCCCAACAACAGCCTGTAACCGAACCCCAACAGCAGCCTGTAACTGAACCCCAACAGCAGCCTGTAACTGAACCCCAACTGCAGCCTGTAACCGAACCCCAACAGCAGCCTGTAACTGAAACCCAACAGGATCCTGTAACTGAACCCCAACTGCAGCCTGTAACTGAACCCCAACAGCAGCCTGTAACCGAACCCCAGTAAGAGCCTGCAACTGAATCTCAACAGGAGCCTGTAACTGAACCCCAACAGGAACCTGTAACTGAAACCCAACAGGAGGCTGTAACCGAACCCCAACAAGAGCCTGTAACCGAACCCCAACAGGAACCTGTAACTGAAACCCAACAGGAACCTATAACCGAACCGCAACAGGAGCCTGCAACCGAACCCCAACAGGGACCTGTAACTGAACCCCAACAGGAGCCTGTAATTGAACTCCAACAGGAGCCTGTAACTGAACCCCAACAACAGCCTGTAACCAAAACCCAACAGGAGCCTGTAACTGAACCCCAAACAGCAGCCTGTAACTGAGCCCCAACAGGAGCCTGTACCTGAATCCCAACAGGAGCCTGCAACTGAGCCTCAACAGGAGCCTGTAACTGAGCCCCAACAGAAGCCTGGAACTAAACCCCAACAGGAGCCTGTAACAGCGCCAACAGCAGCCTGTAAGTGAACCCCAACAGGAGCCCGTAACAACCCCAACAGCAGCCTGTAACTGAACTCCAACAGCAGTCTGTAACTAAACTCCAGCAGGAGCCTGTAACTGAACCCCAACAGCAGCCTGTAACTGAACCCCAACAGGAGCCTGTAATTGAACTCCAACAGGAGCCTGTAACTGAACCCCAAAACAGCCTGTAACCAAAACCCTACAGGAGCCTGTAACTGAACCCCAAACAGCAGCCTGTAACTGAGCCCCAACAGGAGCCTGTACCTGAATCCCAACAGGAGCCTATAACTGAACCCCAACAGAAGCCTGGAACTGAACCCCAACAGCAGCCTGTAACTGAACTCCAACAGGAGCCTATAACTGAACCCCAACAGCAGCCTGTAAGTGAACCCCAACAGCAGCCTGTAACTGAACCCCAGCAGGGACCTGTAACTGAACACCAAGAGGAGCCTGGAACCGAACACCAACGGGAGCCTAGAACTAAACCCCAATAGGAGCCTGTAACTGAACCCCAAATGGAGACTGGAACTAAAGCCCAACAGCAGCCTGTAACCAAAACCCAACAGGAGCCTGTAACCGAACCCCAAAAACAGCCTGTAACTGAACCTCAACAGGAGCCTGTAACAGCGCCAACAGCAGCCTGTAAGTGAACCCCAACAGGAGCCCGTAACAACCCCAACAGCAGCCTGTAACTGAACTCCAACAGCAGTCTGTAACTAAACTCCAGCAGGAGCCTGTAACTGAACCCCAACAGCAGCCTGTAACTGAACCCCAACAGGAGCCTGTAATTGAACTCCAACAGGAGCCTGTAACTGAACCCCAAAACAGCCTGTAACCAAAACCCTACAGGAGCCTGTAACTGAACCCCAAACAGCAGCCTGTAACTGAGCCCCAACAGGAGCCTGTACCTGAATCCCAACAGGAGCCTATAACTGAACCCCAACAGAAGCCTGGAACTGAACCCCAACAGCAGCCTGTAAATGAACCCCAACAGGAGCCTATAACTGAACCCCAACAGCAGCCTGTAAGTGAACCCCAACAGCAGCCTGTAACTGAACCCCAGCAGGGACCTGTAACTGAACACCAAGAGGAGCCTGGAACCGAACACCAACGGGAGCCTAGAACTAAACCCCAATAGGAGCCTGTAACTGAACCCCAAATGGAGACTGGAACTAAAGCCCAACAGCAGCCTGTAACCAAAACCCAACAGGAGCCTGTAACCGAACCCCAAAAACAGCCTGTAACTGAACCTCAACAGGAGCCTGTAACAGCGCCAACAGCAGCCTGTAACTGAACCCCAACAGGAGCCCGTAACAACCCCAACAGCAGCCTGTAACTGAACCCCAACAGCAGTCTGTAACTGAACTCCAACAGGAGCCTATAACTGAACCCCAACAGCAGCCTGTAACTGAACCCCAACAGGAGCCTGTAGCCGAAACCCAACAGCAGCCTGTATCTGAACCCCAACAACAGCCTGTAACCGAAACCCAACAGGAGCCTGGAACCGAACCCCAACAGCAGCCTGTAACTGAACCCCAACAGCAGCCTGTAACTGAACCCCAACTGCAGCCTGTAACCGAACCCCAACAGCAGCCTGTAACTGAACCCCAACAGGAGACTGTAACAACCCCAACAGGAGCCTGTAACTGAACCCCAACAGGAGCCTGTAACTGAACCCCAACATGAGCCTGTAACTGAACCCCAACAACAGCCTGTAACCGAAACCCAACAGCAGCCTGTATCTGAACCCCAACAACAGCCTGTAACCGAAACCCAACAGGAGCCTGGAACCGAACCCCAACAGGAGCCTGTAACTGAACTCCAACAAGAGCCTATAACTGAATCCCAACAGCAGCCTGTAACTGAACCCCAACAGCAGCCTGTAACTGAACCCCAACAACAGCCTGTAGCCGAAACCCAACAGCAGCCTGTATCTGAACCCCAACAACAGCCTGTAACCGAAACCCAACAGGAGCCTGGAACCAAATCCCAACAGGAGCCTGTAACTGAACCCCAACAACAGCCTGTAACCGAACCCCAACAGCAGCCTGTAACTGAACCCCAACAGCAGCCTGTAACTGAACCCCAACTGCAGCCTGTAACCGAACCCCAACAGCAGCCTGTAACTGAAACCCAACAGGATCCTGTAACTGAACCCCAACTGCAGCCTGTAACTGAACCCCAACAGCAGCCTGTAACCGAACCCCAGTAAGAGCCTGCAACTGAATCTCAACAGGAGCCTGTAACTGAACCCCAACAGGAACCTGTAACTGAAACCCAACAGGAGCCTGTAACCGAACCCCAACAAGAGCCTGTAACCGAACCCTAACAGGAACCTGTAACTGAAACCCAACAGGAACCTATAACCGAACCGCAACAGGAGCCTGCAACCGAACCCCAACAGGGACCTGTAACTGAACCCCAACAGGAGCCTGTACTTGAACTCCAACAGGAGCCTGTAACTGAACCCCAACAACAGCCTGTAACCAAAACCCAACAGGAGCCTGTAACTGAACCCCAAACAGCAGCCTGTAACTGAGCCCCAACAGGAGCCTGTACCTGAATCCCAACAGGAGCCTGCAACTGAGCCTCAACAGGAGCCTGTAACTGAGCCCCAACAGAAGCCTGGAACTAAACCTCAACAGGAGCCTGTAACAGCGCCAACAGCAGCCTGTAACTGAACCCCAACAGGAGCCCGTAACAACCCCAACAGCAGCCTGTAACTGAACTCCAACAGCAGTCTGTAACAAAACTCCAGCAGGAGCCTGTAACTGAACCCCAACAGCAGCCTGTAACTGAACCCCAACAGGAGCCTGTAACTGAACTCCAACAGGAGCCTGTAACTGAACCCCAAAACAGCCTGTAACCAAAACCCTACAGGAGCCTGTAACTGAACCCCAAACAGCAGCCTGTAACTGAGCCCCAACAGGAGCCTGTACCTGAATCCCAACAGGAGCCTAGAACTGGACCCCAACAGAAGCCTGGAACTGAACCCCAACAGCAGCCTGTAAGTGAACCCCAACAGCAGCCTGTAACTGAACCCCAGCAGGGACCTGTAACTGAACACCAAGAGGAGCCTGGAACCGAACACCAACGGGAGCCTAGAACTAAACCCCAATAGGAGCCTGTAACTGAACCCCAAATGGAGACTGGAACTAAACCCCAACAGCAGCCTGTAACCAAAACCCAACAGGAGCCTGGAACCGAACCCCAAAAACAGCCTGTAACTGAACCTCAACAGGAGCCTGTAACAGCGCCAACAGCAGCCTGTAACTGAACCCCAACAGGAGCCCGTAACAACCCCAACAGCAGCCTGTAACTGAACCCCAACAGCAGTCTGTAACTGAACTCCAACAGGAGCCTATAACTGAACCCCAACAGCAGCCTGTAACTGAACCCCAACAGGAGCCTATAACTGAACCCCAACAGCAGCCTGTAACTGAACCCCAACAGGAGCCTGTAAGTGAACCCCAACAGGAGCCAGTAACTGAATCCCAATGCAGCCTGTAACTGAACCCCAACAGCAGCCTGTAACTGAACCCCAACAGCAGCCTGAAACTGAACCCCAACAACAGCCTGTAACCGAACCCCAACAGGAGCCTGTAACTGAACTCCAACAAGAGCCTATAACTGAATCCCAACAGCAGCCTGTAACTGAACCCCAACAGCAGCCTGTAACTGAACCCCAACAACAGCCTGTAGCCGAAACCCAACAGCAGCCTGTATCTGAACCCCAACAACAGCCTGTAACCGAAACCCAACAGGAGCCTGGAACCGAACCACAACAGCAGCCTGTAACTGAACCCCAACAGGAGCCTGTAACTGAACTCCAACAAGAGCCTATAACTGAATCCCAACAGCAGCCTGTAACTGAACCCCAACAGCAGCCTGTAACTGAACCCCAACAACAGCCTGTAGCCGAAACCCAACAGCAGCCTGTATCTGAACCCCAACAACAGCCTGTAACCGAAACCCAACAGGAGCCTGGAACCGAACCCCAACAGCAGCCTGTAACTGAACCCCAACAGCAGCCTGTAACTGAACCCCAACTGCAGCCTGTAACCGAACCCCAACAGCAGCCTGTAACTGAACCCCAACAGGAGACTGTAACAACCCCAACAACAGCCTGTAACTGAACCCCAACAGGAGCCTGTAACTGAACCCCAACAGCAGCCTGTAACTGAACCCCAACAACAGCCTGTAACCGAAACCCAACAGCAGCCTGTATCTGAACCCCAACAACAGCCTGTAACCGAAACCCAACAGGAGCCTGGAACCGAACCCGAACAGGAGCCTGTAACTGAACTCCAACAAGAGCCTATAACTGAATCCCAACAGCAGCCTGTAACTGAACCCCAACAGCAGCCTGTAACTGAACCCCAACAACAGCCTGTAGCCGAAACCCAACAGCAGCCTGTATCTGAACCCCAACAACAGCCTGTAACCGAAACCCAACAGGAGCCTGGAACCAAACCCCAACAGGAGCCTGTAACTGAACCCCAACAACAGTCTGTAACCGAACCCCAACAGCAGCCTGTAACTGAACCCCAACAGCAGCCTGTAACTGAACCCCAACTGCAGCCTGTAACCGAACCCCAACAGCAGCCTGTAACTGAAACCCAACAGGATCCTGTAACTGAACCTCAACTGCAGCCTGTAACTGAACCCCAACAGCAGCCTGTAACCGAACCCCAGTAAGAGCCTGCAACTGAATCTCAACAGGAGCCTGTAACTGAACCCCAACAGGAACCTGTAACTGAACCCCAACAGCAGCCTGTAACCGAACCCCAGTAAGAGCCTGCAACTGAATCTCAACAAGAGCCTGTAACCGAACCCCAACAGGAACCTGTAACTGAAACCCAACAGGAACCTATAACCGAACCGCAACAGGAGCCTGCAACCGAACCCCAACAGGGACCTGTAACTGAACCCCAACAGGAGCCTGTAATTGAACTCCAACAGGAGCCTGTAACTGAACCCCAACAACAGCCTGTAACCAAAACCCAACAGGAGCCTGTAACTGAACCCCAAACAGCAGCCTGTAACTGAGCCCCAACAGGAGCCTGTACCTGAATCCCAACAGGAGCCTATAACTGAACCCCAACAGAAGCCTGGAACTGAACCCCAACAGCAGCCTGTAACTGAACCCCAACAGGAGCCTATAACTGAACCCCAACAGCAGCCTGTAACTGAACCCCAACAGCAGCCTGTAACTGAACCCCAGCAGGGACCTGTAACGGAACACCAAGAGGAGCCTGGAACCGAACACCAACGGGAGCCTAGAACTAAACCCCAATAGGAGCCTGTAACTGTACCCCAAATGGAGACTGGAACTAAACCCCAACAGCAGCCTGTAACCAAAACCCAACAGGAGCCTGTAACCGAACCCCAAAAACAGCCTGTAACTGAACCTCACAAGGAGCCTGTAACAGCGCCAACAGCAGCCTGTAACTGAACCCCAACAGGAGCCCGTAACAACCCCAACAACAGCCTGTAACTGAACCCCAACAGCAGTCTGTAACTGAACTCCAACAGGAGCCTATAACTGAACCCCAACAGCAGCCTGTAACTGAACCCCAACAGGAGCCTATAACTGAACCCCAACAGCAGCCTGTAACCAAACCCCAACAGGAGCCTGTAAGTGAACCCCAACAGGAGCCAGTAACTGAATCCCAACAGCAGACTGTAACCGAACCCCAACAGCAGCCTGTAACTGAACCCCAACAGCAGCCTGTAACTGAACCCCAACAGGAGCCTGTAAGTGAACCCCAACTGCAGCCTGTAACCGAACCCCAACAGGAACCTGTAACTGAACCCCAACAGGAACGTATAACTGAACCCCAACAGGGTTCTGTAACCGAACCCCAACAAGAGCCTGTAACTGAATCTCAACAGGAGCCTGTAATTGAACCTCAACAGGGACCTGGAACTGAACCCCAACAAGAGCCTGTAACCGAACCCCAACAGGAGCCTGTAACTGAACTCCAACAGGAGCCTATAACTGAATCCCAACAGCAGCCTGTAACTGAACCCCAACAGGAGCCTGTAACTGAACCCCAACAGCAGCCTGTAACTGAACCCCAACAACAGCCTGTAACCGAAACCCAACAGCAGCCTGTAACTGAACCCCAACAGGAGCCTGTAACTGAAATCCAACAGCAGCCTGTAACTGAACCCCAACTGCCGCCTGTAACCGAACCCCAACAGCAGCCTGTAACCGAACCCCAAAAGGAGCCTGTAACCGAACCGCAACAGGAACCTATAACTGAACCCCAACAGGGTTCTGTAACCGAAACCCAACAGGAGCCTGTAACTGAATCTCAACAGAAGCCTGTAACTGAATCTCAACAGGGACCTGGAACTGAATCCCAACAAGAGCCTGTAACCGAACTCCAACAGGGACCTGTAACTGAACCCCAACAGGAGCCTGTAACCAAACCCCAACAGGAACCTGGAACTGAACCCCAACAAGAGCCTGTAACCAAACCCCAACAGGAACCTGCAACTGAACCCCAACAAGAGCCTGTAACCAAACCCCAACAGGAACATGTAACTGAACCCCAACAGGAGCGTGTAACTGAGCCCCAACAGGGACCTGGAACCGAAACCCAACAAGAGCCTGTAACCAAACCCCAACAGGAACCTGTAACTGAACCCCAACAGGAGCCTGTAACTGAACCCCAACAGGGACCTGGAACAGAACCCCAACAAGAGCCTTTAACTGAAACCCAACAGGAGCCTCGAACTGAACCCCAACAGGGACCTGGAACTAAACCCCAACAGCAGCCTGTAACTGAACCCCAACAGCAGCCTGTAACTGAACCCCAACAAAGGTCTGTAACTGAACCCCAACAGGAGCCTGTAACTGAACCCCAACTGCAGCCTGTAACCGAACCCCAACAGTGGCCTGTAACCGAACCCCAACAGCAGCCTGTAACCAAACCCCAACAGGAACCTATAACTGAACCCCAACAGCAGCCTGTAACCGAACCCCAACAGGAGTCTGTAACCGAACCCAAACAGGAACCTATGACTGAACCCCAACAGGAGCCTGTAACCGAACCCCAACAGGAACCTGTAACCGAACCCCAACAGGAACCTGTAACTGAATCTCAACAGGAGCCTGCAACTGAACCCCAACAGGGTTCTGTAACCGAACCCCAACAGGAGCCTATAACCGAACCCCAACAGGAACCTGTAACTGAACCCCAAGAGGGACCTGGAACTGAACCCGAACAAGAGCCTGTAACCGAACCCCAACAGGGACCTGTAACTGAACCCCAACAACAGCCTGTAACTGAAACCCAACAGGAGCCTGTAACTGAACCCCAACAGCAGCCTGTAACTGAAACCCAACAACAGCCTGTAACCGAAACCCAACAGGAGCCTGCAAGTGAACCCCAACTGCAGCCTGTAACCGAAACCCAACAGGAGCCTGGAACCGAAACCCAACAGGAGCCTGTAACTGAACCCCAACAACAGCCTGTAACTGAACCCCAACAGGGTTCTGTAACCCAAACCCCACAGAAGCCTGTAACTGAACTCCAACAGGAGCCTGTAACTGAAACCCAACAACAGCCTGTAACCGAAACCCAACAGGAGCCTGGAACCGAAACCCAACAGGAGCCTGTATCTGAACCCCAACAACAGCCTGTAACTGAACCCCAACAGGAGCCTGTAACCGAACCCCAACAGGAACCTGCAACTGAACCCCAACAGGAACCTATAACTGAACCCCAACAGGGTTCTGTAACTGAACCCCAACAGGAGCCTGTAACTGAACCCCAACAGCAGCCTGTAACTGAACCCCAACAGCCTGTAACTGAACACCAACTGCAGCCTGTAACTGAACCCCAACAACAGCCTGTAACTGAACCCCAACAGGAGCCTGTAACCGAACCCCAACAGGAACCTGCAACTGAACCCCAACAGGAACCTATCACTGAACCCCAACAGGGTTCTACAACTGAACCCCAACAGGAGCCTGTAACTGAACCCCAACAACAGCCTGTAACCGACACCCAACAGCAGCCTGTAACTGAACCCCAACAGCAGCCTGTAACCGAAATCCAACAGGAGCCTGGAAACGAACCCAAACAGCAGCCTGTAACTGAACCCCAACAACCTGTAACCAAAACCAAACAGCAGCCTGTAACTGAACCCCAACAGCAGCCTGTAACCGAAATCCAACAGGAGCCTGTAACCGAACCCCAACAGGAGCCCGGAACTGAACCGCAACAGCAGCCTGGAACTGAACCCCAACAACAGTCTGTAACTGAACCCCAACAGGAGCCTGTAACTGAACTCCAACAGGAGCCTATAACTGAATCCCAACAGCAGCCTGTAACTGAACCCCAACAGGAGCCTGTAACTGAACCCCAACAGCAGCCTGTAACTGAACCCCAACAACAGCCTGTAACCGAAACCCAACAGCAGCCTGTAACCGAAATTCAACTGCAGCCTGTAACTGAACCCAAACTGGAGACTGTAACCAAAACCCAACAGGAGCCTGTAACTGAATCTCAACAGGAGCCTGTAACTGAACCCCAACTGCAGCCTGTAACCGAACCCCAACAGTGGCCTGTAACCGAACCCCAACAGCAGCCTGTAACCAAACCCCAACAGGAACGTATAACTGAACCCCAACAGCAGCCTGTAACCGAACCCCAACAGGAGCCTGTAACCGAACCCAAACAGGAACCTATAACTGAACCCCAACAGGGTTCTGTAACCGAACCCCAACAGGAACCTGTAACCGAACCCCAACAGGAACCTGTAACTGAATCTCAACAGGAGCCTGTAATTGAACCCCAACTACAGCCTGTAACTGAACCCCAACAGGGACCTGGAACTGAACCCCAACAAGAGCCTGTAACCGAACCCCAACAGGGACCTGTAACTGAACCCCAACGGGGTTCTGTAACCGAACCCCAACAGGAGCCTGTAACTGAACCCCAACAGGGACCTGGAACTGAACCCCAACAAGAGCCTGTAACCGAACCCCAACAGGGACCTGTAACTGAATCCCAACAGCGTTCTGTAACTGAGCCCCAACAGGAGCCTATAACCGAACCCCAACAGGAACCTGTAACTGAACCCCAAGAGGGACCTGGAACTGAACCCGAACAAGAGCCTGTAACTGAACCCCAACAGCAGCCAGTAACTGAACCCCAACAGCAGCCAGTAACTGAACCCCAACAGCAGCCTGTAACCGAAACCCAACAGGAGCCTGTAAGTGAACCCCAACTGCAGCCTGTAACCGAAACCCAACAGGAGCCTGGAACCAAAACCCAACAGGAGCCTGTAACTGAACCCCAACAGGGTTCTGTAACCGAAACCCCACAGGAGCCTGTAACTGAACCCCAACAGCAGCCTGTAACTGAAACAAAACAACAGCCTGTAACCGAAACCCAACAAGAGCCTGTAAGTGAACCCCAACTGCAGCCTGTAACCGAAACCCAACAGGAGCCTGGAACCGAAACCCAACAGGAGCCTGTAACTGAACCCCAACAACAGCCTGTAACTGAACCCCAACAGGAGCCTGTAACCAAACCCCAACAGGAACCTGCAACTGAACCCCAACAGGGTTCTGTAACTGAACCCCAACAGGAGCCTGTAACTGAACCCCAACAGCAGCCTGTAACTGAACCCCAACAGCCTGTAACTGAACACCAACTGCAGCCTATAACCGAACCCCAACAGGAACCTGCAACTGAACCCCAACAGGGTTCTATAACTGAACCCCAACAGGAGCCTGTAACTGAACACCAACAGCAGCCTGTAACTGAACCCCAACAACAGCCTGTAACCGAAACCCAACAGGAGCCTGTAACAGAACCCCAACAACAGCCTGTAACCGAACCCCAACAACAGCCTGTAACCGAAACCCAACAGCAGCCTGTAACTGAACCCCAACAGCAGCCTGTAACCGAAATCCAACAGGAGCCTGGAAACGAACCCAAACAGCAGCCTGTAACTGAACCCCAACAGCAGCCTGTAACCGAAATCCAACAGGAGCCTGGAAACGAACCCAAACAGCAGCCTGTAACTGAACCCCAACAACAACCTGTAACCAAAACCAAACAGCAGCCTGTAACTGAACCCCAACGGCAGCCTGTAACCGAAATCCAGCAGGAGCCTGTAACCGAACCGCAAAAGCAGCCTGTAACCGAACCCCAACAGGAGCCTGTAACTGAACCCCAACAGGAGCCTGTAACTGAACCCAACAGCTGCCTGTAACTGAACCCCAACAGGGTTCTGTAACCGAACCCCAACAAGAGCCTGTACGTGAATCTCAACAGGAACCTGTAATTGAACACCAACAGGGACCGGGAACTGAACCCCAACAAGAGCCTGTAACCGAACCCCAACAGGAGCCTGTAACTGAACCCCAACAGGGTTCTGTAACCGAACCCCAACAGGAGCCTGTAACTGAACCCCAACAGGGACTTGGAACTGAGCCCCAACAACAGCCTGTAACCAAAACCCAACAGCAGCCTGTAAGTGAACCCCAACAGCAGCCTGTAACTGAACCCCAACAACAGCCTGTAACCGAAACCCAACAGGAGCCTGGAACCGATCTCCAACAACAGCCTGTAACTGAAGCCCAACAGGAGCCTGTAGCTGAACCCCAACTGCAGCCTGTAATTGAACCCCAACTGCAGCCTGTAACCGAACCACAACAACAGCCTGTAACCGAACCCCAACTGCAGCCTGTAACCGAAAGCCAACAGCAGCCTGTAACCGAACCCCAACAATAGCCTGTAACCGAAACCCAACAACAGCCTGTAACTGAACCCCAACTGCAGCCTGTAACTGAACCCCAACTACAGCCTGTAACTGAACCCCAACAGCAGCCTGTAACTGAACCCCAACAGGGACCTGGAACTGAACCCCAACAGGAGCCTGTAAACGGACCCCAACGGGAGCCTAGAACTAAACCCCAATAGGAGCCTGTAACTGAACCCCAAATGGAGACTGGAACTAAACCCCAACAGCAGCCTATAACCAAAACCCAACGGGAGCCTGTAACTGAACCCCAAATGGAGACTGGAACTAAACCCCAACCGCAGCCTGTAACCAAAACCCAACAGGAGCCTGGAACCGAACGCCAACAGGAGCCTGTAACTGAACCCCAACAGCAGCCTGTAACTGAACCCCAACAGCAGCCTGTAACTGAACCCCAACAACAGCCTGTAACCGAAACCCAACAGGAGCCTGGAACCGAACCCCAATAGGAGCCTGTAACTGAACCCCAAATGGAGACTGGAACTAAACCCCAACAGCAGCCTGTAACTGAACCCCAACAACAGCCTGTAACCAAAACCCAACAGGAGCCTGTAACCGAACCCCAAAAACAGCCTGTAACTGAACCTCAACAGGAGCCTGTAACAGCGCCAACAGCAGCCTGTAACTGAACCCCAACAGGAGCCCGTAACAACCCCAACAGCAGCCTGTAACTGAACCCCAACAGCAGTCTGTAACTGAACTCCAACAGGAGCCTATAACTGAACCCCAACAGCAGCCTGTAACTGAACCCCAACAGGAGCCTATAACTGAACCCCAACAGCAGCCTGTAACTGAACCCCAACAGGAGCCTGTAAGTGAACCCCAACAGGAGCCAGTAACTGAATCCCAACAGCAGCCTGTAACCGAACCCCAACAGCAGCCTGTAACTGAACCCCAACAGCAGCCTGTAACTGAACCCCAACAGGAGCCTGTAAGTGAACCCCAACTGCAGCCTGTAACCGAACCCCAACAGGAACCTGTAACTGAACCCCAACAGGAACGTATAACTGAACCCCAACAGGGTTCTGTAACCGAACCCCAACAAGAGCCTGTAACTGAATCTCAACAGGAGCCTGTAATTGAACCTCAACAGGGACCTGGAACTGAACCCCAACAAGAGCCTGTAACCGAACCCCAACAGGAGCCTGTAACTGAACCCCAACAGGAACCTATAATTGAATCCCAACAGGGTTCTGTAACTGAACCCCAACAGGAGCCTGTAACTGAACCCCAACAGGGACCTGGAACTGAACCCCAACAACAGCCTGTAAACGAAACCCAACAGCAGCCTGTAACTGAACCCCAACAGCAGCCTGTAACTGAACCCCAACAACAGCCTGTAAGCGAAACCCAACAGGAGCCTGGAACCGAACCCCAACAACAGCCTGTAACTGAACCCCAACAGGGACCTGGAACTGAACCCCAACAACAGCCTGTAAACGAAACCCAACAGCAGCCTGTAACTGAACCCCAACTGCAGCCTGTAACCAAACCCCAACAGGGACCTGGAACTGAACCCCAACAAGAGCCTGTAACCGAACCGCAATAGGAGCCTGTAACTGAACCCCAACACGGACCTGGAACTGAACCCCAACAAGAGCATGTAAACGAACCCCAACAGGAACCTGTAACTGAAGCCCAACAGGGACGTGGAACTGAACCTCAACAGGGACCTGGAACTAAACCCCAACAGCAGCCTGTAACTGAACCCCAACAGGAGCCTGTAACAACCCCAACAACAGCCTGTAACTGAACCCCAACAGGAGCCTGTAACTGAACCCCAACAACAGCCTGTAACTGAACCCCAACAACAGCCTGTAACTGAACCCCAACAGGAGCCTGTAACTGAACTCCAACAGGAGCCTATAACTGAATCCCAACAGCAGCCTGTAACTGAACCCCAACAGGAGCCTGTAACTGAACCCCAACAGCAGCCTGTAACTGAACCCCAACAACAGCCTGTAACCGAAACCCAACAGCAGCCTGTAACTGAACCCCAACAGGAGCCTGTAACCGAAATCCAACAGCAGCCTGTAACTGAACCCCAACTGCCGCCTGTAACCGAACCCCAACAGCAGCCTGTAACCGAACCCCAACAGGAGCCTGTAACCGAACCGCAACAGGAACCTATAACTGAACCCCAACAGGGTTCTGTAACCGAAACCCAACAGGAGCCTGTAACTGAATCTCAACAGGAGCCTGTAACTGAATCTCAACAGGGACCTGGAACTGAATCCCAACAAGAGCCTGTAACCGAACTCCAACAGGGACCTGTAACTGAACCCCAACAGGAGCCTGTAACCGAACCCCAACAGGAACCTGTAACTGAACCCCAACAAGAGCCTGTAACCAAACCCCAACAGGAACATGTAACTGAACCCCAACAGGAGCCTGTAACTGAATCTCAACAGGAGCCTGTAACTGAATCTCAACAGGGACCTGGAACTGAATCCCAACAAGAGCCTGTAACCAAACCCCAACAGGAACCTGTAACTGAACCCCAACAGGAGCCTGTAACTGAGCCCCAACAGGGACCTGGAACTGAACCGCAACAGAAGCCTGGAACTGAACCCCAACAAGAGCCTTTAACTGAAACCCAACAGGAGCCTCGAACTGAACCCCAACAGGGACCTGGAACTAAACCCCAACAGCAGCCTGTAACTGAAACCCAACAGGAGCCTGGAACTGAACCCCAACAGCAGCCTGTAACTGAACCCCAACAACAGTCTGTAACTGAACCCCAACAGGAGCCTGTAACTGAACTCCAACAGGAGCCTATAACTGAATCCCAAAAGGAGCCTGTAACTGAATCCCAAAAGGAGCCTCTAATTGAACCCCAACAGGAGCCTGTAACTGAACCCCAACAGCAGCCTGTAACTGAACCCCAACAACAGTCTGTAACTGAACCCCAACAGGAGCCTGTAACTGAACTCCAACAGGAGCCTATAACTGAATCCCAACAGCAGCCTGTAACTGAACCCCAACAAGAGCCTGTAACTGAATCTCAACAGGAGCCTGTAATTGAACCCCAACAGGGACCTGGAACTGAACCCCAACAAGAGCCTGAAACCGAACCCCAACAGGAACCTATAACTGAACCCCAACAAGAGCCTGTAACTGAATCTCAACAGGAGCCTGTAATTGAACCCCAACAGGGACCTGGAACTGAACCCCAACAAGAGCCTGAAACCGAACCCCAACAGGGACCTGTAACTGAACCCCAACAGGAGCCTATAACCGAACCCCAACAGGAGCCTGTAACCGAACCCCAACAGGGACCTGTAACTGAACACCAACAGGGTTCTGTAACCGAAACCCAACAGGAGCCTATAATTGAACTCGAACAGGAGCCTGTAACTGAACCCCAAAACAGCCTGTAACCAAAACCCAACAGGAGCCTGTAATTGAACTCGAACAGGAGCCTGTAACTGAACCCCAAAACAGCCTGTAACCAAAACCCAACAGGAGCCTGTAACTGAACCCCAAACAGCAGCCTGTAACTGAGCCCCAACAGGAGCCTGTACCTGAATCCCAACAGGAGCCTATAACTGAACCCCAACAGAAGCCTGTAACTGAACCCTAACAGCAGCCTGTAACTGAAACCCAACAACAGCCTGTAACCGAAACCCAACAGGAGCCTGGAACCGAAACCCAACAGGAGCCTGTAACTGAACCCCAACTGCAGCCTGTAACCGAAACCCAACAGGAGCCTGGAACCAAAACCCAACAGGAGCCTGTAACTGAACCCCAACAACAGCCTGTAACTGAACCCCAACAGGAGCCTGTAACCGAACCCCAACAGGAACCTGCAACTGAACCCCAACAGGAACCTATAACTGAACCCCAACAGGGTTCTGTAACTGAACCCCAACAGGAGCCTGTAACTGAACCCCAACAGCAGCCTGTAACTGAACCCCAACAGCAGCCTGTAACTGAACCCCAACAGCAGCCTGTAACCGAAACCCAACAGGAGCCTGTAACAGAACCCCAACAACAGCCTGTAACCGAACCCCAACAACAGCCTGTAACCGAAACCCAACAGCAGCCTGTAACTGAACCCCAACAGCAGCCTGTAACCGAAATCCAACAGGAGCCTGGAAACGAACCCAAACAGCAGCCTGTAACTGAACCCCAACAACAACCTGTAACCAAAACCAAACAGCAGCCTGTAACTGAACCCCAACGGCAGCCTGTAACCGAAATCCAGCAGGAGCCTGTAACCGAACCCCAACAGCAGCCTGTAACCGAACCCCAACAGGAGCCTGTAACTGAACCCCAACAGGAACCTGTAACTGAACCCCAACAGGAACCTATAACTGAACCCCAACAGGGTTCTGTAACCGAACCCCAACAAGAGCCTGTAAGTGAATCTCAACAGGAGCCTGTAATTGAACACCAACAGGCACCGGGAACTGAACCCCAACAAGAGCCTGTAACCGAACCCCAACAGGAACCTGTAACTGAACCCCAACAGGGTTCTGTAACCGAACCCCAACAGGAGCCTGTAACTGAACCCCAACAGGGACTTGGAACTGAGCCCCAACAACAGCCTGTAACCAAAACCCAACAGGAGCCTGGAACCGATCTCCAACAACAGCCTGTAACTGAAGCCCAACAGGAGCCTGTAGCTGAACCCCAACTGCAGCCTGTAATTGAACCCCAACTGCAGCCTGTAACCGAACCACAACAACAGCCTGTAACCGAACCCCAACAACAGCCTGTAACCGAAACCCAACAACAGCCTGTAACTGAAACCCAACTGCAGCCTGTAACTGAACCCCAACTGTAGCCTGTAATTGAACCCCAACAGCAGCCTGTAACTGAACCCCAACAGGGACCTGGAACTGAACCCCAACAGGAGCCTGTAAACGAACCCCAACAGGAACCTGTAACTGAACCCCAACAGGAGCCTGTAACTGAGCCCCAACAGGGACCTGGAACTGAACCCCAACAGGAGCCTGGAACTGAAACCCAACAGGAGCCTATAACTGAACCCCAACAGGGACCTGGAACTGAACCCCAACAGGGACCTGGAACTAAACCCCAACAGCAGCCTGTAACTGAACCCCAACAGGAGCCTGTAACAACCCCAACAACAGCCTGTAACTGAACCCCAACAGGAGCCTGTAACTGAACCCCAACAGCAGCCTGTAAGTGAACCCCAACAACAGCCTGTAACTGAATCCCAACAGCAGCCTGTAACTGAACCCCAACAGGAGCCTGTAACTGAACCCCAACAGGAGCCTGTAACCGAAACCCAACAGCAGCCTGTAACTGAACCCCAACAACAGCCTGTAACCGAAATCCAACAGGAGCCTGGAACCGAACCCCAACAGCAGCTTGTAATTGAACCCCAACAACAGCCTGTAACCGAAACCCAACAGCAGCCTGTAACTGAACCCCAACTGCCGCCTGTAACCGAACCCCAACAGCAGCCTGTAACCGAACCCCAACAGGAGCCTGTAACCGAACCCCAACAGGAAATTATAACTGAACCCCAACAGGGTTCTGTAACCGAAACCCAACAGGAGCCTGTAACTGAATCTCAACAGGACACTGTAACTGAATCTCAACAGGGACCTGTAACTGAACCCCAACAGGGACCTGGAACTGAACCCCAACAAGAGCCTGTAACCGAACCCCAACAGGAACCTGTAACCGAACCCCAACAGCAGCCAGTAACCGAACCCCAACAGGAGCCTGTAACCGAACCCCAACAGGAACCTATAACTGAACCCCAACAGGAACCTATAACTGAACCCCAACAGGGTTCTGTAACCGAAACCCAACAGGAGCCTGTAACTGAATCTCAACAGGACACTGTAACTGAATCTCAACAGGGACCTGTAACTGAACCCCAACAGGAGCCTGTAACTGAGCCCCAACAGGGACCTGGAACTGAACCCCAACAAGAGCCTGTAACCGAACCCCAACAGGAGCCTGTAACTGAACCCCAACAGGAGCCTGTAACTGAACCCCAACAGGAGCCTGTAACTGAACCCAACAGGGACCTGGAACTGAACCCCAACAGAAGCCTGGAACTGAACCCCAACAGGGACCTGGATCTAAACCCCAACAGCAGCCTGTAACTGAACCCCAACAGGAGCCTGGAACTGAACCCCAACAGCAGCCTGTAACTGAACCCCAACAACAGTCTGTAACTGAACCCCAACAGGAGCCTGTAACTGAACTCCAACAGGAGCCTATAACTGAATCCCAACAGCAGCCTGTAACTGAACCCCAACAGGAGCCTGTAACTGAACCCCAACAGCAGCCTGTAACTGAACCCCAACAACAGCCTGTAACCGAAATCCAACAGCAGCCTGTAACCGAAATTCAACTGCAGCCTGTAACTGAACCCCAACAGGAGCCTGTAACCGAAACCCAACAACAGCCTGTAAACGAATCTCAACAGGAGCCTGTAACTGAACCCCAACTACAGCCTGTAACCGAACCCCAACAGGAGCCTGTAACCGAACCCCAACAGCAGCCAGTAACCGAACCCCAACAGGAGCCTGTAACCGAACCCCAACAGGAACCTATAACTGAACCCCAACAGGAACCTATAACTGAACCCCAACAGGGTTCTGTAACCGAACCCCAACAGGAGCCTGTAACTGAATCTCAACAGGAGCCTGTAACTGAACCCCAACAGGGACCTGGAACAGAACCCCAACAGGGACCTGTAAGTGAACCCCAACAGGGTTCTGTAACCGAACCCCAACAGGAGCCTGTAACTGAACCCCAACAGCAGCCTGTAACTGAAACCCAACAACAGCCTGTATCCGAAACCCAACAGGAGCCTGTAAGTGAACCCCAACTGCAGCCTATAACCGAACACCAACAGGAACCTGTAACTGAACCCCAACAGGAACCTATAACTGAACCCCAACAGGGTTCTGTAACTGAACCCCAACAGGAGCCTGTAACCGAACCCCAACAACAGCCTGTAACTGAACCCCAACAGCAGCCTGTAACCGAACCCCAACAACAGCCTGTAACCAAAACCCAACAGGAGCCTGGAACCGAACCCCAACAGGAGCCTGTAACTGAACCCCAACAGCAGCCTGTAACTGAACCCCAACAACAGCCTGTAACCGAAACCCAACAGGAGCCTGGAACCGAACCCCAACAGCAGCCTGTAACTGAACCCCAACAACAGCCTGTAACCGAAACCCAACAGGAGCCTGGAACCGAACCCCAACAGGAGCCTGTAACTGAACCCCAACAACAGCCTGTAACCGAAACCTAACAGCAGCCTGTAACTGAACCCCAACAGCAGCCTGTAACTGAACCCCAACTGCAGCCTGTAACCGAACCCCAACAGCAGCCTGTAACTGAACCCCACCAGGAGCCTGTAACTGAACCCCAACTGCAGCCTGTAACCGAACCCCAACAGCAGCCTGTAACTGAACCCCAGCAAGAGCCTGCAACTGAATCTCAACAGGAGCCTGTAACTGAACCCCAACAGGAACCTGTAACTGAAACCCAACAGGAGCCTGTAAACGAACCCCAACAAGAGCCTGTAACCGAACCCCAACAGGAACCTGTAACTGAAACCCAACAGGAACCTATAACCGAACCGCAACAGGAGCCTGTAACCAAACCCCAACAGGGACCTGTAACTGAACCCCAACAGGGAGCTGGAACTGAACCCCAACAGGAGCCTGTAACCGCACCCCAACAGGGACCTCTAAACTGAACCCCAACAGGAACCTGTAACTGAACCCCAACAGGGACCTGTAACTGAACCCCAACAGGAACCTATAACTGAACCCCAACACGAGCCTGTAACTGAACCCCAACAGGAACCTGTAATTGAACCCCAACAGGAACCTATAACTGAACCCCAACAGGATTCTGTAACTGAACCCGAACACGGACCTGGAACTGAACCCCAACAGGAGCCTGTAACCGAACCCCAACAACAGCCTGTAACTGAACCCCAAAAGGAACCTGTAACTGAACCCCAACAACAGGCTGTAACTGAACCCCAACAGGAACCTGTAACTGAACCCCAACAGGAGCTTGTAACCGAACCCCAACAACAGGCTGTAACTGAACCCCAACAGGAACCTGTAACTGAACCCCAACAGGAGCTTGTAACCGAACCCCAACAACAGCCTGTAACTGAACCCCAACAACAGCCTGTAACTGAACCCCAACAGGAGTCTGTAACCGAACCTCAACAACAACTTGGGAACAAAAGTTAAGCAGGGCTGCTGGAGCTGACACAGAACGTTCAGCAGTACAGCACAGGAACAGTCCCTTATGCCCACCATGTCTGTGCTGACCATGATGCTATTCTAAACTAATCCTATCTGCTTACACATTTCTGTATCCATCTATTCCCAGTCTGCTCATGTGTCTGTCTAAATGCATCTTAAACATTGCTATCTACCACCACTCATGGCAGTGCATTCCCGGCATCTCCCACCCTCTGTGTAAAGAACATTCCTTGCCTACCTCCTTTAAACTTTCCCCTTCTCACCTTAAACCAATGCTGCATGGTATTTGACATTTCTACATATGAGCTTCCTTCATGACTAGGACTGGAAGGATTGTAGTCTTTACAGGGTTAACCTGCTGCTGTGAACTTTAACTGGTGCTATTCTCTACCAGTACACGGAGTGCAACATCTGCAATGCATTTTCTACAATTATTGAAGCATTTCTGGAGATCATACTAAGTGATCTAAGGAGTGCATACTAAGTGTTTATGCCACTTAATTGCACAAAATTCAACTACATAGTGTCTATGTTTGAGACTCTTAGAGATAGAAAGAAAAGTGCAAATCTAAGAGGCTTCACCCACTTTCACCCAACAAATATTCACAGGTAAAGGGATGGTTGGAAAGTGGGAGGCCTTTAAAAATGAGATAACGAGAATTCAGAGACAGTATGTTCCTGTTAGTGCGAATGGCAAGGCTGGTAGCTATAGGGAATGCTGGACAACTCGAGAAATTCAGGCTCTGGTCAAGAAAAAGGAGGTATATGTCAGGTATAGACAGCTGTGATCAAGTGAATGCCCAGAGGAGTATCAGCCCAATAGGATAATACTTAAAAGGGATATCAGGAGGGCTAAAAAGATTACTGAGATATCTTTGGCAAATTGGGTTAAGGAGAATCCAAAGAGGTTTTGTAAACACATTAAGGGAAAAACAGTAAAGAAGTAGAGAATAGGATCTGTTAAAGATCAACAAGGCAGGAGATAGGTGAGATACTAAAGTATTTACTTAAAGTAATACTAAGTAATTTCCATCAGTATTTACTGTGAAGAAGGATATAGAAGCTATAGAACATAAGGAAATTAATAGTGATATTTTGAAAAGTGTCCATATTACAGAAAAGGAGATGGTGGACATTGTAAAATGTATAAAGATGGATAAATCCCCAGGACCTGGTCAGGTATATCCCAAAACTCCGTGGGAAGCTAGGGAACACATCACTGGGCCCCTTACTGAGGTATTAGTATCATCAATAGCCACAGGTGTGCTGCCAGAAGACTGGAGGTTGGCTAATTTGATGTCACTATTTAAGAAATGTGGTAAGGAAAAGTCAGGGAACTATAGACCGGCAAACCTGAAGTCAGTGGTAAGTATGTTATTGGAGAGGATTCTGAGGGACAGGATTTACATGTATTTGGAGAGGCAAGGACTGATTAGGCAGAATCAACATGGCTGTGTGCATAAGAAATCGTGTCTTACTTACTTGATTGAGGTTCTTGAAGAAGTAATAAAGAAGATTGATGAAGGCAGAGCAGTAGATGTTATCTACATGGACTTCAGCAAGGCGTTCAACAAAGCTCCGTGTGGTAGACTGGTGAGCAAGGTTTGATCACATGGAATCCAGGGGAATTAGCCAATTAGATATAAAATTGGCTTGAAGGTAGGAGACAGGGTGATGATGGAGGATTGTTTTTCAGACAGGAGGCCTGTGACCAGTGGTATGCCGTAAGGATCAACGCTGGGTCCATTGCTTTTCATCATTTATATAAATAATGTGGATGTGAATATAAGTGTTATGATTAGTAAGTTTGCAGATGACACCAAAATTGATGGTGTAGTGGACAGTGAAGAAGGTTACGTCAGAGTACAATGGGATCTTGATCAGACAGGCCAATGAGCTGAGGAGTGTCAGATGGAGTTTAATTTAGATAAATGTGAGTGTTTCATTTTGGTAAGGTAATCAGGGCAGGACTTATACACTGACTGGTACGGCTGGAAACCTGCAAATGCTGTGATGGATAACCACTTAGACCATACTTCCAATCTATGTTTTATTTACCAGGATATCATATCCATGGAAATAAATCCTGCATTGCATCATCCCTTGTCAAACCAGAGAAGGACTTACACAGTTAATGGGGAATGTTGCCGAACAAAGAGACCTAGGGGTACAGGTGCATAGTTTCTTGCAAGTGGAGTCGCAAGTAGACAAGGTGGTGAAAAAGGTGTTTGGCACACTTACTTTCATTGGTCTGAACATAAAGCATGGGATTGGGATGTCACGTTGCAGCTGTATAGGACATTAGTTAGGCCAATTTTAGAATACTGCTTTTGATTCTGGTCTCCCTCCTATTGGAAAGATATTGTGAAACTTGACAGTGTTGAAAAAAGATTTACAAGGATGTTGCCAGGGTTGGAGGGTTTGAGCTATAGGGAGAGGCTGAATAGGATGGGGCTTTTATCCCTGTAGCATCAGAGGCTGAGGGGTGACCTTACAGGGGTTTATAAAATCATGAGGGGAATGGATTGGGTGAATAGCCAAGGTATTTTTTCTAGGATGGGGGAGTCTAAAACTCAAGGACATAGGTTTAAGGTGAAAGGGGAGAGATTTAAAAGGGACCTGAGGGGCAACGTTTTCACACAGAGGGTGGTGTGTGTATGGAACGAGTTGCCAGAGGAAGCGGTGGAGGCTGGTACAGTTGCAACATTTAAAAGGCATCTGGATGAGTACATGAATAAGAAGGGTTTAGAGGGATATGGGCCAAGTGCTGGCAAATGGGACTTGATCAGTTTTGGATATCTGGTCGTCATGGACGAGTTGGACCAAAGGATCTGTTTCCGTGCTGTACATCTCTATGACTCTATAACTTGTCTCTTGATTTAATTGTAAAATCTTAGAACAAAGAACAATACAGCACAGGAACATGGCCTTTGGTCCTCCAAGCCTGTGCCAACATGTTTTGCACTTCCACCTTTCCCCACCATTGGGCCCTCACCCCCTCACCAGGTAATACCATTTGCAATGAACTCAAACATGTGCCACAAAAATACCAGAACCATTTTTGGACATTAGAGGAATCAAAGAATTTTGTTTGGGTGGACAAGAGGAGTTAATGTATGAGGTCAGTTGTGGCTGTATTGAATGGTAGGGCAGCCCAAGGGGTCTGTAGCCTACTCTTGCTTCCATTTCTTCCATATCTGAAAGACACAGTTACCAAAGACTTCAGTTAGAGTCGAGCAAAATTTGTCAATCCAATTTTTCTTTGGAGAAAGTGAACCCAGGAGGGATTCAATGCTCATCATTTATCAAAGTTGACACCCATTCATACAGAAAATACTTCAACTACCTCTTTATGGACCCACCTTCTCCCCTGAGGAAACACACAAATTGAAAGCTAGGGCAATGCATTTCCTCTGATGGGGTCTGCTACTTTATTACTGAATATACCTAATAATACCTTTAAATCTTTTGATCCCGTGTGTTTTAGTATTCTATCAATTGGATCTTGTAATAGTGTGCAATATATCAACCTGACAAGTTCAATGCACCATCAGCATGCCAGTAAGGGGTCTCTACAACAAATCAACATAAGTTCAACCAACTTCATTTTATAAAATCAAAATTGTGATTTTAGTATTGAAGTTCCACAGGCCATATCAAATTAAGTTGCCATTGCGCAAAATCCATCCACATATCTCCAGTATTTCAAAAAGGTGGACAGTTCTAAAGATGAGAAACCGAAATGAAATATAATTTACAAGTTCATCTGTAACTGAAATCTTTCTCTTACTGAACTGTCTGTATATCACGGTTTGGTCTTCCATTGTGGGCTATTCTAAAAATCCAATTTAAATGAGTTACTGTCGGTCGTTCAATGACATACAAAGGAATTTGACAGAATATGCAAACCCAGGAGATGGAAATAGCATCCTTCAAGATGCACATCTCCATCAGAATTTTTCATTTTAATTTGTACTTGGGATGTGAGCATCATTCATTGTCCCTCTCTATACCCCTCCTGCCTATATCATCCAGCATGTCTATACCATTTCTATATGGATAAATTCTATGTGATTGTATAGATTGAAGAGACACTGGAACAATAGTTTAAAAGACAATGGTGGATTAAAATGCATTAGCCTTAAATGAATAAGATTTCTGGTTTAAAGGAATGTGAGGAAAGCTGTGAAATATATGGCTGTTATCGCTGTAGCAAAACTGCCAAGGAGATGGTAGTTTTCAAACATCCATCTCATAGACAATTACCTGGAATAAAAGCCTTTTAAAAGACTAAAAGCCTTTTAGAAAGATGGGTGAGAATCTTTGCAGTCAATCTCTATGAAGATGGCAAGAATAGGGATTGGGTGTGGTGGGTAGGGGGGGATTGGGAAGATGGTGAGCTTTTGCACGAAAATTGCTATCTTTTCCACAATAAAGCAAAACAAGAAACTGCTTTAAAATATTATTATTCGCAGTTAATTGGCTGCAACAAAATGCATTTACACCACCTAAGCAATTTTTTTCCACAGGCAGCCAGCAAAAGCAATATTGATACAAGGAAGAGCTGTCTAAAAATTGTTTTTTCTGCGTTCATGATAACAAAGTTTATTAGAACAAAAGACAAATTATCCAGCTGGATGCAAATTTACAGCTGAAGAACTTCCTTACAATATATCTTACAGGACAGCTCGATGGAACTCCTTCATCTTCTTTATAATAAATGATCTAATGTTTATTTAGAGCTTTCTCTAGGTTCTGATTAATAACTGAATTAAGGTAGATTACAGATTTTTAACAGTAACAAATGATACTTGGCTCACCACAACATCACCTTTTTGATTTATCTCAGATGTGGCCAATGTTGGAAAGGTGATTGTTTTTGCCCCTCCCCTTTCACCCTGAGTAGGTGCTTTGAAGTTGTCTTTGAGCCTTTGCAGATCTTGCATTGATTCCATTTCCATTATCATTCAGGTTGAGAGTCGGAGGTTACTGAGCCAGCAATGATGAAGAAGTACCAATCAGCCTGGTGTGGAACTTGGGAGATGCTATTGCTTTCATTGTTTCAATGCATTGTCTTTCTCTGTGGCTGAACTCACAGGAGAAAGCGGAGTTCTTGAAGAAGCTTTGGAACCTGTAGCTGGTACAATCTGCAGCCACAGTCCACTGGTAATAGAAGTACTAGACAAGATAATGAGAGGCATAGATAGAGTCGATAGCCAGAGACTATTTCCCAGGGCAGAAATGGCTAACATGAGGGGTCATAGTTTTAAGCTGGTTGGAGGAAAGTATAGAGAGGGATGTCAGAGAGTTGTGAGAGCATGGAATGCGTTGCCAGCAGCAGTTGTGGAAGCAAGGTCACTGGGGACATTTAAGAGACTGTTGAAAATGCATATGGTCACAGAAATTTGAGGGTGCATACATGAGGATCAATGGTCGGCACAACATCGTGGGCTAAAGGGCCTGTTCTGTGCTGTACTGTTCTATGTTCTATGTTCTAAACATTAATGTTGCTGTCCAATGAAAGGTGAGTATTCCACCATATTCCTGAGTTGAGCCTTGGAGGGAGAAGAAGGTGAGATTTAGTATTTAGCCTCTATCCTGTTTGCTGGGTTGCTAATGGATGGTCTAGTTTAGCTTCTGATTAATGGTGACCCATAGGCTTTTCAAGGTGAAGCGATGAAATCAGGTGAAAATAGCTGGTTTTTCCTTTGTTTAAGATAATGTTGATTTGGCACTTCTTTGTCACGAGTGTGAATTATTTAGTTAATTTGTTTGATTACTTAAACATGATGATTAATGCCACGAAGTGTGTGTGCGGACAAAGATAATTTGTAGAATAATCAATGGTACCAAAACCGTCACCAGACAGTCCACTCCTGACATCACAATGAAGGGTACCTCATTACTGAAAATGGATGGACCAGGACATATCCCTGAGGAACTCCCCCACTCATGTCCTGAGGCTGAAATCACTGGCTGCTGACAACCAAGAACATCTTCCTGAATCATCACCAAATTCATCTCCACATACCTCAATACTGTCCTATCCCCCCTGGTCCAGGAACTCCCAACATAGGTTCAGGACACCACCCATGCCCTCCACCTCCTCCAAGACTTTCGTTTCCTTGGCCCCCAATGCCTTATCTTCACCATGGACATCCAGTCCCTATGCACCTCTATCTGCCATGACCACAGCCACCAAGCCCTCCATTTCTTCCTCTCCCGACGTCCCCAACAGGACCCCTCCATTGACACTCTTACTTCGTTTGGCTGAACTGGTCCTCGCCCTCAATAATTTTTCCTTTGAATCCTCCAACTTCCTCCAGCCAAAAGGGATAGCCATGGGCACGTGCATGGGACCCAGCTATGCTTGTCTCTGCTCGCATGAGGAGGTTGAACAGTTCATCAACTTCACCAACACACACTAACACAGACATCTTCTACAAACCCACCGACTCCCACAGCTACCTGGACTACACCTTCTCCCGTCCTGCCTCCTGTGAAAAACATGATCCCTTATTCCCAATTCCACCGCCTCTGCCGTATCTGCTCCCAGGAGGACCAGATTCACCACAGAATACACCAGATGGCCCCCTTCTTCAAAGACCGCAATTTCCCCTCCCATGTGGTCGATGATGCCGTCCAGTGAATCTCATCCATTTCCTGCACCTCTGCCCTCAAACCCCACCCCTCCAACCACAACAAGGACAGAACCCACTGGTCCTCACCTTTCACCCCACCAATCTCTGCATACATCGCATCATCCTTCACCATTTCCGTCACCCCTGGACCCCACCACCAGAGATGTATTTCCCTCCCCACCCTATCTGCTTTCCACAAAAACTGTTCCCTCCACAAATCATTTGTCAGGTCCATGCTCCTCAAGAGCCCACGCTCCCCTCCTGGCACCTTCCCCTGCTACCGCAGGAATTGCAATACCTGTGCCCACACCTCCCTCTTTACCTCTGTTCAAAGCCCCAAAGGAACCTTCCACATCCAACAAGGTTTTACTGTCCTTCCACACATCATTCATTGTATCTGTTGCTCCCGATGCGGTGTCCTCTATATTGAGGAGACAGGACACCTACTCGCAGAGCGCTTCAGAGAACATCTCCGGGACACCCGCACCAACCAACCCCACTACCCCGTGGCCAAACAGTTCAAACCCTCCCCCCACTCCCACTCTGCCGAGGACATGCAGGTCCTGGGCCTTCTCCATCGCAACACCCTAATGACTTGACTCCCGGAGGAAGAACGTGTCGAGAGTGTGGTGCTGGAAAGGCACAGCAGGTCAGGCAGCATCCGAGGAGCAGGAGAATCAACGCTTCAGGCAAAAGCCCTTCGTCAGGAATGAGCCTGATATGTCTCTAATCACTGTACTTACCAGTAAACCAGTGCTGAGCTCAGTTTGTTCGAGCACCCTTGTACCTTCATAGATAAATAAATGAGTTTGAGGTCTAACCTGCTGAATGGAAAAACTTCCTGCAAAGGCCAGGTGACCCTGCAATGATCCAGCAAGTCTTTCAATTCCAGATCTGTTATGGACAGATGTGAAATGCCAGTGATGCTTCCATCTCATAGAAAATAATGCAAGTTAAATATCATCTAGTCATTTTTTCATTGCTGTTAGTCACTGTACATAACCTGGCTTCCATGCTTCCCATTTTACAATGCCCTATAGCACTTTAAAAACATTTCATTGGCTTTAAAAGAGATTGGGACAGCCTAAGGCTGTGAATGGTGCTAAAACAATGCAAGTTCTTTTCTCTCTTTGAAAGATTCAATCAACATTAAGTTGATAATGAAAAGAAGGTAATTCACAAGCAGCTGACAGTTGATTCTCATTAAGAGCTTTTGGAGTGTGCCTTTAATTAAACATCCCAAAGTAGTTCAGAGCTATGCTTATCAAGTAGAATTTGACACTGAGCCTCATAGGGACAGATAGCCAAGAAGCTCAGATACACAAGATTAAGTGACAGGGAATTGTGGAGGACAGAACAAAAGCAGATTTAAGCCTGCATCACATCTTATTGACTGGCAGAGCAAGCTTCAGGGGCCTGATGTCCTGCTCCTGTCTCCTGTTTATTATGCTCTTATTTTCTTATGTCCAGTTTTAGAGAAGGAATTCCTTCAGCATTTAAGAGCTGGAGGCACACCTATCAATGATGGAGGCAATAAGGGATGCAGAAGGAGGAAGAATTGGAGGAGTACTGAGTTCTCAGAGTGTTGGGTTGTTGATGAGGGTTAAAAAGTTAGGATGGGAGCAAGGGTGAGGCCATGGATGTTTGATAAGAGAGAGCATTACAGAGAGAAGGCTGAGCCTGCTGTTACAGGTACAGGAAGGTTCTCACTGGAAGAAAGACAGCAGCAAGACAGATACAGAAGCCAGCAGATGGAGCATGCTACATACCAAGGCCTGCTGGTTTCCATGGTAACCACATGACTGATCATTAAGGTCATATGTTCAAAGATTTGCTTGTGTGTTGTTATGTCAGCTAAAATCTAGATGGCTTTGCATAATATTTCTTCTCAAAAGGCTCAGCAATTTCACACTTGGAGGTCATGCTGTCTACAAGTGCAAAACGGTCTTCACGGTTGAGTAACGAGGCTCTAAACTTCAGGAGTGCAGGTAAATCATTCTGAGAACAATCTGTCTGTCATGCATCATAGCCAACTGCTTTATGTTGAAACTATGAAGTGGTGAAAAACCTTCGAGAGCCCTTTCTGTCATGGTGCAATGAGCATTCCCCTGCAAATGTCACCACATATTATTCTGAAGAGGAGATTTTTTTTTACCAGGGGAAGATGATGAAGTAATTTTTAAACAAAACATGGCCCCTTTTGTGTGAGGACACTGAACTGGTGCGGCCAGCTCAGGGAACTGGATTAAATAGCAAGGCAGTCACAACTTAATTAATTTCGCTAATTGATCAGAAGAGCATTTCAAACCATTGGATCAAGTCCAGTCTCAGTTCTTTCCTGGTTAATTGTGGTTGCCATGTCGCGTTGTTGGTAAGTGTTCTGCCAGGACAGAGAACCAAGGATTCCTTGATTACCCATTGGCGGTATCAGCAAGTCAAAGGTCAACACTCTATTCCAAACACCCAATGAGCCAAACCCCCAAACCTTGAACTGTCAAAGAAAATGGTCCACCTTTCAACATTCCGAATTAAGGGTGCTACTTACATTTACAAACCTGTCTTCCGATGTATTTGCACACAGTCAGCTCCCACACAAAGCAACATAATGGTCAGATAATCTGTTTTAGGTTTGCTTAAGGGATAATCCAATACCAGTCCTCTCCTTCTTCAAAATAGTGGTGATGGGATCTTTTACATCCTGCAGAGAAGACAGGGTGGGCTTGAATTTAACCAAAAAGACAACACTTCAGGCAGTGCAGCAACTGGAAAGTGAGTCCTCAAATCTCTGTGGCAGAGCTTGAACCCATGACCTTCTTGCTCAGAGATATGATTGCCACAATTTTCCATCAGGTTCACACTGTGAAACATGCACCAGCAAGACCAGAATGGACTGGATGTCCTGCCTTCCTTGCACTTTACAAAAAGAAAACTTCAGAGAGACAGAACATCTGTTGTGTCTGTCAAAAACCTACTTCTTTATTCAGGGAAACAGTCTTAGCCACTATTAGACATACAGAGTGTCACTCTTCTTGCAAAAGAAACTAGTGCTGGGATGAACACACTAAACTCTCCCCTCCTTTATTGACAGTGTTTGTACACCAAAAAAAAACTAGGCTCTCTAAAACATTACATCTGAATGTTCAAATAATACAATATCTTAGAAATACAATGGGGTCTGACAAACAAATCACAAATGGACAGTTCTTGATTTGGATTTCAAAAATAACTATGTTCCACGGGTGCCTGGCAGCATGCCTTCTTTTCCTTTATTCATTCACAGGATATGGGTTTCTCTGGCTGGGCCAGTATTTATTGCCCACACTTAAATGTTAAGTTAAGAGTTGACCACATTGCAGTGGGTCTGGAGTCACATGTAGGGCCAGACCAGTTAAGGATGACAGTTTTCTTCCCTAAACAACATTACTGAACCAGGCGGGGTTTCCCTGACAATCAACAATGTCATCATTAGACCCTTAATTCCACATTTTTGTCAAATTCAGTTCCACTATCTGGCATAGCAGGATTTGAAACTAAGTCCCCAGAACATTACCTGGGTCTCCAGATTAAGAGTCTAGCAATAATACCACACTGCCATTGCCTCCACTTATGTCTACTATCTGCACATCATATACCATTGACTGTTATATTTTTAAGGATTTTTAAAAAATATTTTGTACTTTTGAGATTTGGGTGTCACTGACGAAGCCAGCGTTTTTGAGCTGTCATTAAGAAGGCAGCTTTATGAACTGCTGTATTGTAGGGACACCCACACTGCAGTTAGAGATAGACTTCTCAGATGTTGACGCAGCTATTGTGAAAGAACTGTGATACAGTGCTAGGTCAGGATGGTTCATGACTTTGAGGGAAACTTGTTCCCATGCCTTAGTGTTTCTTGGTGTTGCAAATTGCTGGTCTGGAAGAAGTCTCTAAATCATTATGTTGCCTCAGATGCTTTAGGAACAGAGTATGGTTGATTGAGTGTGAATGTTGCTTCCTACACCCTTTGCCTTTTAGTGGAGATAAGAGCTGAAAATGCGTTGCTGGAAAAGCGCAGCAGGTCAGGCAGCATCCAGGGAACAGGAGAATCGACGTTTCGGGCATAAGCCCTTCTTCAGGAATGAGGAAAGTTTGTCCAGCAGGCTAAGATAAAAGGAAGGGAGGAGGGACTTGGGGGAGGGGCGTCGGAAATGTGATAGGTGGAAAGAGGTCAAGGTGAGGGTGATAGGTCAGACTGGGGTGGGGGCCGAGAGGTCAGGAAGAAGATTGCAGGTTAGGAAGGCGGTGCTGAATTCGATGGATTTGACTGAGACAAGGTGGGGGGAGGGGAAATGAGGAAACTGGTGAACTCGGATTTCACCAGTTTGCATAATTTTGCATAATTTTCAAAAAGGAACTGTAGTGGAATTGAATAAAATGTAAAAACTTCTAAAACTTCAAGCGAAGCCCGAAGCTCCTTCTAACCCAACAATTCTGGATTTAGTTGGGTTGGGACAAGAGTTAGGCAACCAACTCTCACCTTAGGTCCAGAGTCCATATTACACCCATTAACAGGCTCCCTACCTGGGCTGCAAAGGGGAATCAAATTGGACTTAAAATCTTTCTTTGGTTTCTCCTTTCACAGAAGCTGCTAGATCTTTTGAGTGTCTCCAGCATTTTCTGTTTGTATTCCCTACCTGGGATTGTCGAGTGTTGTGGAGTGTTCCCTGTCTGACCGGAAGCTAAATCCGTCCTTCAGATTGATTGCCGGACAAGAATTGTGCTGAAAAACATGATGAGGGGGAACATCTGGATTTCTTAAATAAATTCCTGGCCCTCTGTTTAACAGGCTCCTGCCTGTCAACAACAGCACCAGTGGGTTTAAGCCAAGGAGCTGAGCCACAAGGAGCTGGAGGTAAGACCACTTTTGAAGTGAGAGGGAAGAGGGTGAGGAATGTCTGTCGTTCTGCAGTGGTAAAGTGGGATATTGGTGTCAGGCAAAAGGGGATGCAAATGGATGAATAAAGCATTGAAGAATGAAGCCAGAGGAAGTGTAAATGGTCAGAGGGAAATTATTAACCACCCAAGCCCCACCCGAGGAGGTGGCACTTGTGATGACGAGCCCAAGTTTTTGAATTTGATGGTGAGGTAGAAGCTGATTTGTCGTCCCTCAAGCTGCTGCTCGGTTTCAATTAGGAGCTTTCAAAGGGAACCTGGCTCCGCCAATGGGCTATGGGGTGGGAGGGGCAAATTGCTGCAATAAAAGAAAATGAATAAATCTTGGGTCTCTTTTTACCCCTCATATCTTGAAGCTAATCTACAGAGAGAAGAGAAAGGAAACTGTGTAGTTAAGACATAATGTACTGAATGTGAACCCCCCCCCCCCCCCCCCAACTTTCAAACAGCTTCTGTTATAGACACTGTTGTAATGTCTTTGTGACTACAAGTTTCAATCAGGAAGGAATCCCTTCTCACCCTCCCCCCGGCCACCCACCTACTAGTCACCCTCCCCACTGCTCCATGTCTCCCCAAGTACAAAGGGCGCAAAGTTGCTTATCTTCAAAAGAGACTTAGGACACAGTGAAACTTGTGTTCAAAACGCATATTTGACGTGTATATGTAATGTCAAAGATCCCATAGTTTTCTACTTCAAACCTCTGACATTTTCTGGTTCAGATTTGATTCCATTTGAATCTTGAAACCAACTCTAAAATAAATCAGAAAATTCATCTTTGGAAACGAGGAACATGTATTTTTCCCAAGGTTAGCATCAAGGAGGACACAAGCAGTAGTCTCAACTCTACTTAACTAGTGATTGAGGCAAAACACAGCAGCATTCAGTCCTTTTGTTCGTATTGAGCAAAGCAAAACAGATCTCCCAAAGCAGTTTCTGAGAATCTCTCTCCTGTAACGGTAGATAATCAATGTTATAATTTCACAGGCCACTTAATACACAGAAATGTTTGTAATATTTGGCATGAATACAGTGCTTCGGGTTTTACATTGTGGTTTGGAACCAGACCCCTTTGA
This sequence comes from Chiloscyllium plagiosum, assembly GCF_037043375.1. Taxonomy (NCBI): domain Eukaryota; kingdom Metazoa; phylum Chordata; class Chondrichthyes; order Orectolobiformes; family Hemiscylliidae; genus Chiloscyllium; species Chiloscyllium plagiosum. Next base: position 47,432,791 of record NW_028270158.1, read on the forward strand.
TCTATCATGGTGGCACTTTTCGTTATTTCCTGTTCTTGTGTTTTGAGAACAAGTATCAGCAGGAAAAATGTTGTGGCTAACTGTAACTAGCACGTCAAATTGTTAAACAGAGTCAAATATTTTCATCAAAGGTGAGGAACTGCCATTTGAGGCTCTCCACTAAGTATTTACCAGAGCTTAATGAATTCGATTGAAACTTGCAGGCATCGCTGTAAGATAATAAATTGTTCGGACAGGAATTGATCTTGAGAAGTATTTCCTTGAAACCTGAAACTGACACAGCCTCAGTAGTCTTGATACAAGAGTCTCCAGCTTTTCTTTTGAACTGACAATCAGAGGTTGAGATGTCAAGGCAAATGGCACAAGTGGTTGGCACTAATCTCAGAGGTTTGGGAACAGCAGAACCTGCATGTGTCCGGCATCCCCCATCACACACACCATCCCGACGTAGAAATATATCTCCATTCCCTCACTGTTGCTCGGTCAAATATCTGACTATCACCTTCTCAAGGGTAATTAGGAACTGACAATAAATGTTGGCCCTTGCAGTGATATTCAGATTCCAGTGATATGCCAAGTATCGGATGTATTCTGAATGTTCAGTCTATACTTAATAAAATTGGGCACAAATAAGATAACTGTTGCAAATCATCTGAATTTTTTTTTGAATGTGGATTTCAGATAGTAACAAATTTCTGGTGAACACCTACTCAGCTATGAACATAGATGCGTATATTTCAATGTCATTCATATATCTCATTGTTTAGGAATGGCCCCAATACTGAAAGACAGTGGTGTTCGCAGACTGCCTGTTTCCATGTTTCATACTGGTCAAAGGGGAAGATTGAAATTCAATGGCCACAATCAATTTGCCATTGTTCCCGGTGACCTCACCAATCCAACTCGCAAGGGTTGGCCTCAGAAGTGTTAACCCAGCATCAAAACTGGGTTCACAGACCACATGCTTATTACCCCAGGGCCCATCTGATCTATCAGAACCATCAGTCAACAGGCAGACTGAGGACCACACTCTCAAACAAGCTGCAAATCATCAAACAGCACAAGTACACAACATGTTCCAGTTTCAAAATATATCTGAAAACCAGCTTCCTCAGTATTCAACTACAAGAACCTTCATGACCCGCTGCAGACCCTTCACTTCAGAAGAACCTCATTTCAAGTTTAGATCATCAAATCCATTCAAGCAAGCACTGGTCTGTCATGTGGAAGATTTGAAATCATAAGTATCGATTGAATTAACTGTAATCTATAAATCTGCACCCATTTGATCACATCCTTGTGAGTATGTGTGTGCTTGAGTTTACATGTGTTTCTGTGTGTGTATGACATTGTAATAATCCAGTGTAAGAGTGTGAGAACAAATAGCCTTTTTGATTTTAAACTCACGGACGTTTGCTGCTGAATATTTAATTGAAATAATGCTCCAAAGGTAGGAAAAGTTGCATCTTTCTTTCATGCAAATCACACTGATCTCAGGCAATAAGAAAGCACGTACAATCTGCCCGTGACTCCAGGAAAGAAACAAAATAAAGTGAGTATTGTTATAAAACCCTGAAACTAAACTTATATGCTCCCTAATTTACTAATGGCAACCATGCCTTCAGTCGCCTGAGTCCCAAGTATTGGAATTCGTTTCCTAAACCTCCTACTTGTCTCTGCTTCTCCAACCTCCTTTAAGATCCCCCTTAAAGCTTTCCCTTTTCACTCAGTAATTGGTCATAGAATCCTGACAATATGGAAGCAGGCCATTCAGCCCATCAAATTCACACTGAATCTCCGAAAAGCATCCCATCTAGACCAATCCTATCCCTGTAACCGTATATTTCCCATGGCTAATTCACTTAGCCTGCACACTATAGCAACTTAGCATATCCAATCCACCTAACCTGCACATGTTTGGACTGTGGGAGGAAACCAGCACAATCACCTGAGGATGGAATCGAACCCAGGTCCATGGCACTGTGAGGCAGCAGTGCTAACCACTGATCCACTGTGCCACCCCACTGTGTTAACAGTCATCTGCTCTCAAATGGCTCAACATTAATGTTTTTTTATAAAACGCTTCCATAAAATGCCATGCCATGTTTTTAACGTTAAAATGTGCAAGTTGCTGTTGTTTTAATGGCCAGCTGATTGTAGAACTAAAGGACAACTGAAAGCACTGAGGACTTCCATAGCAGATTTGCCAGGTCCTTTGACTGATAGTGTGAAATGTGCAATAATGAATCTACATCAACTTTGACTTCTGTCCCCAATATTTACCTTTTCTGAGTCAACATAATGCAATGTAAAGACAGTTGTATACTGTCATATCGAGTGAAGATTTACATTGAGTGTCATTTTCAGCTGAATTGATGAGATTATATATGTCCATTGTATAAGAGTAAAAGGTTGCCAGGAACTGATTCCATCCCAGATTAAATTCAACCATTGAACCATATCAACCAATTTTTAGCTTTAAAGAAAAGCAAGACCAAGGTTTAACATTGAACAAGACGGGAACATCTGGCCAATTACATTCAATTTTCCTGTCAACCACATTTCTTATCATGGATTCTTCCCAAAACCATCAAATTAAGAGCATCAAACCTCAGGATAAATGCTGAATTACTTCCAACAGTAATTATAAAGAAAACTCGAGTTTATTTATCAGCACCACTCAATCTTAGTCTGTAGCACAAAAGAAATTCAACACACCCTCCCTAAATTCCAATTTCAATGATACAGAAGCTAACATGTTCTCTGGAGCATTTTTGTTTTATTATTTCATGAAATGTGAGCATCACTGGCAAAGGCAAAATTTTGTTCCAATTGCCTTTGAGAAAGTGATAGGGAGTCATTTTGTTCAAGTACTTGGTCCATCTGGTGTAGGTTCACTTCCATTGCTGTTAGGTAGGGAGTGCCATGTGGGCGGCACGGTGGTACAGTGGTTAGCACTGCTGCCTTACAGCGCCTGAGACCCGGGTTCACTTCCCGCCTCAGGCGACTAACTGTGTGGAGTTTGCACGTTCTCCCCGTGTCTGCGTGGGTTTCCTCTGGGTTCTCCGGTTTCCTCCCACAGTCCAAAGATGTGCAGGGCCAGGTGAATTGGCCATGCTAAATTGCCCGTAGTGTTAGGTAAGGGGTAAATGTAGGGGTATGGGTGGGTTTCGCTTCGGCGGGTCGGTGTGGACTTGTTGGGCCGAAGGGCCTGTTTCCACACTGTAATGTAATCTAATCTAATCTAAAAAAAAAAAATTATTCAATGACATTAAAGAAACAGCAACATTATTCCAAATCAGAACGGTGCAGGTGATGGTGCCCCTGGATAGTGTCAAGGTTCTTGAGTGTTGTTGAACTGCACTCATCCAGGCAAATGAAATACATCTCTCACCCTTGTGCTTTGTAATAGTGGGCAGGCTTAAGGGAATCAGCAATCAAGATTAGAGTTGGGCTGGAAAAGCACAGCAGGTCAGGCAGCATCTGAGGAGCAGGAAAATCATCGTTTCGGGCAGGAGCCCTTCATCAGGAATGAGGCTGGGGAATCACTGCAGACTTGCTGAATTTGACCTGCGCCTCTAGCCACTTGTGTTCATATGACTGGTCCAGTTCAGTTTCTCATCAATGATAATCCCCAGGATGTTGATAGTGGGGTAGTCAGTAATGGTGACACCATTGAATGTTATGGGGAGATTGTCTTTTGTGAGGGATGGTCATTGTCTGGCACTATTATTTCTTATTTATTCACTTATAGAGACATAGAGTCATACAGCACGCTAACAGGTCCTTCAGTCCAACCAGTCCATGTCGAACAGAATCCCAAATTAAACTAATCCCACCCACCTTGTCCTGCCCTTGGCCCTCCAGACCTTTCCTATTTATGTGTCTATCCAACTGTCTTTAAAACATTGTAATTGTGCCACATCCACTACATCTTCAGAAAGTTCCTTCCACATGTGAACCACTCTGTATAAAACATTTGCCCCTCATGTCTTTTTAAAATCTCTCTCCTCTGACCTTAAAAATTTGCCCCCTAGATTTATCTCCCATCCTTGGGAAAAGACACCCGCCATTAACTCTATCTATACCCCTCATGATTTTATAAACTTTTATAAGGCCACCTCTCAACCTCCGACGCTCCATTGAAAATAGTCCCAGCCGATCTAACCTTTGTTTATAAGTTACACCTTCCATATCCGGTAAGATCCTGGTAAATCTCTTCTGGACCCTTTTCCACTTAATAATATCCTTCCTATAACTGGCTGGCCAGCATTTATTGACCATCCCTAGTTGCCCTTGAGAAGCCAATGGTGAGCTACCTCCTTGAACCACTGCAGTCCATGTGCTGTAGTTTGAACCACAATACTGTTAGGGAGGGAATTCCAGGATTTTGGCCCAGTGACTGTGAAGGAACAGTAATACATTTCCAAGTCAAAATGGTGAGTGATTTGGAGGAGAACTTACAGATGGTGGTGTTCCCATGTATCTGCTGCCCATGTCTTCTGGGTGGTAGTGGTCATGGATTTGAAAGGTGCGGCTAAAGGATTTTTGGTGAAGATTCTTGAGTTTGTTGGAGCTGTGGGGAGTATTCCATTACACTCCTGTCTTGTGCCTTGTAGATGATGTGCAGGCTTTGGAGAGTCATGAGATGAGTTACTTACTGCAGTATTCTGGTCTCTGGCTTGCTCTTGTAGTCATTGTGTTTATGTGGTGAGTCCAGTTGACATTTTGGTCAATGATAACCCCCAGGATGTTGATAGTGAGGGATAAAGTAATGGTAACACCATTGAATGTCAAGGTTTGATGGTGAGATTCTCTTATTGGAGTGGTCATAGTCTTGCATTTGCATGACGTGATGTAACTTACCACTTGTCAGCCCAAAACCTGGATATTGTCCAGATCTTGTTGCATTTGAACACAGACTGCTTCAGTGTCTGAGGAGTCATGAATAATGCTGAACATTGTGCAATCATCAGTGAACATCCCCACTTCTGATCCTATAGTGGACGGAAAGTAATTGATGAGGTAGCTGAAGATGGTGGCCCTAGGACACAAACCCTTGCAGGGATGTTCTGGAGCTGAGATGACTGATCTGCAACAATCACACCATTTCCCATGTGCCACGTGTGACTCCAACCAACAGAGAGTTTCCCACCTGATACCCACTGATTCCGGTTTTGCTAGGGCTCCTTGGTGACACTCTGACTGAAACATCACTTGCCACTTATCAGCCCAAACCTGAATATTGTCCAGGTGTTTCTGCATATCAAGGTGGGCTGCTTCAGGATTTGAGGAATTACAAATGATTCTGAACTATCTACAATCACCAGTGAGCAGCTCCATTTCTGACGATATGAAGGAGGGAAGAACATCGGTGATATTACAGAAGATAGTTGGACCCAGGACACTCCACTGAGGAACTCCTGCAGAGATAATCTGGGGCTGGGACAATCGACCTCAAACTCTTCTTGTCTATCAGTCCCAGAACTTACTAGAAATTTATCACCTTCAAATTAGGGATCAAAGCCATTGCGTTATAATGATTTCCAATTGGGGAATGCCTTGATGTAAAATTCTTTACCTTGTTTTCAACCCCTTCATAGTCCTAAATTCTCCCTCCCATTGGAACATCTCCCAGCGCCAAGGTGGTCCTAGATATTTGCAATTCTACAATTCTGGTCTCCTTAGCAGGCCTGAGTTTAATCATTCCATCATGCTGCCTGGGGCCCAATCTCTGGAATTCTTTCCCTAAAACTCTTCTAATTTCTCACCCTGTCTCCTATTTTAAGAAATTCCTTAAAATCTGCCTCTTTGGCCAAGCTTTTGATCACCTGTCCCATCATCTCCTTCCATGCCTCACTAGCAAATTCTGGCTGATGACGCTTCCCCGGTTACAGTGGCACGTGAGGTTTCGCTACACCAAAGGTGCTATATAAATGTAGACTGTTGTTGCGATCCCATCCTTAATGGCCGTGGAGATTTCTGATTGCGTTGACTTTTATAGTTGCCCTTCTGAAATTACAGCGTGTACACCTAAAGGGGGTGGCGTTTTCAGATAAAATAAGGGAACAGCCTTCATATGCAGCAGGATTTGGTTTAAAATCTGAACTCCTGGCCTAAATCTGAATCCTCGGGAGCAGTGTGATTTCTGTACATTTTATCATTCTTACACCAGGCTGATATATTGCTCATCTCTTCTTCCCTCTCCCCCCCCACCCCCCAAATCCGAGCTCGTCTGTGTAAACATTAAAAGAGTATGGCTTTAGAGAAAGAAGCTGGAGCACATGTATTAGGAGCCACAGCACCAGATAGCGTGGGAAAGGGTGTGCACTGCTCCCTCAAGGTCAGTAATATCCATAGTTGTGACGGAAATAGATGGCTCGGGATATCGTCTAATCAAGCTGTGGTTGGATGGAATGCTGCGCAAAGTTATGTGCCCATGAGAAATGGCTGCAGAAATATTTGATCTCGCTTTAAAGTCAGTTTTTAAAAGAAAAAGTTAGCCCAGAAATTATAAAGTGGAATATCCTCAACATTTAACAGAACACTTTGAATTTCCTTTGGTCCTTATACCAAGACCTCCAACTTACATTTGTATAGCACCTTCCATGACCTCAGGATGTTACAAAGTGCTTTACTGCCAAAGGAGTTTTTTTGGAAATTTAGGTGCTGGTGTTAGGTAGAAAGCACGGCAGCCAATTTGCATGCAGCAAGTCCCCACACACAGCAACATGATCATGTCAGGATAATTAGTTTTTGTAACGCTGATAGAGGGCTAATATTGGTCAGGACACCAGAAAGGACTCTACTCAGCTTGAAAATAGAGCCATAGGATATTTAAAGTTCACTTGAGAAAACAGATACAACCTCAGGTTAGTGTCTCGTCTGAATGACTGTGCCTCCCGACAGTGTAGCACTCCCTCAGCACTAGACTAGGAGAGTTCCCCTCGATTTTGCGCTCTTGTCTCTGGAGTGGAAATTACACCTTCTGATTAGAAAGTTACAGACAAAGAACATTTAGGTTAATTTTCCCACACTTCTATGTCACAAAGTTACATCAGAGCCTTAATTCCTGCCTGTTTGCTTCCCTTACATATTATACCTGGTATGTCAACAGCCATTATAATAGTGCTCAGTTTGTAAAGGTCACATTTTCTTCCATTAATTTCCAGGGAGTTTCAATGTGTTCAGTGTGTATATTCCCACCATCACCAGATTCCCAGGGATTGTCCAAGAACAGCACTGTAATGGGCTATTATTCTCAAAAGGATAATTTTGTCCTTTCTTTAAAAGTCATCTCCAGCCCATGACACTGCTTGCCAAGTTCAGGCAGAAATCAAAGGGGAAAGGATGAAAGTAAGGCATTGTGGATGAGGAGGAAAGGATTGAATTGAAGAGATACAGAGAGAAATACACATAGAACTACAGACAGCCTTAGAAAGTTTCAGCTCATTAGCAAACCGAGCAGGTTAAAGTGTAGCGGCTGACTTGGGGAAAGCTGATTTCTGCATGCTCCACTTCCAGTCCCTTGTGGTGGTGGTGTGTTACACTTTGCTCAGAAGTCCAAGTTGCTGTAGCAACACGTATTTCCATGCAAGTTGTAGGTCACAGAATAATAGCAGAGGCTGCAACATTCTTTTTGTCACATGACAGACTAAGAAGCTGTCCTGTATTTTCTGCCCGTCTTTAATATGGATTGGAAAGACTTGCAACAAGTCGATATTCAACCTGTTTAACCACATTGTCAGTGCACCTTGCTCAGTCTCAAGTGAGCTTCTGTCTGAGAGGCCAAGCCGCTACCTACCACAAGATCAGTTTATTTTGCATCACTCATTATTGTTGCTCAATCATTGGTGGCATTAGCTACCGTTATCCCAAACTCTGGAATTCCCTCACTCTGCAGCTTTCTAACTCAATCCCCCTTTAAGATGCTCTGTAAAACCTCTCTGTTTGACTAAATGTGCCATCACCTGTGGTTTGAATCGGTGTCAGATTTTGTCTGATAGTATCCCATGAATCTCCAACAGATGCATTAATTATGTATAGATTTATAAATGCAAATTTTTGTTGCTGCACACTTGATAAACTCAGGCCTTCACTCTGATGCTGGTTAAAATTTTAACACTATTAAGAATCAAGATTTGGAGGTAACAGTGTTGGATTGGGCTGGACAAAGTTAAAAATCACACAATACCAGGTTATAGTCCAACAGGTTTATTTGAAAGCATTAGCTTTTGAAGCGCTGCTCCTTCATCAGGTGGTTGTGGAGTATCAGATCATAAGACACAGAATTTATAGCAAAAAGGGTTACAATGTCTTGGAGCTGTATGATAGATTAAACAAATTTAGATTAAACCTTTCATAGTTTAGAATGAGGTATGCTAGTTTTGGTTCTTCAACATTTTAAGTCACATTCTCAAGATAGCTTTAGCTTTCTAACGATAGGTGCCATCTCAGCTTAGACACTGCATTAAAGGTGTGTCTGTGTCCCAGTGTTGAGTCTGGTTGGTTCTATTTCTATTATGGATTTATGCAATTTTTGAGCAAAATAAACTCGGCAAAGTACAAAGAATGAAGTTGAAATAGTTCCCAAAGCTGTCCACCCAACACTGTTATGACCCCATAGAGAAGATATAGTACTGGGTTTTATTTATAGGGAGTTGTGAGCATGTGTACAAAGTAAACGTCTTTCCTCAAATCGTTAAGCATAACTAGAGACAGGCATTTATTGAAAGCATTAGCAGTTAGATAAAAAGGAAAACTCAAGTGCTTTCTCCACCTTGGTGTTTTTTTAAATCTCCTCTGATATGCATTCAAAGTGTTCACCTCAACTACTCTCGATGGAAGTGAGTTCCACATTCTCACCATTCTCTAAGCAAAGAAGTCTCTTAAAATACTTATCAGATTTATTTGTGACCTTCTACTTATTGTCCTTTGTTTTAGATTCCGCTAGTATCCTTCCTTTAAAATGGAAGGAAAATTGAATACTACATTTGAGATACAGTCTTGCAATGGATTGATCCAATTTCACATTCAGCTGTTTAGTCTCTGTCATACTCTTAGCTATCTATCACAACATGGTGTTTGCCTTCTTCCCTATTGGATATTATTGTCATTAAGCTTCAGCTAGTACCAACAGTAATATGGGATATGGTTACTCATCTTTGGTGCAGAAAGGGTTACAACTATCAATGCTGTCTCCTCATGTGATCTCAAAGTTCCATATCATGAATAGAAGGTATTGTCCAGTCCATCATCCTCATTCAATCATTGTATCACAGACAATACCTCAAAATATCACAGGAAAAGTGTTGCCTACAAAATGCAAGTAGGAGTTTCACTTAATGCTCGATAACAAGAGGCAACGCAAATACACCATAAATTATACTGATGTTGATATAAAAAAACTTACATTGATATAGCCCCTTAGTTAACGTCAGCTGGCTTACAGAAGCTGATTTGTTTGTAGCAAGCCCTTGATTGAGGAATAAAGGTCACGAGAGATAACACCACAACTCTTCCTCAATATACAGTGTGTTACATCAACCTGAGAGAGCAGAAGTGACTTCCATTTTAACGATTTACCTGAAAGACAGATTGAGGAAAACTAAAAATTAAGCATGAATGCCTTACATTGTTTGCATTTGATCTCAACTTATTTAAAAAAAATTTGTCAATATTAAACCTGAAGGAAGTTACAGCAGGGCATTTAAAAAAGATCAATGCAATCAGGTGGTAAACATGGTTTTGTGAAAGGGACATATGTTTGACTAATTTATTACAGCTTTATGAGGAAGTAATAAGCAAAATGGGAACCTGGAGATGTGGTGTATTTAGATTTCCAAAAGGGATTTGACATGGTGCTTCATCTACACAAAATAAGAGTTCATGGTGTAAGGGGGACCATATAAACACAGCTAAAAGATACAATAACTAAAAGAAAACAGAAAGTGAGCATAAATGGGTTGGCAAAATGTAACAAGGCAATTGCTACTGATCTCAGAGCAGGGTCCTCAATTAAATTAGATTAGATTAGATTAGGTTACTTACAGTGTGGAAACAGGCCCTTCGGCCCAACAAGTCCACACCGACCCGCCGAAGCGCAACCCACCCAGACCCATTCCCCTACATTTACCCCTGCACCTAACACTACGGGCAATTTAACATGGCCAATTCACCTAACCTGCACATTTTTGGACTGTGGGAGGAAACTGGAGCACCTGGAGGAAACCCACGCAGACACGGGGAGAATGTGCAAACTCCACACAGTCAGTTGCCTGAGGCAGGAATTGAACCCGGGTCTCTGGCGCTGTGAGGCAGCAGTGCCGCCCTGCCGCCCATTAATTATTCCCACTCAAAGTCAATCATTAGGATGAAGGACGAGGGCCGAAGGACCTGTACTGTGCTATAATGTTCTATGTTTAAGAGTGTATGCATGGTTGCTAAATTTGCTGTTAATTTAAAGGTAGGTGGGAAACTAAGTCATGGAGGACATAAGAAAACAACAAAAGATAATCGAAAGTTAAGTGAGTGTGCAAAGAAATTGGCAGATGAAATATAATGTGGAAAAATGCAAACTTGCCCACTTTGGCAGTAAGAGTAGAAAAAAACACTACACAATTTAAATGAAGAGAAGTGGCAGAACTCTGAGATGCAGAGGGATCTGGCTGACCTAGTACATGGATCACAGAAGTTAGTATCCAAGTACAGCAAGTGACTAGAAACATAATGTTGTTGAGTAAAGGCAAAGTTGTTGAGTAAAGGTAAAGTTGACATAGTCTGATCAGACCATTGGGCTCTCTCTTATTAGGGAGAAATGACTGGTGGTGCTTTAACCTGAGGGTACCATGTCTCAGGTGTGTGGGATAAAGCAGACCCTTCATGGTACCTCAGCCAGTGCAGAAATTGAATTGAAACTATTGCAAAGTAGCTGTTTAGTCAAATGATCGAACCATAATGACAATAGATTCAGTGATGGATGATCAATTTTAAACCTGTCTGTTTCTGACTACAGTTTGATAAGATCCATATTTGTCTCCTGGATTGTTGAGAAGGTTTAGTAATGACCAAGAACAACTCATGTCATTGCGAAGAGAATTGTTTGAAAGAGAATTCTGTTAACCATTAAAAGCCAACCTACCACCTTTGTCACTTTATACATTCAGTGAAGACATAGAGCATAAGGCCATAAGCCATAGGAGTGGAAGTAAGGCCGCTCGGCCCATTGAGTCCACTCCGCCATTTAATCACGGCTGATGGGCATTTCAGCTCCACTTACCCGCACTCTCTGTGTAGCCCTTAATTCCTTGTGAGATCAAGAATTCATCATCTCTGCATTGAAGACATTTAACGTCCTGGCCTCCACTGCACTCCTTGGCAATGAATTCCACAGGCCCATCTGGCTGAAGAAATGTCTCCTCATTTCCACTCTAAATTGACCCCCTCTAATTCTAAGGCTATGCCCATGGGTCCTAGTATCCCCACCTTACGGAAACCATTTCCCAGCGTCCACCGCTTTCTAAGCCATGCATTATCTTGTAAGTTTCTATTAGATCTCCCCTCAACCTTCTAAACTCTAATGAATACAATCCCAGGATCCTCAGCCGTTCATCATATGTTAGGCTTACCATTCCAGGGATCATCCATGTGAATCTCCGCTAGACACGCTCCAATGCCAGTATGTCTTTCCTGAGGTGTGGGGCCCAAAATTGGACACAGTATTCTAAGTGGGTCCTAACTGGAGCTTTACAAAGTCTCAGAAGCACATCGCTGCTTTTATATTCCACCCCTCTTGAGATAAATGATAGCATTACATTTGCTTTCTTAACCATGGACTCAACCTTTAGAGAATCCTGGTCTAGCACTCCCAGATCCCTTTGTACTTTGGCTTTATGAATTTTCTCACCGTTTATAAAATAGGCCATGCCTGTATTTTTTTTTCCCAAAGTGCAAGACCTCGCATTTGCTCACATTGAAGATCATCACCATTTTCTGGACCACTCTCCTAAACTGTCTAAATCTTTCTGCAGCCTCCCCACCTCCTCTATACTACCTGCCTGTCTACCTGGTCATCGGCGAACTTTGCCAGAATGCCCCCAGTCTCTTCATCCAGATCATTAACATATAAAGTAAACAGCTGCTGCCCAACACTGAACTCTGTGGGACACCACTTGTTACCAGCTGCCATTCCGAAAAAGAACTTTTTATCCCAACTCTCTGCCTTCTGTAAGATAGCCAATCCCTAATACATGCCAGTAGAGTCATAGAGTCATAGAGATGTACAGCATGGAAACAGACCCTTCGGTCCAACCCCATCCATGCCAACCAGATATCCCAACTCAATCTAGTCCCACCTGCCAGCATCCGGCCCATATCCCTCCAAACCCTTCCTATTCATATACCCATCCAAATGCCTCTTAAATGTTGCAATTGTACCAGCCTCCACCACTTCCTCTGGCAGCTCATTCCATACACGTACCACCCTCTGTGTGAAAAAGTTGTCCCTTAGGTCTCTTTTATGTCTTCCCCCTCTCACCCTAAACCTATGCCCTCTAGTTCTGGACTCCCCGACCCCAGGGAAAAGACTTTGCCTATTTATCCTATCCATGCCCCTCATAATTTTGTAAACCTCTATAAGGTCACCCCTCAGTCTCTGATGTTCCAGGGAAAACAGCCCCAGCCTGTTCAGCCTCTCTCTATAGCTTAAATCCTCCAACCCTGGCAACATCCTTGTAAATATTTTCTGAACCCTTTCAAGTTTCACATCATCTTTCCGATAGGAAGGAGACCAGAATTGCATGCAATATTCCAACAGTGGCCTAACCAATGTCCTGTACAGCAGCAACATAACCTCCCAACTCCTGTACTCAATACTCTGACCAATAAAGGAAAGCATATCTTCTTCATTATCCTATCTACCTGCGATTGCACCTGCACTCCAGGTTCTCTTTGTTAAGCAACACTCCCTAGGACCTTACCATTAAATGTATAAGTCCTGCTAAGATTTGCTTTCCCAAAATGCAGCACCTCGCATTTATCTGAATTAAACTCCATCTGCCACTTCTCAACCCATTGGCCTATCTGGTCAAGATCCTGTTGTAATCTGAGATAACCCTCTTCGCTGTCCATGACACCTCCAATTTTGGTATCATCTGCTAGCTTACTAACTGTACCTCTTATGCTCGCATCCAAATCATTTATGTAAATGACAAAAAGCAGAGGACCCAGCACCGATCCTTGTGACACTCCACTGGTCACAGGCCTCCAGTCTGAAAAACAACCCTCCACCACCACCCTCTGTCTTCTATCTTTGAGCCAGTTCTGTATCCAAATGGCTAGTTCTCCCTGTATTCCATGAGATCTAACCTTGCTAATCTGTCTCCTATGGGGAACCTTGTCGAATGCCTTACTGAAGTCCATATAGATCACATCTACTGCTCTGCCCTCATCAATCCTCTTTGTTACTTCTTCAAAAAACTCAATCAAGTTTGTGAGACATGATTTCCCACGCACAAAGCCATGTTGACAATCCTTAATCAGTCCTTGCCTTTCCAAATACATGTACATCCTATCTCTCAGGATTCCCTCCAACAACTTGCCCACCACCGAGGTCAGGCTCACCGGTCTATAGTTCCCTGGCTTGTCTTTACCCCCCTCCTTAAATAGTGGCACCACGTTTGCCAACCTCCAGTCTTCCGGCACCTCACCTGGGACTATTGATGATACAAATATCTCAGCAAGAGGCCTAGCAATCACTTCTCTAGCTTCCCACAGAGTTCTCGGGTACACCTGATCAGGTCCTGGGGATTTATCCACCTTTACCCGTTTTAAGACATCCAGCACTTCCTCCTCTGTAATATGGACATTTTGCAAGATGTCATCATCTATTTCCTTACAGTCTATATCTTCCATATCCCTTTCCACAGTAAATACTGATGCAAAATACTCATTTAATATCTCTCCCATTTTCTGCGGCTCCACACAAAGGCCTCCTTGCTGATCTTTGAGGGGCCCTATTCTCTCCCTAGTTACCCTTTTGTCCTTAATGTATTTGTAAAAACCCTTTGGATTCTCCTTAACTCTATTTGCCAAAGCTATCTCATGTCCTCTTTTTGCCCTCCTGATTTCCCTCTTAAGTATACTCCTACTTCCTTTCTACTCTTCTAAGGATTCACTCGATCTATCCTGTCTATACCTTACATATGCTTCCTTCTTTTTCTTAACACAACCCTCAATTTCTTTAGTCATCCAGCATTCCCTATACCCAATAGCCTTCCCTTTCACCCTGACAGGAATATACTTTCTCTGGATTCTCGTTATCTCATTTCTGAAGGCTTCCCATTTTCCAACCGTCCCTTCACCTGCGAACATCTGCCCCCAATCAGCTTTCAAAAGTTCTTGCCTAATACCGTCAAATTTGGCCTTTCTCCAATTTAGAACTTCAACTTTTAGATCTGGTCTATCCTTTTCCATCACTATTTTAAATCTAATGGAATTATGGTCACTGGCTTCAAAGTGCTCCCCCACTGACACCTCAGTCACCTGCCCTGCCTTATTTCCCAAGGGTAGATCAAGTTTTGCACCTTCTCTAGTAGGTACATCCACATACTGAATCAGAAAATTGTCTTGTACGCACTTAAGAAATTCCTCTCCATCTAAACCTTTAACACTATGGCAGTCCCAGTCTATGTCTGGAAAGTTAAAATCCCCTACCATAACCACCCTATTATTCTTACAGATAGCTGAGATCTCCTTACAGGTTTGTTTCTCAATTTCCCACTGACCATTAGGGGGTCTATAATACAATCCCAATAAGGTGATCATCCATTTCTTATTTCTCAGTTCCACCCAAATAACTTCCCTGGATGTATTTCTGGGAATATCCTCCCTCAGCACATCTGTAATGTTATCCCTTATCAAAAAAGCCACTCCCCCTCATCTCTTGCCTCCCTTTCTATCCTTCCTGTAGCATTTGTATCCTGGAACATTAAGCTGCCAGTCCTGTCCATCCATGAGCCATGTTTCCATAATTGCTATGGTATCCCAGTCCCATGTTCCTAACCATGTCCTGAGTTCATCTGCCTTACCGGTTAGGCCCCTTGCATTGAAATAAATGCAGTTTAATTTATTAGTCCTACCTTGTCCCTGCCTGCCCTGACTGTTTGACTCGCTTCTGTTCTCAACTGTACCAGTCTCAGATTGATCTCTTTCCTCACTATCTCCCTGGGTCCCCCCCCCCTCCACCTTACTAGTTTATATCCTCCCGAGCAGCTCTAATCTCCCTGCCAATATATTAGTCCCCTTCCAATTTAGGTGCAATTCGTCCTTCTTGTACAGGTCACTTCTACCCCAAAAGGGATTCCAATGATCCAAAAATGTGAATCCTTCTCCCACACACCAGCTCCTCAGCCGTGCATTCATCTGCTCTATCCTCCTATTCCTGCCCTCACTAGCTTGTAGCACTGGGAGTAATCCAGATATTACTACTCTCGAGGACCTCCTTTTTAAATATCTGCCTAACTCTCTGTAATCTCCTTCAGAATCTCAACCTTTTCCCTTCCTATATCGTTGGTTCCAATGTGGACAATGACCTCTTGCTGGCCCCTCTCCCCCGTGAGAACATTCTGCACCCTCTCTGAGACATCCTTGGTCCTGGCACCAGGGAAACAACACACCATTCTGCTTTTTCTCTGCTGGCCACAGAAATGTCTGTCTGTACCTCAGACTACAGAATCCCCTAACACAATTGATCTCTTGGAAGCCGATGTACCCCTCGTTGCACTAGAGCCAGTCTCCATACCAGAAACTTGGCTGTTCTTGCTATGTTCCCCTGAGAATCCATCACCCCTTACATTTTCCAAAACAGCATACCTGTTTGAAATGGGTATATCCACAAAAGACTCCTGCACTAGCTGCCTACCTCTCTTACCTTTCCTGGAATTAACCCATCAATGTGACTGTATCTGAGACTTCCCCCCTTCCTATAACTGCCATCCATCACATACTGGTGCTCTTGCAAATTCCTCATCGCCGCTAACTGTAGCTCACCTCAAACACCATGGACCCTCACCTTACTCAGCAGCCTCCCATGAGGCACCTTATCAAAGGCCTTTTGGAAGTCTAGATAGATAACATCTACTGGGTTTCCTTGGTCTAATCTACTTGCTACCTCTTCCAATAATTCTAGCAGGTTTGTCAGGCATGACCTCCCCTTACTAAATCCATGCTGACTTGTTCTTATCCAACTCTGCATTTCCAAGAATTTAGAAATCTCATCCTTAACTAGATTCTAGAATTTTAACTACAACCGAGGTTAGGCTAATCGGTCTATAATTTTCCATCTTGAACAAGAGGTTACAACAGTGACTTTCCAATCATCTGGGACTTTCCCTGAGTCCAGTGATTTTTGAAAGATCCCAACCAATGCCTCTGCTATTTCCTCGGCCACCTCCCTCAGAACTCGAGGATGTAGCCCATCGGAGCCAGGAGATTTATCAGTTTTTAGACCTTTTAGCTTTTCTAGCACTTTCTCTTTTGTAATAACTACCATACTCAACTCTGCCCCCTGACTTGATTTGATTTTAACTCCATCTAACGGACTGGATTTGAGTGAGTTAACACCAGAACCATTTCATGTAATCAAACTGACAGGTGAATAATGCTGATGCCTAAACCAGTGGTAACTTGGCCTTGGAAATATTTGGAGCAATTTGAAGATAATGTCATTAACAGAGTTTATATCTTCTATCAACCTGAAGACAGACTACTGGACATTCACTGGGCTAGATCTTGGCATGATTATAACTCAAACCAGGGAGGAGGAGAAATATGAAATATATTATCCACTTGCTAATACTCACCTTATGAGAATCAATCAAAATCAAGATCAATTTTATTGAATGCATTATCATTACTCACAGCAGCATTTGTACAGTAACACATTGACTAGTAACTAAGGGTTAACAACAATTACTTCATAAAACACGTACTCCCTCGGAGCTCCTGATTGGTTTATTTGATGTCTATAATTGTATACTGGAGGAATAAAAGAAGGAAAAGTAAAGTGTAAACATATGGAGAAGTAAAAGTGAACTTGTATTTAAATAAGCCACACAATATAATTGGGATGGCAGAAGCAAAAGGAGTACTTTTTTTTCTGATGCATTCAACTCCCAATGAGAAACAAGCCAAGAAGAATATCTCACCTTATCACCTGTCTCGGAACATAATAAAACTGTCTCAGGGCGTCCAATTAATTACTCTGTGAATTGCAGTCACTAATATTATATAGGAACAAAGGCAGCCACAAGTGTCAACAGAAGAAATTTTTATCAAGGTTCTTCTGATCTTCCGCAGCTTAAGACTGTGACATTAAAGGAACTTGCTTTATTTGGTGTGTTTTGCAAACTCCAGATGTGTCAAATTGTTTTATAGCCAAGAAATTACACTTCAAGCATAGTCTTCCATGATGGGGGATACACAACAGAGATTGGCAAACTGCACAAGTTCCCGAATGATCAATGAGAGGTCGCAATGTGATAATGAGCAGATAATCTGTTTCAATTAAATCCCAGGCCTGGGCAGGGAGACCAATTCTAAGCTCCCAAGCAATCAACAAGGACTGGAGATGTGAACACGTGATCATCCTAAATCCTAGTGATTATCAAAAATCTCCGGCAATAGATTTCCAAGTCGGGATGGTGTGTGATTTTGGAGGAAGTTTGCAGATGGCATGATCCTATGCCTATGTTGCACATGTCCCTCAGGTGGTGGAGCTCTCAGCTTTGAATTTGGCTGTCAAAAGAGCCTTGCTGAGATTTGACAGTGTATCTTGTAGATAGGCAACACTGCATGTCGAAGATGGTGGGGAGGGTAAATCAATTAGCCTGCTGTGTCTTGTATGGTGTAAATCATCCTGAATGTTGTGTCTCTTGAGGGTTGTTGGAGCTGCACTCATCCAGGCGAATGAAGAATATTCTATCACACTCCTACTTGTAAACAGTTCACAACCTACTCGTTTTGGGGAAAGGCACCTAGGTGTGGCTCAAGGACGACTAGCGCGTGGAACATAGGACTAGGCTATTCAGTCCTTGAGTCTGTCCACCATTTAATGAGATTTTGCCTACTCTGCGGCCTAGCTCCATTTGCCTTCTTTACTGCTCTCGCTTAACCACAAACTTTATCTCAGATGTAAAATGAACAGTTGATCTAGCATCAGCTGCTGATGGTGGAATAGGTTCCAAACATCTGCCATCCTTTGTGTGCTTTCTCAGACCTCTCCTGAACAGTCTGACCCGAATTCTCAGACTATGCTCCTAGTCCTAGAATCTCCAAGCAGTGGGAATAGTTTATCTTTTATCTACTTTGTCTTTTCCTGTTAACATCTTGAAGACTTCAATCAGATCACTCCTTAAGCTTATAAATTCCAGAGAACAGGCCTAAGTTGTTCAATTTCACCTCATCACTTAATGCCTGAAGTGCAAGTTTTATTCTTGTACCCCAATTCATCCTCTCTCGAAGGTCAATATATCTTTCCCTCGGGTGTGGTGCCCAGATCTGCTCACAGTACTCCAAGTGGGATCGAACAGGGTTTTGTATAACTGCAGCATAACTTCTGCACCTTCATACTCCTGCCTTGTCGACATAAAGGCCAGCATTCTATTATTTTCTTTTGTCTTCTTTTTCTATATCTAGCAGTGCTCTGACACATAACTGAACAGTCTTTTTCCATCACCAAATCAGCATGAATTTTTTCTGTCATCCAATAGATCATTGGCAATCACTCACCATAACGAGAATGACTGTCCTCCATGACCATTGAAATTCTGTGACTGGTCTTGGGGTTCTGTGGGTCCTTACGTAGCTGATGAGCCTGACCCGAGGTCAGCATCTCTGTTCACACTTGACAGGGGTTTTCAGGAGATGGAATTGGTGCTTGGTCTTGAGGTCGGTGACATTGCGTTCTCCGGTACAAAGGCAGCAGAGTAAGGCACTCCAGATGGGGCTCCTCCTTCCACCTGTTCTTTCTCTCTGTTTATCTTTTCACCCCCCCCCCCCCTCACTCCCTTCTCTCTGAAACCAACACCCAGTCCCGGCCTCTGATCCAGGATCAGCGGTCAGCAGCCTGAAGCCATTGGACCAGCAGCCAGAATGGGGACAATGGCGACCAGCGACTAGAAGGGGGATAGTGACCCCAGTGTGGGAGCGGGGATACTGACCCCAGTCTGAGAGCGGGGATAGTGACCCCGGTGTGAGAGCGGGGATACTGACCCCAGTCTGAGAGCGGGGATAGTGACCCCGGTGTGGGAGCGGGGATACTGACCCCTGTCTGAGAGCGGGGATAGTGACCCCAGTGTGAGATCAGGGATCGTGATCCCAGCATGAGGATAGTGACCAGATGTGAGAGCAGGGATAGTGACCCCAGTGTGAGACCGGGGATAGTGACCCCGGTGTGAGAGCGGGGATAGTGACCCCGGTGTGAGAGCGGGGACAGTGACCCCGGTGTGAGAGCGGGAATAATGACCCCAGTGTGAGAGCGGGAATAATGAGAGCGGGGATAGTGACCCCGGTGTGAGAGCGGGGATAATGACCGCGGTGTGAGAGCGGGAATAATGATCCCAGTGTGAGAGCAGGGATAGTGACCCCGGTGTGAGAGCGGGGATACTGACCCCAGTCTGAGAGCGGAGATAGTGACCCCGGTGTGAGAGCGGGGATACTGACCCCAGTCTGAGAGCGGGGATAGTGACCCCGGTGTGGGAGCGGGGATACTGACCCCAGCCTGAGAGCGGGGATAGTGACCCCAGTGTGAGATCGGGGATCGTGATCCCAGCATGAGGATAGTGACCAGATGTGAGAGCAGGGATAGTGACCCCTGTGTGAGACCGGGGATAGTGACCCCGGTGTGAGAGCGGGGATAGTGACCCCGGTGAGAGAGCGGGGATAGTGACCCCGGTGTGAGAGCGGGAATAATGACCCCAGTCTGAGAGCGGGAATAATGACCCCGGTGTGAGAGCGGGGATAGTGATCCCGGTGTGAGAGCGGGGATAGTGACCCCGGTGTGAGAGCGGGGATGGTGACCCCGGTGTGAGAGCGGGGATAGTGATCCAGGTGTGAGAGCGGGGATAGTGATCCCGGTGTGAGAGCGGGGATAGTGACCCCGGTGTGAGAGCGGGGATAGTGATCCCGGTGTGAGAGCGGGGATAGTGATCCCGGTGTGAGAGCGGGGATAGTGACCCCAGTGTGGGAGCGGGGACACTGACCCCGGTGTGAGAGTGGGGATAGTGACCCGGTGTGAGTGTGGGGATAATGACCCCAGTGTGGGAGCAGGGATAGTGACCCCGGTGTGGGAGTGGGGATAGTGACCCTGCTGTGGGTGCGGGGATAGTGACCCCGGTGTGAGAACGGGGACAGGGACCCCGGTGTGAGAGCGGGAATAATGACCCCAGGCTGAGAGCGGGAATAATGACCCCGGTGTGAGAGCGGGGATAGTGATCCCGGTGTAAGAGCGGAGATAGTGACCCCGGTGTGAGAGCGGGGATGGTGACCCCGGTGTGAGAGCGGGGATAGTGATCCCGGTGTGAGAGCGGGGATAGTGATCCCGGTGTGAGAGCGGGGATAGTGACCCCGGTGTGAGAGCGGGGATAGTGACCCCGGTGTGGGAGCGGGGATAGTGACCCCAGAGTGGGAGCGGGGATAGTGACCCCAGTGTGGGAGCGGGGATAGTGACCCTGGTGTGAGAGCGGGGATAGTGACCCTGGTGTGAGAGCGGGGATAGTGACCCTTGTGTGGGAGCGGGGATAGTGACCCAGTGTGGGAGCGGGGATAGTGACCCCGGTGTGGGAGCGGGGATAGTGACCCCGGTGTGGGAGCGGGGATAGTGACCCTGGTGTGAGAGTGGGGATAGTGATCCCGGTGTGAGAGCGGGGATAGTGACCCCGGTGTGAGAGCGGGGATCGTGATCCCGGTGTGAGAGCGGGGATCGTGATCCCGGTGTGAGAGCGGGGATCGTGATCCCGGTGTGAGAGCGGGGATAGTGACCCTTGTGTGGGAGCGGGGATAGTGACCCAGTGTGGGAGCGGGGATAGTGACCCCGGTGTGAGAGCGGGGATAGTGACCCCGGTGTGAGAGCGGGGATAGTGACCCTGGTGAGAGAGTGGGGATAGTAACCCCGGTGTGAGAGCGGGGATAGTGATCCCGGTGTGAGAGCGGGGATAGTGATCCCGGTGTGAGAGCGGGGATAGTGACCCGGTGTGGGAGAGGGGGTAGTGACCCCGGTGCGGGAGCGGGGATAGTGACCCCAGTGTAAGAGCGGGGATAGTGACCCGGTGTGGGAGAGGGGGTAGTGACCCCGGTGCGGGAGCGGGGATAGTGACCCCAGTGTGAGAGCGGGGTTAGTGACCCCGGTATGTGGATAGTGACCCCGGTGTGAGAACGTGGATAGTGACCCCGATGTGAGAGCTTGGATATTGACCCCAGTGTGGGAGCGGGGTTAGTGACCCCGGTGCAGGGATAGTGTCCCCGGTGTGGGAGTGGGGATAGTGACCCTGGTGTGGGTGCGGGGATAGTGACCCCGATGTGAGAGCGGGGATACTGACCCCGGTGTGAGAGCTTGGATATTGACCCCAGTGTGGGAGCGGGGTTAGTGACCCCGGTGCAGGGATTGTGACCACGGTGTGAGAACGGGGATAGTGATCCCGGTGTGAGAGTGGGGATAGTGACCCCGGAATGTGGATAGTGACCCCGATGTGAGAGCTTGGATATTGACCCCAGTGTGGGAGCGTGGTTAGTGACCCCGGTGCAGGGATTGTGACCACGGTGTGAGAACGGGGACAGGGACCCTAGAGTGAGAGCGGGGATAGTGATCCCGGTGTGAGAGCGGGGATAGTGATCCCGGTGTGAGAGCGGGGATAGTGATCCCGGTGTGAGAGTGGGGATAGTGATCCCGGTGTGAGAGTGGGGATAGTGACCCCGGTGTGAGAGCGGGGATAGTGATCCCGGTGTGAGAGTGGGGATAGTGACCACGGTGTGAGAGAAGGGATAGTGATCCCGGTGTGAGAGCGGGGATAGTGACCCCGGTGTGAGAGAAGGGATAGTGATCCCGGTGTGAGAGCGAGGATAGTGATCCCGGTGTGAGAGTGGGGATAGTGACCACAGTGTGAGAGCGGGGATAGTGACCACAGTGTGAGAGCGGGGATAGTGACCACGGTGTGAGAGCAGGGATAGTGACCCCGGTGTGAGAGTGGGGATAGTGACCCCAGTGTGAGAGCGGGGATAGTGACTCCAGTGTGAGAGCGGGGATAGTGACCCCGGTGTGAGAGCGGGGATAGTGATCCCGGTGTGAGAGTGGGGATAGTGACCACAGTGTGAGAGCGGGGATACTGACCCCGGTGTGAGAGCGGGGATAGTGACCCCGGTGTGAGAGTGGGGATAGTGACCCCGGTGTGAGAGCGGGGATAGTGACCCCGGTGTGAGAGCGGGGATAGTGACCCCGGTGTGAGAGCGGGGATAGTGATCCCGGTGTGAGAGTGGGGATAGTGACCACAGTGTGAGAGCGGGGATAGTGACCCCAGTGTGAGAGCGGGGATAGTGACCCCGGTGTGAGAGTGGGGATAGTGATCCAGGTGTGAGAGCAGAGATAGTGACCCCGGTGTGAGAGTGGGGATAGTGACCCCAGTGTGAGAGCGGGGATAGTGACTCCAGTGTGAGAGCGGGGACAGTGATCCTGGTGTGAGAGCGTTTATAGTGACCCCGGTGTGAGAATGTGGCCAGTGACCCCGGTGCGGGGATAGTGACCCCAGTGTGGGGAGAGTGGCCCTGGTGTGGGAGTGGGGATAGTGACCCCGGTGCGGGAGCGGGGTTAGTGACCCCAGTGTGAGAGCGGGGATGGTGCCCCCTGTATGGGGATAGTGACCCCGGTATGTGGATAGTGACCCCGGTGTGAGAACGTGGATAGTGACCCCGGTGTGAGAGCTTGGATATTGACCACAGTGTGAGAGCGGGGTTAGTGACCCCGGTGCAGGGATAGTGACCCCGGTGTGGGAGAAGGGATAGTGACCCTGGTGTGGGTGCGTGGATAGTGACCCCGATGTGAGAGCGGGGATAGTGACCCCGGTGTGAGGTTGGGGACAGTGACCCCGGTGCGGGGATAGTGACCCCAGTGTGAGAGTGGGGATAGTGACCCGGTGTGGGTGTGGGGATAATGACCCCGGTGTGGGAGCAGGGATAGTGACCTCGGTGTGGGAGCAGGGATACTGACCCTGGTGTGGGACCGGGGATAGTGACCCTGGTGTGGGAGTGGGGATAGTGATCAAGGCGTGAGAGCGGGGACACTGACCCCGGTGTGAGATCGGGGACACTGACCCCGGTGTGAGAGTGGAGATGGTGACCCTGGTGTGAGAGCGGGGTTAGTGACCCTGGTGTGGGAGTGGGGATAGTGACCCCGGTGTTGGTGCGGAAATAGTGACCTCGGTATGGGGATAGTGACCCGGGTGTGAGAGCGGAGATAGTGAACCCGGTGTGAGAGCGGGGATAGTGACCCCGGTGTGGGAGTGGGGATAGTGACCCCGGTGTGAGAGCGTGGATATTGACCCCCGTGTGAGAGTGGGGATAATGACTCTGGTGTGAGAGTGGGGATAGTGATCGCGGTGTGAGAGTGGGGATAGTGACCCTGGTGTGAGAGCGGGGATAGTGACCCCGGTGTGAGAGCGGGGATAGTGATCTCGGTGTGAGAGCGGGGATAATGACTCTGGTGTGAGAGCGGGGATAGTGACTCTGGTGTGAGAGTGGGGATAGTGATCTCGGTGTGAGAGCGGGGATAATGACTCTGGTGTGAGAGTGGGGATAGTGACCCTGGTGTGAGAGCGGGGATAGTGACCCCGGTGTGAGAGCGGGGATAGTGATCTCGGTGTGAGAGCGGGGATAATGACTCTGGTGTGAGAGTGGGGATAGTGATCGCGGTGTGAGAGTGGGGATAGTTACCCTGGTGTGAGAGCGGGGATAGTGACCCCGGTGTTGGTGCGGGAATAGTGACCTCGGTATGGGGATAGTGACCCGGGTGTGAGAGCGGAGATAGTGA
The DNA here is from genome assembly GCF_037043375.1 of Chiloscyllium plagiosum. Taxonomy (NCBI): domain Eukaryota; kingdom Metazoa; phylum Chordata; class Chondrichthyes; order Orectolobiformes; family Hemiscylliidae; genus Chiloscyllium; species Chiloscyllium plagiosum. The sequence goes on from NW_028270158.1 coordinate 47,456,864, forward strand.
ACCCGGTGTGGGAGTGGGGATAGTGACCCCGGTGTGGGAGTGGGGATAGTGACCCCGGTGTGAGAGCGGGGATAATGACTCTGGTGTGAGAGTGGGGATAGTGATCTCGGTGTGAGAGCGGGGATAGTGATCTCGGTGTGAGAGCGGGGATAATGACTCTGGTGTGAGAGTGGGGATAGTGATCGCGGTGTGAGAGTGGGGATAGTGACCCTGGTGTGAGAGCGGGGATAGTGATCTCGGTGTGAGAGCGGGGATAATGACTCTGGTGTGAGAGTGGGGATAGTGATCGCGGTGTGAGAGTGGGGATAGTGACCCTGGTGTGAGAGCGGGGATAGTGATCTCGGTGTGAGAGCGGGGATAATGACTCTGGTGTGAGAGTGGGGATAGTGATCGCGGTGTGAGAGTGGGGATAGTGACCCCGGTGTGAGAGCGGGGATAGTGATCTCGGTGTGAGAGCGGGGATAATGACTCTGGTGTGAGAGTGGGGATAGTGATCGCGGTGTGAGAGTGGGGATAGTGACCCTGGTGTGAGAGCGTGGATATTGACCCCCGTGTGAGAGTGGGGATAATGACCCCGGTGTGAGAGCGGGGATAGTGATCTCGGTGTGAGAGCGGGGATAATGACTCTGGTGTGAGAGTGGGGATAGTGATCGCGGTGTGAGAGTGGGGATAGTGACCCTGGTGTGAGAGCGGGGATAGTGACCCCGGTGTGAGAGCGGGGATAGTGATCTCGGTGTGAGAGCGGGGATAGTGACCCCGGTGTGAGAGCGGGGATAGTGATCTCGGTGTGAGAGCGGGGATAATGACTCTGGTGTGAGAGTGGGGATAGTGAACCTGATGTTAGAGTGGGGATAGTGACCCTGGTGTGAGAGCGGGGATAGTGACCCCGGTGTGGGAGCGGGAATAGTGACCCCGGTGTGAGAGCGGGGATAGTGATCTTGGGGTGAGAGCGGGGATAGTGATCTTGGGGTGAGAGCGGGGATAGTGACCCCGGTGTGAGAGCGGGGATAGTGATCCTGGTGTGAGAGCGTTTATAGTGACCCCGGTGTGAGAATGTGGACAGTGACCCCGGTGCGGGGATAGTGACCCCAGTGTGGGGAGAGTGACTCCGGTGTGGGAGTGGGGATAGTGACCCCGGTGTGGGAGTGGAGATAGTGACCCTGGTGTGAGAGCGGGGATAGTGACCCTGGTGTGAGAGCGGGGATGGTGAAGCTGGTGTGAGAGCGGGAATATTGACTCCGGTGTGACAGCGGGGATAGTGACCCTGGTATGAGAGCGGGGATCGTGACCCTGGTGTGAGAGTAGGGATAGTGACCTCGGTGTGAGAGCGGGGACAGTGATCCTGGTGTGAGAGCGTTTATAGTGACCCCGGTGTGAGAATGTGGACAGTGACCCCGGTGCGGGGATAGTGACCCCAGTGTGGGGAGAGTGACTCCGGTGTGGGAGTGGGGATAGTGACCCCGGTGTAGGAGTGGAGATAGTGACCCTGGTGTGAGAGCGGGGATAGTGACCCTGGTGTGAGAGCGGGGATAGTGACCCTGGTGTGAGAGTGGGGATAGTGACCCTGGTGTGAGAGCGGGGATAGTGACCCTGGTATGAGTGCGGGGATAGTGATCCTGGTGTGAGAGCGGGGATAGTGATCCTGGTGTGAGAGCGGGGATAGTGATCCTGGTGTGAGAGCGTTTATAGTGACCCCGGTGTGAGAATGAAGACAGTGACCCCGGTGCGGGGATAGTGACCCCAGTGTGGGGACAGTGATCCCGGTGCGGGAGCGGGGATAGTGACCCCAGTGAGAGAGCAGGGATAGTGACCCTGGTGTGGGAGCGGGGATAGTGACCCAGGTGTGGGAGCGGGGATAGTGACCCTGGTGTGGGAGTGGGGATAGTGATCCTGGTGTGCGAGCGAGGACACTGACCCCGGTGTGAGAGTGAAGATAGTGACCCTGGTGTGAGAGCGGGGATAGTGATCAAGGTGTGAGAGTGGGGATCGTGCCCCCGGTGTGAGAGTGGGGATAGTAATCCCGATGTGAGCGCAGGGACACTGACTCCGGTGTGAGAGTGGGGATAGTGACCCCGGTGAGATAGCGGGGATAGTGACCCTGGTGTGGGGATAGTGATCCCGGAGTGAGAGCGGGGATAGTGATCCCGGAGTGAGAGCGGGGATAGTGCCCCCTGTATGGGGATAGTGACCCCGGAATGTGGATAGTGACCCCGGTGTGAGAACGTGGATAGTGACCCCGGTGTGAGAGCTTGGATATTGACCCCAGTGTGGGAGCGGGGTTAATGACCCCGGTGCAGGGATAGTGACCCCAATGTGAGAGCGGGGATAGTTCCCCCGGTGTGAGAATGGGGACAGTGACCCCGTTGCAGGGATAGTGACCCCGGTGTGAGAGCGGAGATAGTGAACCGGTGTGGGAGAGGGGGTAGTGACCCCGGTGTGAGAGCGGGGATAGTGACCCCAGTGTGAGAGCGTTGGATATTGACAGCGGGGATAATGACCCTGATGTGAGAGCGTGGATAGTGACCCCGGTGTGACAGCAGGGATAGTGACCCTGACATGAGAGCGGGGATAGTCACCCCGGTGTGGGAGTGGGGATATTGACCCCGGTGTGACAGCAGGGACAGTGATCCCGGTGTGAGAGCGGGGATCGTGACCCTGGTGTGAGAGTAGGGATAGTGACCCCGGTGTGAGAGCGGGGACAGTGATCCTGGTGTGAGAGCGTTTATAGTGACCCCGGTGTGAGAATGTGGACAGTGACCCCGGTGCGGGGATAGTGACCCCAGTGTGGGGAGAGTGGCCCTGGTGTGGGAGTGGGGATAGTGACCCCGGTGCGGGAGCGGGATTAGTGACCCCAGTGTGAGAGCGGGGATGGTGCCCCCTGTATGTGGATAGTGACCCCGGTGTGAGAGCGTGGATATTGACCCCCGTGTGAGAGCGGGGATAATGACTCTGGTGTGAGAGTGGGGATAGTGATCTCGGTGTGAGAGTGGGGATAATGACTCTGGTGTGAGAGTGGGGATAGTGATCGCGGTGTGAGAGTGGGGATAGTGACCCTGGTGTGAGAGCGGGGATAGTGACCCCGGTGTGAGAGCGGGGATAGTGATCTCGGTGTGAGAGCGGGGATAATGACTCTGGTGTGAGAGCGGGGATAGTGACTCTGGTGTGAGAGTGGGGATAGTGATCTCGGTGTGAGAGCGGGGATAATGACTCTGGTGTGAGAGTGGGGATAGTGATCGCGGTGTGAGAGTGGGGATAGTGACCCTGGTGTGAGAGCGGGGATAGTGACCCCAGTGTGAGAGCGGGGATAGTGATCTCGGTGTGAGAGCGGGGATAATGACTCTGGTGTGAGAGTGGGGATAGTGACCCTGGTGTGAGAACGGGGATAGTGACCCCGGTGTTGGTGCGGGAATAGTGACCTCGGTATGGGGATAGTGACCCGGGTGTGAGAGCGGAGATAGTGAACCCGGTGTGAGAGCAGGGATAGTGACCCCGGTGTGGGAGTGGGGATAGTGACCCCGGTGTGAGAGCGGGGATAATGACTCTGGTGTGAGAGTGGGGATAGTGATCTCGGTGTGAGAGCGGGGATAATGACTCTGGTGTGAGAGTGGGGATAGTGATCGCGGTGTGAGAGTGGGGATAGTGACCCTGGTGTGAGAGCGTGGATATTGACCCCCGTGTGAGAGCGGGGATAATGACCCCGGTGTGAGAGTGGGGATAGTGATCTCGGTGTGAGAGCGGGGATAGTGACCCTGGTGTGAGAGCGGGGATAGTGACCCCGGTGTGAGAGCGGGGATAGTGATCTCGGTGTGAGAGCGGGGATAGTGATCTCGGTGTGAGAGCGGGGATAGTGACCCCGGTGTGAGAGCGGGGATAGTGATCTCGGTGTGAGAGCGGGGATAGTGATCTCGGTGTGAGAGCGGGGATAGTGACCCCGGTGTGAGAGCGGGGATAGTGATCTCGGTGTGAGAGCGGGGATAGTGACCCCGGTGTGAGAGCGGGGATAGTGATCTCGGTGTGAGAGCGGGGATAATGACTCTGGTGTGAGAGTGGGGATAGTGAACCTGATGTTAGAGTGGGGATAGTGACCCTGGTGTGAGAGCGGGGATAGTGACCCTGGTGTGAGAGCGGGGATAGTGACCCTGGTGTGAGAGCGGGGATGGTGAACCTGGTGTGAGAGCGGGGATAGTGACCCTGGTGTGAGAGCGGGGATAGTGACCCTGGTGTGAGAGCGGGGATGGTGAACCTGGTGTGAGAGCGGGAATATTGACTCCGGTGTGACAGCGGGGATAGTGACCCTGGTATGAGTGCGGGGATAGTGATCCTGGTGTGAGAGCGTTTATAGTGACCCCGGTGTGAGAATGAAGACAGTGACCCCGGTGCGGGGATAGTGACCCCAGTGTGGGGAGAGTGACTCCGGTGTGGGAGTGGGGATAGTGACCCCGGTGTGGGAGTGGAGATAGTGACCCTGGTGTGAGAGCGGGGATAGTGACCCTGGTGTGAGAGCGGGGATAGTGACTCCGGTGTGACAGCGGGGATAGTGACCCTGGTATGAGAGCGGGGATAGTGATCCTGGTGTGAGAGCGTTTATAGTGACCCCGGTGTGAGAATGAAGACAGTGACCCCGGTGCGGGGATAGTGACCCCAGTGTGGGGATAGTGACCCCGGTGTGGGAGTGGGGACAGTGATCCCGGTGCGGGAGCGGGGATAGTGACCCCAGTGAGAGAGCAGGGATAGTGACCCTGGTGTGGGAGCGGGGATAGTGACCCAGGTGTGGGAGCAGGGATAGTGACCCTGGTGTGGGAGTGGGGATAGTGATCCCGGTGTGCGAGCAAGGACACTGACCCCGGTGTGAGAGTGAAGATAGTGACCCTGGTGTGAGAGCGGGGATAGTGATCAAGGTGTGAGAGTGGGGATAGTGCCCCCGGTGTGAGAGTGGGGATCGTGCCCCCGGTGTGAGAGTGGGGATAGTAATCCCGATGTGAGCGCAGGGACACTGACTCCGGTGTGAGAGTGGGGATAGTGACCCCGGTGAGATAGCGGGGATAGTGACCCTGGTGTGGGGATAGTGATCCCGGAGTGAGAGCGGGGATAGTGATCCCGGAGTGAGAGCGGGGATAGTGCCCCCTGTATGGGGATAGTGACCCCGGAATGTGGATAGTGACCCCGGTGTGAGAACGTGGATAGTGACCCCGGTGTGAGAGCTTGGATATTGACCCCAGTGTGGGAGCGGGGTTAGTGACCCCGGTGCAGGGATAGTGACCCCAATGTGAGAGCGGGGATAGTTCCCTAGGTGTGAAAATGGGGACAGTGACCCCGTTGCAGGGATAGTGACCCCGGTGTGAGAGCGGAGATAGTGAACCGGTGTGGGAGAGGGGGTAGTGACCCCGGTGTGAGAGCGGGGATAGTGACCCCAGTGTGAGAGCGTTGGATATTGACAGCGGGGATAATAACCCTAATGTGAGAGCGTGGATAGTGACCCCGGTGTGAGAGCGGGGATAGTGACCCTGACGTGAGAGCGGGGATAGTCACCCCGGTGTGGGAGTGGGGATGGTGACCCTGGTGTGAGAGCATGGATATTGACCCCGGTGTGACAGCAGGGACAGTGATCCCGGTGTGAGAGCGGGGATCGTGACCCTGGTGTGAGAGTAGGGATAGTGACCCTGGTGTGAGAGCGGGGACAGTGATCCTGGTGTGAGAGCGTTTATAGTGACCCCGGTGTGAGAATGTGGACAGTGACCCCGGTGCGGGGATAGTGACCCCAGTGTGGGGAGAGTGGCCCTGGTGTGGGAGTGGGGATAGTGACCCCGGTGCGGGAGCGGGATTAGTGACCCCAGTGTGAGAGCGGGGATGGTGCCCCCTGTATGTGGATAGTGACCCCGGTGTGAGAGCGTGGATATTGACCCCCGTGTGAGAGCGGGGATAATGACTCTGGTGTGAGAGTGGGGATAGTGATCTCGGTGTGAGAGTGGGGATAATGACTCTGGTGTGAGAGTGGGGATAGTGATCGCGGTGTGAGAGTGGGGATAGTGACCCTGGTGTGAGAGCGGGGATAGTGACCCCGGTGTGAGAGCGGGGATAGTGATCTCGGTGTGAGAGCGGGGATAATGACTCTGGTGTGAGAGCGGGGATAGTGACTCTGGTGTGAGAGTGGGGATAGTGATCTCGGTGTGAGAGCGGGGATAATGACTCTGGTGTGAGAGTGGGGATAGTGATCGCGGTGTGAGAGTGGGGATAGTGACCCTGGTGTGAGAGCGGGGATAGTGACCCCAGTGTGAGAGCGGGGATAGTGATCTCGGTGTGAGAGCGGGGATAATGACTCTGGTGTGAGAGTGGGGATAGTGACCCTGGTGTGAGAGCGGGGATAGTGACCCCGGTGTTGGTGCGGGAATAGTGACCTCGGTATGGGGATAGTGACCCGGGTGTGAGAGCGGAGATAGTGAACCCGGTGTGAGAGCAGGGATAGTGACCCCGGTGTGGGAGTGGGGATAGTGACCCCGGTGTGAGAGCGGGGATAATGACTCTGGTGTGAGAGTGGGGATAGTGATCTCGGTGTGAGAGCGGGGATAATGACTCTGGTGTGAGAGTGGGGATAGTGATCGCGGTGTGAGAGTGGGGATAGTGACCCTGGTGTGAGAGCGTGGATATTGACCCCCGTGTGAGAGCGGGGATAATGACCCCGGTGTGAGAGTGGGGATAGTGATCTCGGTGTGAGAGCGGGGATAGTGACCCTGGTGTGAGAGCGGGGATAGTGACCCCGGTGTGAGAGCGGGGATAGTGATCTCGGTGTGAGAGCGGGGATAGTGATCTCGGTGTGAGAGCGGGGATAGTGACCCCGGTGTGAGAGCGGGGATAGTGATCTCGGTGTGAGAGCGGGGATAGTGATCTCGGTGTGAGAGCGGGGATAGTGACCCCGGTGTGAGAGCGGGGATAGTGATCTCGGTGTGAGAGCGGGGATAGTGACCCCGGTGTGAGAGCGGGGATAGTGATCTCGGTGTGAGAGCGGGGATAATGACTCTGGTGTGAGAGTGGGGATAGTGAACCTGATGTTAGAGTGGGGATAGTGACCCTGGTGTGAGAGCGGGGATAGTGACCCTGGTGTGAGAGCGGGGATAGTGACCCTGGTGTGAGAGCGGGGATGGTGAACCTGGTGTGAGAGCGGGGATAGTGACCCTGGTGTGAGAGCGGGGATAGTGACCCTGGTGTGAGAGCGGGGATGGTGAACCTGGTGTGAGAGCGGGAATATTGACTCCGGTGTGACAGCGGGGATAGTGACCCTGGTATGAGTGCGGGGATAGTGATCCTGGTGTGAGAGCGTTTATAGTGACCCCGGTGTGAGAATGAAGACAGTGACCCCGGTGCGGGGATAGTGACCCCAGTGTGGGGAGAGTGACTCCGGTGTGGGAGTGGGGATAGTGACCCCGGTGTGGGAGTGGAGATAGTGACCCTGGTGTGAGAGCGGGGATAGTGACCCTGGTGTGAGAGCGGGGATAGTGACTCCGGTGTGACAGCGGGGATAGTGACCCTGGTATGAGAGCGGGGATAGTGATCCTGGTGTGAGAGCGTTTATAGTGACCCCGGTGTGAGAATGAAGACAGTGACCCCGGTGCGGGGATAGTGACCCCAGTGTGGGGATAGTGACCCCGGTGTGGGAGTGGGGACAGTGATCCCGGTGCGGGAGCGGGGATAGTGACCCCAGTGAGAGAGCAGGGATAGTGACCCTGGTGTGGGAGCGGGGATAGTGACCCAGGTGTGGGAGCAGGGATAGTGACCCTGGTGTGGGAGTGGGGATAGTGATCCCGGTGTGCGAGCAAGGACACTGACCCCGGTGTGAGAGTGAAGATAGTGACCCTGGTGTGAGAGCGGGGATAGTGATCAAGGTGTGAGAGTGGGGATAGTGCCCCCGGTGTGAGAGTGGGGATCGTGCCCCCGGTGTGAGAGTGGGGATAGTAATCCCGATGTGAGCGCAGGGACACTGACTCCGGTGTGAGAGTGGGGATAGTGACCCCGGTGAGATAGCGGGGATAGTGACCCTGGTGTGGGGATAGTGATCCCGGAGTGAGAGCGGGGATAGTGATCCCGGAGTGAGAGCGGGGATAATGCCCCCTGTATGGGGATAGTGACCCCGGAATGTGGATAGTGACCCCGGTGTGAGAACGTGGATAGTGACCCCGGTGTGAGAGCTTGGATATTGACCCCAGTGTGGGAGCGGGGTTAGTGACCCCGGTGCAGGGATAGTGACCCCAATGTGAGAGCGGGGATAGTTCCCTAGGTGTGAAAATGGGGACAGTGACCCCGTTGCAGGGATAGTGACCCCGGTGTGAGAGCGGAGATAGTGAACCGGTGTGGGAGAGGGGGTAGTGACCCCGGTGTGAGAGCGGGGATAGTGACCCCAGTGTGAGAGCGTTGGATATTGACAGCGGGGATAATAACCCTAATGTGAGAGCGTGGATAGTGACCCCGGTGTGAGAGCGGGGATAGTGACCCTGACGTGAGAGCGGGGATAGTCACCCCGGTGTGGGAGTGGGGATAGTGACCCTGGTGTGAGAGCATGGATATTGACCCCGGTGTGACAGCAGGGACAGTGATCCCGGTGTGAGAGCGGGGATCGTGACCCTGGTGTGAGAGTAGGGATAGTGACCCCGGTGTGAGAGCGGGGACAGTGATCCTGGTGTGAGAGCGTTTATAGTGACCCCGGTGTGAGAATGTGGACAGTGACCCCGGTGCGGGGATAGTGACCCCAGTGTGGGGAGAGTGGCCCTGGTGTGGGAGTGGGGATAGTGACCCCGGTGCGGGAGCGGGATTAGTGACCCCAGTGTGAGAGCGGGGATGGTGCCCCCTGTATGTGGATAGTGACCCCGGTGTGAGAGCGTGGATATTGACCCCCGTGTGAGAGCGGGGATAATGACTCTGGTGTGAGAGTGGGGATAGTGATCTCGGTGTGAGAGTGGGGATAATGACTCTGGTGTGAGAGTGGGGATAGTGATCGCGGTGTGAGAGTGGGGATAGTGACCCTGGTGTGAGAGCGGGGATAGTGACCCCGGTGTGAGAGCGGGGATAGTGATCTCGGTGTGAGAGCGGGGATAATGACTCTGGTGTGAGAGCGGGGATAGTGACTCTGGTGTGAGAGTGGGGATAGTGATCTCGGTGTGAGAGCGGGGATAATGACTCTGGTGTGAGAGTGGGGATAGTGATCGCGGTGTGAGAGTGGGGATAGTGACCCTGGTGTGAGAGCGGGGATAGTGACCCCAGTGTGAGAGCGGGGATAGTGATCTCGGTGTGAGAGCGGGGATAATGACTCTGGTGTGAGAGTGGGGATAGTGACCCTGGTGTGAGAGCGGGGATAGTGACCCCGGTGTTGGTGCGGGAATAGTGACCTCGGTATGGGGATAGTGACCCGGGTGTGAGAGCGGAGATAGTGAACCCGGTGTGAGAGCAGGGATAGTGACCCCGGTGTGGGAGTGGGGATAGTGACCCCGGTGTGAGAGCGGGGATAATGACTCTGGTGTGAGAGTGGGGATAGTGATCTCGGTGTGAGAGCGGGGATAATGACTCTGGTGTGAGAGTGGGGATAGTGATCGCGGTGTGAGAGTGGGGATAGTGACCCCGGTGTGAGAGTGGGGATAGTGATCTCGGTGTGAGAGCGGGGATAGTGACCCTGGTGTGAGAGCGGGGATAGTGACCCCGGTGTGAGAGCGGGGATAGTGATCTCGGTGTGAGAGCGGGGATAGTGATCTCGGTGTGAGAGCGGGGATAGTGACCCCGGTGTGAGAGCGGGGATAGTGATCTCGGTGTGAGAGCGGGGATAGTGATCTCGGTGTGAGAGCGGGGATAGTGACCCCGGTGTGAGAGCGGGGATAGTGATCTCGGTGTGAGAGCGGGGATAGTGACCCCGGTGTGAGAGCGGGGATAGTGATCTCGGTGTGAGAGCGGGGATAATGACTCTGGTGTGAGAGTGGGGATAGTGAACCTGATGTTAGAGTGGGGATAGTGACCCTGGTGTGAGAGCGGGGATAGTGACCCTGGTGTGAGAGCGGGGATAGTGACCCTGGTGTGAGAGCGGGGATGGTGAACCTGGTGTGAGAGCGGGGATAGTGACCCTGGTGTGAGAGCGGGGATAGTGACCCTGGTGTGAGAGCGGGGATGGTGAACCTGGTGTGAGAGCGGGAATATTGACTCCGGTGTGACAGCGGGGATAGTGACCCTGGTATGAGTGCGGGGATAGTGATCCTGGTGTGAGAGCGTTTATAGTGACCCCGGTGTGAGAATGAAGACAGTGACCCCGGTGCGGGGATAGTGACCCCAGTGTGGGGAGAGTGACTCCGGTGTGGGAGTGGGGATAGTGACCCCGGTGTGGGAGTGGAGATAGTGACCCTGGTGTGAGAGCGGGGATAGTGACCCTGGTGTGAGAGCGGGGATAGTGACTCCGGTGTGACAGCGGGGATAGTGACCCTGGTATGAGAGCGGGGATAGTGATCCTGGTGTGAGAGCGTTTATAGTGACCCCGGTGTGAGAATGAAGACAGTGACCCCGGTGCGGGGATAGTGACCCCAGTGTGGGGATAGTGACCCCGGTGTGGGAGTGGGGACAGTGATCCCGGTGCGGGAGCGGGGATAGTGACCCCAGTGAGAGAGCAGGGATAGTGACCCTGGTGTGGGAGCGGGGATAGTGACCCAGGTGTGGGAGCAGGGATAGTGACCCTGGTGTGGGAGTGGGGATAGTGATCCCGGTGTGCGAGCAAGGACACTGACCCCGGTGTGAGAGTGAAGATAGTGACCCTGGTGTGAGAGCGGGGATAGTGATCAAGGTGTGAGAGTGGGGATAGTGCCCCCGGTGTGAGAGTGGGGATCGTGCCCCCGGTGTGAGAGTGGGGATAGTAATCCCGATGTGAGCGCAGGGACACTGACTCCGGTGTGAGAGTGGGGATAGTGACCCCGGTGAGATAGCGGGGATAGTGACCCTGGTGTGGGGATAGTGATCCCGGAGTGAGAGCGGGGATAGTGATCCCGGAGTGAGAGCGGGGATAGTGCCCCCTGTATGGGGATAGTGACCCCGGAATGTGGATAGTGACCCCGGTGTGAGAACGTGGATAGTGACCCCGGTGTGAGAGCTTGGATATTGACCCCAGTGTGGGAGCGGGGTTAGTGACCCCGGTGCAGGGATAGTGACCCCAATGTGAGAGCGGGGATAGTTCCCTAGGTGTGAAAATGGGGACAGTGACCCCGTTGCAGGGATAGTGACCCCGGTGTGAGAGCGGAGATAGTGAACCGGTGTGGGAGAGGGGGTAGTGACCCCGGTGTGAGAGCGGGGATAGTGACCCCAGTGTGAGAGCGTTGGATATTGACAGCGGGGATAATAACCCTAATGTGAGAGCGTGGATAGTGACCCCGGTGTGAGAGCGGGGATAGTGACCCTGACGTGAGAGCGGGGATAGTCACCCCGGTGTGGGAGTGGGGATAGTGACCCTGGTGTGAGAGCATGGATATTGACCCCGGTGTGACAGCAGGGACAGTGATCCCGGTGTGAGAGCGGGGATCGTGACCCTGGTGTGAGAGTAGGGATAGTGACCCCGGTGTGAGAGCGGGGACAGTGATCCTGGTGTGAGAGCGTTTATAGTGACCCCGGTGTGAGAATGTGGACAGTGACCCCGGTGCGGGGATAGTGACCCCAGTGTGGGGAGAGTGGCCCTGGTGTGGGAGTGGGGATAGTGACCCCGGTGCGGGAGCGGGGTTAGTGACCCCAGTGTGAGAGCGGGGATGGTGCCCCCTGTATGTGGATAGTGACCCCGGTGTGAGAACGTGGATAGTGACCCCGGTGTGAGAGCTTGGATATTGACCACAGTGTGAGAGCGGGGTTAGTGACCCCGGTGCAGGGATAGTGACCCCGGTGTGGGAGTGGGGATAGTGACCCTGGTGTGGGTGCGTGGATAGTGACCCCGATGTGAGGTTGGGGACAGTGACCCCGGTGCGGGGATAGTGACCCCAGTGTGAGAGTGGGGATAGTGACCCGGTGTGGGTGTGGGGACAATGACTCCGGTGTGGGAGCAGGGATAGTGACCTCGGTGTGGGAGCAGGGATACTGACCCTGGTGTGGGACCGGGGATAGTGACCCTGGTGTGGGAGTGGGGATAGTGACCCCGGTGTGAGAGTGAGGACACTGACCCCGGTATGAAAGTGCAGATAGTGACCCTGGTGTGACAGTGCGGATAGTGATCAAGGCGTGAGAGCGGGGACACTGACCCCGGTGTGAGATCGGGGATAGTGACCCCGGTGTGGGAGTGGTGATATTGACCCTGGTGTGAGAGTGGGGATAGTGACCCCGGTGTCGGAGTGGGGATAGTGACCCCGGTGTCGGAGTGGGGATAGTGACCCCGGAGTGATAGCAGAGATAGTGATCCCGGTGTGAGAGCGGGGATAGTGACCCCGGTGTGGGTGTGGGGACACTGACCCTGGTGTGAGAGCGGGGTTAGTGACCCCGGTGTGAGAGCGGGGATAGTGACCCCGGTGCGGGAGTGGGGATAGTGACCCCGGTGTGAGAGCGGGGATAGTGACCCCGGTGCGGGAGTGGGGATAGTGACCCCGGTGTGGGAGCGGGGATACTGACCCTGGTGTGGGAGCGGGGATAGTGACCCCGGTGTGAGAGCGGGGATAGTGACCCCGGTGCGGGAGTGGGGATAGTGACCCCGGTGTGAGAGCGGGGATAGTGACCCCGGTGCGGGAGTGGGGATAGTGACCCCGGTGCGGGAGTGGGGATAGTGACCCCTGTGTGGGAGTGGGGATAGTGATCAAGGTGTGGGAGCGGGGATAGTGACCCCGGTGTGGGAGCGAGGATTGTGACCCCGGTGTGGGAGTGGGGATAGTGACCCCGGTGTGGGAGCGGGGATACTGACCCTGGTGTGGGAGCGGGGATAGTGACCCCGGTGTGAGAGCGGGGATAGTGACCCCGGTGCGGGAGTGGGGATAGTGACCCCGGTGTGAGAGCGGGGATAGTGACCCCGGTGCGGGAGTGGGGATAGTGACCCCGGTGCGGGAGTGGGGATAGTGACCCCTGTGTGGGAGTGGGGATAGTGACCCAGGTGTGCGAGCGAGGATACTGACCCCGGTGTGAGAGTGGAGATGGTGACCCTGGTGTGAGAGCGGGGATAGTGACCCTGGTGTGAGAGCGGGGATAGTGACCCTGGTGTGAGAGCGGGGATAGTGATCAAGGTGTGGGAGCGGGGATAGTGACCCCGGTGTGAGAGCGGAGTTAGTGACCCCGGTGTGGGAGGAGGGATAGTGACCCCGATGTGGGAGCGCGGATCGTGACCCGGTGTGGGAGTGGGTATAGTGACCCCGGTGTAGGAACGGGGATAGTGACCCCGGTGTGGGAGTGGGGATAGTGATCCCAGTGTGGGAACGGGGATAGTGACCCCGGTGTGAGAGTGGGGATAGTGACCCCTGTGTGGGAGTGGGGATAGTGACCCCGGTGTGGGAGTGGGGATAGTGACCCCAGTGTGGGAACGGGGATAGTGATCCCGGTGTGAGAGTGGGGATAGTGATCCCGGTGTGGGAACAGGGATAGTGATCCCGGTGTGAGAGTGGAGATAGTGATCCCGGTGTGAGAGTGGGGATAGTGAGCCCGGTGTGGGAGTGGGGATAGTGACCCCGGTGTGGGAGTGCGGATAGTGAGCCTGGTGTGGGAACGGGGATAGTGAGCCTGCTGTGGGAACGGGGATAGTGACCCCGGTGTGGGAGTGGGGATAGTGACCCCGGTGTGGGAGCGGGGAAAGTGACCCCGGTGTGGGAGCGGGGGTAGTGACCCCGGTGTGGGAGTGGGGATAGTGAGCCTGGTGTGGGAGCGGGGAAAGTGACCCCGGTGTGGGAACGGGGATAGTGACCCCGGTGTGGGAGCGGGGATAGTGACCCCAGTGTGGGAGTGGGGATAGTGAGCCTGGTGTGGGAATGGGGATAGTGACCCCAGTGTGGGAACGGGGATCGTGACCCCGGTGTGGGAGTGAGGATAGTGACCCCAGTGTGGGAGTGGGGATAGTGACCCCAGTGTGGGAGTGGGGATAGTGACCCCGGTGTGGGAGTGGGGATAGTGACCCCAGTGTGGGAGTGGGGATAGTGACCCCGGTGTGGGGATAGTGACCCCAGTATGGGAGCGGGGATAGTGAGCCTGGTATGGAGTGTATTGGCAACAAGTGGTCAGACCATGTGGTGGCCTCCCTGTATTGGTTCTCTGTGGAGAGCATTTGGAGAGAGCCTGTGACGTTTGCCTTGTTAACTTTGCCTCTTGGTTTCTCTGACCTATGACCATACCGTGTGTAGCTGGAATGTAACTTTTTATTGTTCATGTCTTTAACTCAGCATTGTACCCAGGTACCTCTGTACCTAAGAAGGCGCTGTAAGTGGTGACCTGTCAACATCTCACTGTACTCATTTGAGTACATGTGACAATAAAGCTAATTCAATTCGGTTCTAAATCCTCTTGCCATTGGTTGTCCTCAAAGAATTGTGTTCCTGTTTCAGGAGTTACCTCCAAGTCAGTTTCTTCTGAACAAAGATCTCCTCTGCATTGACAAATATAATGCATTGATATCTATGCTAGATTTCTGGAGGGAATCCTTCAGGGAGTCTTTGAAAGTCTTCCTTTAACTTCCTTTCTTTTGAGATATTTCTTTGAGCTGAGTGAAGACGATTTGCTTTCGTCGTCAGAACGCAAAAATGTTGATCACGTGATCAGCCCAGCATGGTTTCAGAGGATCACAGCCTTGATGTAAGTGTCATTAGCTGCTTCAAGGAGACTGGCGTTAATACTCCTGTCCTGAGGGTTTGATGCAGAGAAGCCATCTAAAACAATGTTGATGGTATTTCTCAAAGGTATGGTCTACATAGTCCAGGTTTCAGACACATAGAAGAATCAGGAGGGTGACTGCCTTATCCTCAAGGATCTTGTATCACTGTGATTGTATGGTCATCGCTCATTCCTGGGTATACAAAGGTGGCTCTCACACATCTGATGTGATGTTTAGTCTCCAGATCAATGTCAGCATTAGGTTAGAGGTGACTTCCCAAGTAAGGACAATGTTCCACGTCTGGGAGGATGTCTCTGTTGATCTTAATGGAGGGATGGACTCTAACTTGCTCCAGAATGGGTCATAAAAGACTTGAATCATGTTGACGTTGCAACTGAGACCAGTTCTTCAGTATACTTCCACGAAGACGTTAAGCGAGGTTTGAAGATTCTCTCCCGAGAGAGCAGGAATAACTCTGCCATCCAAACTCTGAAATTCTACAAAGTCAGATCAGTGGTAGGTTTTTTTCTTGGATTTCAGCTGGTAGAGGTTGAAATCCCTGCTGTCCCTCCTGTAGACAATGTCCACACCACTGGGAAGCTTGTTCTTGACAAGATAAAGAGTGATGATAATGAGGATGGAGAAAAGAATGACACATCTCTGCTCGAGCCCTGTGTTGACCTCAGTGGATTCTGTCATTATTGCTGTCGGTGGGGGCCGTTGCTGACATCTTGTCACCGAGGAGATGGAGGATGTTGATGGTTTGATGGATGGCCAGCCTTTGAGAGATTCTTCCATAGCAGTTTCCGATTGAGTGAGTCAAAAATTTTGGTAAGATCAATGAAGGACACGTAGAGTGGTTGATATTGTTCGTGGTATTTCTCTTGAAGTTGCTGAGCAGAGAAAACCATGTCCAGTCAAAGCCACACTAGCTCTTGGGAAGGATTTCCTCAGAGACTGGGAGAAGGTGCCTAGTGAGGATTTGGTCAATGATCTTCCTGGTGACAGAGAATAGGAAAATTCCTCAGTCGTTCCCACAGTCCACTTTATCTTCTTTCTTGAAGACTGTAATGGTGGCAGCATCCCAGATATCGGATGTCCTAGATTTCCAGGAACAGTTGATGGGGATGGTGGGTAAGCTCTGCTGCTCTGAGTTGGAAAATCTCCACAGAAATCCTGTCCACTCCTGTGGCTTTTCCATTCTTCATGCGTCTCATGGCAACTTCTGCCACACAAGATGGAGGTTGAAGATCATCTTTGATGGGGACTTGGGGAATTTCAACAAACACATCCTCTTTGACAATTGTATTGCAGTTTAGGAGTTCTTTGAAGTGTGGTGTCTGTCAGAGGCTGATGTTTTCTCTGTCTGTCAAATTGGTTCCATCTTTACTCTGCACTGGTTTGAGTTGGTAGCAAGTGATCAGACAACATGGAGGCCTCCCTGTGTTGGCTTGCTGTGGAGAGCCTTTGGAGAGACACAGTGATGTTTGTCTTTTTAACTTTGCCTCTTGTTTTCTCTGACCTATGGCTATACCATGTGTAACTTTTTATTGTTCATTTCTCTGTTCTTTAACTAAGTATTGTACCCAGTTACCTCTGTACCTGAGATGGCATTGGTGAAACCATGGATGTTGTGCTTGTTGGCTCGGAGTTGCAGCTCCTCAGCTTTCTCAGTTCATCGTTGGTACTTGATTTCTCTAGTTCTTCTTTGTAACTCTGCTGTTTGATGAGTTTTCCTCTTTATCTCTCTGGTGATGTCATTTTACCAGGCACGGAGAGCTATCTTCCTCTTGTCAATAAAGTCTTTAATGATATGCTTATTCTCCTCAAACCAGTCTTGGAGTTTCCTGGTCTTGTAGACGATGGTTTCTTCACTACATGAGATGACGGCTCTTTCCAGCCTTCCTCCACGGAAATCTTTGGAGATTTTGGTGAAGACATTGTTGAATGTTCACTCTTGTCTGCTTGGCTCTTGAAGCTGCTCACCATTAAGCTTTTTTCTGAACTGTTTCTTCATCTCCTGCTACTCTGGCAGCAGTTGTGAGCTGGTGTCTTGCCAATTGTCATCTGAACTGGCCATCGCTTTGGTAATGAGAACATCCTTTAGGCTTCAGGATCTAATAATGATGTAGTCAATCATGCTTTGATTATGGAGCTGTCTGAGAAATCTTGAACTTGTTTTTTTTGGTGGATCAACGTGTTGGTGCTGACCAAGATAGTGTTCTGCTCATTTGATGAGCAGGAGAATCCCATCAGAGTTGTAATTTCCGATTCCTTCTTTTCCAGTGCTTCCTTTCCAAAGTTAGGCATCTTTTCAAGTCCTGACATTGAAGTCTCTGAGGATACTTTTATCTTCCTTCAGGATACGAGTGACCATGGTGTGCAGAGTAGAATGGAAACCTTCTTTGGAGTCATCTGTAGCATCAAGGGTCACAACTGTTGCTTGATGGTTGTTGGCAAGTAGCAGTTGAAGAGTCATGAGATGATTGTTGATGCCAACAGGGAGTTCTGAGAGCCAGCTAGTGAGTTTGTTTGTTATGGCAAATTCAATTTCATGCGTCCCGGGGTAATCTTTGAGTTTTCCTTCCCAGGCAATGGTGCAACTACCACCTTCTTCCAATAGCTGCAGGGCAATGATATCAATCTTGAAATGTAGTTTTCCATTCTGGATGATAGTTTTGCTCATTATCAATGAGGGTTTGTACGTTTCGGGTTCCAGGATTCAGTTTCACTTTGGTTTTCGGACCACGGGTAGGTGAGTCCACTGGACACAGTTTTACAGGCTATATCTGGGACATATTTCCCAGCCTCTTCCTTGTGGGAGGTAAGCAGAGTGGATCATGCAGAGGGCTGCTCAGTCATGAAGACAGAAGTCTGAAACGCTCCGCTGCTCCTGTCCCAAAGGCAAAAAGATGGAGTTAAACTCCACTGCCCAGATACCAATCTGAAGTCAGGGATTTCCAGATCTCACCATCCTGCCCTCGCCACCTCTCGCTGATTGCTGCAGGGCTTGAGTTGGGTGTGGGGACAGATTTGAATTCCTCTAGGTAGACAGTTAAAAATCACACAACAACAGGTTATAGTCCAACAGGTTTAATTGGAAGCACACTAGCTTTCGGAGCGTCGCTCCTTCATCAGGTGATAGGTAGACACTTTGCATGGGATACCTTTTAATGTGAGAATGCTGCTGCTCATCTGGCAGACATTGACAAGGTCCTTGACATCACCGAGAGCATCAAATAATTTATATATTAAATGGACATGGAGGGGGGTAGAGCATAGGGTTAATTGGACGTTTACTCTCAGAATAACGATGAAGCACGTGTGAAAGCAGCCACTCCATTGCGATGTCTCTTGCTATGGGACAGAAGCCACTGTAAAGACTGCAGCAGTATGTCCTGTCTAACTAGTAGCTTGTAAATGGTTCTGCTCAATAAAGGTTGTTAATGTTCATTCCCAACAATATGAACTTCACATTTCTGCAGGGTTTGGAGGTGCACATTTGTATGATGAATCTCTGCAAATAAAAGCTAACATGTGTAGAAAGATTAAGTTCCAGTTCTATCCTTCACCACCTTGCAGCATGGAATTAAACATAATGCTGACTCCCTACCTCCGATTATTGTTATAATAGAAGCATTCTTTGTCAATTACCAAGTCCTATGTCAATAGGTCAGAATACAATCAGTGCTGGCAACAAGACATTACTCCAAAATGCTCAGAAACATCTTTACTGCAAATGCAATTATGTCAACCCATGTTGGATCTCTATTCCCATTCCAGGAGAAAGTGAGGACTGCAGATGCTGGAGATCAGAGCTGAAAATGTGTTGCTGGAAAAGCGCAGCAGGTCAGGCAGCATCCAAGGAGCAGGAGAATCGACGTTTCGGGCATGAGAAGGGCTCATGCCCGAAACGTCGATTCTCCTGTTCTTTGAATGCTGCCTGACCTGCTGCGCTTTTCCAGCAACACATTTTCAGCTCTATTCCCCTTCCTCCAATCAGCACGAAAGGATACAAACTGTAAAAGTCCCTCCACCATAAGTGCTGATGTAGCCACATCAAAGCATATGAATTGATCTTTAAGCTGTATATCTTATGCTTATTTTCCCTTGATTGGCTTCCCTTTGCCTGTGCAGAAAGGGACCACCCATCAATAGGATCTTCCAGAGAGGCACCCTATCATCCCCTTGATGTGGTGAAGCTAACAAGTGCAGTAATCAGTTTCACATTTGTCTTCTGACATGGTACAGACGTGATTCAATCACCCCCCTCCCCCCACCCCCCCCCCTGGCCCACCCCCCTCCCCACTCACCTCCCCTCAAACAGAGAAGTCTTAATCATGACAATCTTGATCTTTGGGCATGTGGGCAATCTTCCTAGTTGATGCTGTTTGCTGCCTGTGCATAATTAACCAGCATGTGCTTGACTTTCCCAAAACTGCCTGCTGGCTCATTTTCAGCAGCAGGAAAAACAAGAACATATGCAGAAACTGGCCAGTGGAGAAACAGGGGAGCAGGCTGCAGCTCCAGGCCTGTAAGATCTCCTACAAGCTAAATGATCAGGGGAGGAGGACATGCACTCCAAACCAACACAAGTGCCCTGCTGAACACTGATCCCGTATTTAGGGTCATGGCTCTCGACTGCGCTCATTAGAACTTTCTGCAAGGGGCTTTCTGAGTCCTACATCTTCTGACTGAGTGGCAACCATATTCTGCCAATGGCTCCACCCTGCTCATTAAACCAAGAAATTCCATTGGTGCTGAGCAATGGGCATTGCTGAAGCACCACAAAAGGCAATAAGGAATCTCAAAAGAGCAGAAAAGCCCCAACAAGAAAGTATTGGTGCCTGAAGCCTTAAAGGTAACTAAGTAAGGGCAAATAGTGGAAGAGGAAGCTTCTCCTGGGCTCCACCCTGCATGGTCGCATGTTGGAATAATTAGTTAGGACTACAAAGAGTTCAGTGATAGCACTCTTGCCAACCAAGTTGTGAGTTCAAGTCGGTTCTCCATTAACCTGAGCACAAAATCCAGGTTGGCATTCCCAGAGCAGTTAATGCTATGTTCAACATGATACATCATGCCGTTTCAACACTGTACACCATGCTTTATTCAACACTGTACACCATGCTTTATTCAACACTGCACACATTTAATCATTTGAAGTCATGTGCTAATTAGTGGTGCAGTGGACAGCAAAGGAGGTTACCTCAGGGTTCAATGGGATCTTGACCAGATGGGCCAATGGGGCTAATGGGGCCAAGGAGTGGCAGATGCAGCTTAATTTAGATAAACATGACATCTGCATTTTGGAAAGGCAAATCAGAGCAGGACTTATAACTTAATGGTAAGGTCCTGGGGAGTGTTGCTGAAAAAACAGACCTTAAAGTACAGGTTCATAGTTCCTTGAGTGGAGTCGCAGGTAAATAGGATAGTGAAGGGGGCATTTGATATGCTTTCCTTTATTGATCAGTGTATTGGGTATAGGATGTACAAGACATTATTGAGACAACTTTTCGAATATTACGAAAAGTTGGTCTCTGTGCTGTAGGAAGAATGTTGTGAAACTTGAAAGGGTTCAGAAAAGATTTACAAGGATGTTGCCACAGTTGGAGGATTTGAGCTACAGAGAGAGAGGATGAATAGGTTGAGGCTGTTTTCCCTGGAGCATTGGAGGCTGAGGGATGACCTTACAGAGGTTTATAAAATAATGAGGGGCCTGGATAGGGTAAATAGACAATGTCTTTTCTCCACGGTAGGGGAGTCCAGGGTAGTGGGCATATTTGGGCGAAGGGAAGATTTAAAAGGAATCTGAGGGGCAATTTTTTCACGCAGGTGGTGGTACATGTATGGAATGAGCTGCTAGAGGAGGTGGTGGAATCTGGTACAATTACAACATACAAAAGGCATCTGGATAGGTATATGAAAAGGAAAGGTTTACAGGGATATGGACCAAGTGCTAGCAAATGGGACTAGATTAATTTAGGATATCTGGTCAGCATGGACGAGTTGGACCAAAGTTTCCTTGCTGTATAGCTCTTTGAACCTAAAAGTGATTATTTCAACATTTAACATCAAATAGAGACCAAATGACACCTTTGGCAATGAACTGACATGGAATGGAATGGCTGTGCTGAAATCACATTATTCATGATCATTTATTTGCCCTCAAAGTGCTCAGTAGTGTTCAACAGACATCGTTGGTTATCTGTTGGTATGTAATTAAGTCATCCATAGTTCAAATATGAAATGTGATTTCTAGCACCATTCAAGTGGAATGAAAGCAGCTAAATAACATTAAAAATGATCCAGGAGATTGTTCATGGAAAGACTCTTTAAATTCTAGCCAGCATGGCAAAACTGGCTGAGTTTCAGACATCAGAAGGTCTATTTTGGGTAAGTCGGAGTTGTGATGGGGAGGGATTTCTAACGTGAGATCCAACAGGTTTTCTCGCTGTACTTTAGTAAATTTACCACATTAACCACCGTCTGCTCCCCATGCAGTCCCTCTCATCTGGCCCCCATCTTACTGCAGGCCGTTCCCAGAACAGCACACCATTCACCAGGTATCTGCCAAAAGTTCAAGCAGCCAACCTGCGGTGTTTAGCCGAGGACAATTGGTCAAAGAGGCAGACCCACCAGCCTCCGGGTCTGCTGCTGGAGAGGCGCACTTGCTTGCACTCTGTCAGCCCAGCTATTAGTCCTGAGGTCTGACGGCACGGTGACTGGAATTGAGGAACCTGGCAGACACTGCAGGCACCTAGCTGGAGGAGGAGTCATGCACGGCCCAGCAAAGCCCCCACTCAGGGCACTCCAGAGGTGGGCATACCTTCTGCCTCCAGGCTGTCTGCCCTCCGCCAACCCTTGGAGATTCACATCGAGGAGGGTCAACCTGGACCTGGCAAGAAGACCCTCGGCATGTCAGACATCTATGCCCCCAGAGTCACTCAAGATCACCTTGCTGGCCCTGCTCTTGGTCCCAGCCTTGTTTTTGTTTCTGGCTCCCACACCCCTTCCCTCACACATATACCTCCTGTCGCCCAGACTTCTCTCTAAATCCCTCCCCATGCTACGGCCATCCCTTCAACCAGCAGCAACAGAGTGAATGAAGTCTGGCACTAGAAGAGACAGCAGTAGGTACCAGGGGTGTGACATCAGCATCTTATTGATAATGACCCTCTGAAGAGCATCTCACCCTGCCCTGGACCATGATCCCACATTTAGCATAACCAATCCACCTAACCTGCACATCACTGGAGATTACAGGGCAGCTTAGCATGACCAATTCACCTAACCTGCACATCACTGGAGACTATGGGGCAGTTTAGCATGACCAATTCACCTAAACTGCTCATCACTGGAGACTATGGGGTAATTCTCAGCTCCAGACCACATTACAGCCTTGGATCAAACATAGTGAAAAGAGCTGAATTCCAAGGGTGAGGTGGAAGTGACAGTTCTTGACATCAAAGCTACATTTGGCCAAGTGTGGCATGTAGAAGCCCTAACACAACTAGAATCAAGGGAATCAGATAGCAAACTCTCCAGTGGCCGGAGTCATACCAAGATGGTTGCTGTTATTGGAGGTCAGTCATCTCAGCTCCAGGACATCTCTGCCAATGTTTCTCAGGTTAGTGTCCTAGACCCAACCATCTTCAGCTGCTCATCAATGACCTTCTGTCCATCATAAGATCCGAAGTGGGGATGTTCGCTGATGATTGTACAATGTTCAGTACCATTCCCGACTCCTTAGAGACGACAGCAGCTCATGTTCAAATTCAACAAGATCTGAACAGTATCCAGGCTTGAGCTGACAAGGGGCAAGTAACATGGCATCACACATATCCAAGTAATGACTATCTCCAACAAGTGATTCTAACCATTACCTGTTGGCATTCAATGGTGTCACCATCATGAATCCTCTATTATCAATATCCTTGGAGTTACCATTAACCAAAAAAAAATCAGTGGGACTCGCTATGTAAACACAATTTCTGCAAGAGCAGGTCAGAGGCTTGGAAAATTGTGGCTAGTAACTCACATCCTGACTCCCCAAAGCCTGTCCATCATCTACAAGGCACAGGTCAGGAGTGTGATGGATTAATCCCAATTATAGAGTCATAGAGTCATACAGCATGGAAACAGAATCTTTGGTCCAACCAGTCCGTGCCGAACAGAATCCCAAACTAAACTAGTCCCACCTTCCTGAGCTTGGCTCGTATCCCTCCAAACATTTCTTATTCATGTACTTATCCAAATGTCTTGTAAATATTGTTACTGTACCTGCATCCATCACTTCCTCCTGCAGTTCATTTACACAAACTACTCTCTGTGTAAATAAGCGGCCTCTCATGTCCTTTTTAAAACTTTCTCCTCTCACCTTATATATATGTCTCCTCATGATTATAAACCTCTGTAAGGTTGACCTTCTATGCTCCAGTTAAAAAAAGGTCCCTACTGTCAAGACTATTTTCATAACTCAAACCCTCAATTGGCAGCAACGTCCTGGTAAATGTTTTCTGAACCCCCTGCAATTTAATAATATCCGATAGCCGGGCTACCAGAACTCCAACCAGTTCTCCAGAAGCAGCCTCATCAACGTCCTGTACAACCTCAACATATCATCCCCACTCCCATATTCAAAGGTCTGAGCAATGAAGGCAATATGCTAAGTGCCTTCTTAGCTCCCTTGTCTACCTGTGACACAGGGGTGGCTAACAGCGCCAGGAACGCGGGTTCAATGCCAGCCTTGGGTGACTGTCTGTGTGGAGTTTACACATTCTTCCCGTGTCTGCGTGGGTTTCCTCTGGGTGCTCCAGTTTCCTCCCACAATCCAAAGATGTGCAGGTCAGCTGAATTGGCCATGCTAAATTTCCCATAGTGTCCAGGGATGTGTAGGTTAGATGCATTAGTCAGGGTTAAATGTATAGGGTAGGGGTGGGTGACTCTTCGGAAGATTGGTGTGGATTTGTTGGGCCAAATGGCCTGTTTCCACAGCGTAGAGATTGTATGATTTTATGATTTTAAAAAATCATATACCCGACCCCTACGTCTCTCTGTTCTACAACACTACCCAGGGCCCGATCATGAATTATATCCATCCTATCCTTGTTTGGGTTACCCAAATGCAATACTTCACATTTCACCAAATTAAACCCCATCTGCCATTCCTCAGCCCATTGACCCAATTGATCAAGATCTCTTTGTAACATTAGATAATATCCTTCATTACACCTCCAATTTCGGTGTCATCTGCAAAACTTACTACCCATACCTCCTATATTCACATCCAAATCGTTCATATAAATTAGAAACAAAATGGATCTAGTACCGATCTCTGTGCCACACTGCAGGTCACTGGCCTCCAGTCTGAAAAACAACCCTCCACTACCACCCTTTATCTCCTACCATCAAGCCAATTTTGTGTCCAACTGGCAAGCTCACCCTTCCCTGGATAACTGCAGCTCCAACAACACTCAAGAAGCTTGACACCATCCAGGACAAAGCAATTGCTTGATTGGCACCACATCCACAGACATTCAGTCAATCCACCACCTATCTTCAGTCGCAAAACTGTGTACTATCTGCATGATGAACAGCTGAAATTCACCAAAGATCCTTAAACAGCATCTTCCAAACCCAAGACCACTTGCATCCAGAAGGACAAGGGCAGCAGATACATGGAAACCCACGCCCCCTCCCCCCACACCCCCCCTACCCCACACCCCCGCCACACCCCCCCCACACCCCCCCACCCCACACACCCCCACAACTCACACCCCCCATTCCACACCCCCCACACTCCCCCCCACCCCACATCCCCCCACCCCACACCACACCCACACCCCCCCACACATGCCCACCCCACACCCCTCCCCCCAATAGCCCCCTCCCCCCACAACTCCCCATAACCCTCCGGCCCCACCCCCCACACAGCCCCCATAACCCTCCCGCCCCACACCCCCACACACCCCACCCCCCACACGCCTCCCCGCATCACCCCCCTCCCTCCACACCCCTCCCCACCTCACATTACCTCCCTCCACCCCCCTCCCTGCCCCACACCCTCCCCTCCCCCACACCCCTCCCCGCCCCACACCCTCCCCTCCCCACACCCCTCCCCGCCCCACACCCCCCACCCCACACGCCTCCCCGCCTCACACCCCGCCCACACCCCTCCCCGCCCCATACCCTTCCCTCCCCCCACACCCCTCCCCAACTCACACCCCCCACGCCCCCTACCCCACCCCCGCCCACACCCCTCCCCGCTCCATACCCCCACACACCTCCCCACCCCACACCCTCTCCCCCACACCTCTACCCCCACACCACTCACCGCCCCACACCCCCTCCCCCACACCCTTCCCCGCTCCACACCCTCCCCCACACCCCTCCCCGTCCCACGCCCTCCCCTCCCGCCACACCTCCTTCTCCCCAAACCCCCCTCCCCCACACGCCTCCCCGCCCCACACACACACCCTCCCCTCACACCCTTCCCTCAACACCTCTCCCCGCCCCACACCCCTCCCACCCCACAAATTTCCTTTCAAGCCACTCACTATCCTGGCTTAGAAATACATCGCCGTTCCTTCACTGTCGCTGGGACAAAATCCTGGAATTCCCTCCCCAAAGTCATTGTGGGTCCATCTACAGCAGATGGACTGCAGTGGTTTAAGAAGGCAGCTCACCACCACCTTTAAGGGCAACTAGGGATGGGCAATAAATACTGGTTAATGAGTGATGCCCATATCCGACAAGTGATTTGGTACTAATCTATAAAAAGGCCTCCAGTCTTATCGGCCCAAGCGTATGAGCAATGTAATACCTTAAAACATGCCCCTGCAGTGAGCAAGAACCATTCCCAAACAGTCACTGTCAACTGGCCGCCAATGTAACAAACTAGAATGGTACAAGACGGAACATTTCCCGGTGTCAATCACACTCAACTTTTGACATGGAAATGTCGGTCTTGGACTAGGGTGTACAAAATTAAAAATCACACAACACCAGGCTATAGTCCAGCAGGTTTATTTGGAAGCACTAGCTTTCGGAGCGTGCTCTGGAGTATACTCTGCAACCACCTGATGAAGGAGCGGCGCTCCAAAAGCCAGTGATCGACGATGCTCTCCACCGCATCTCCTCCACTTCCCGCTCCTCTGCCCTTGAGCCTCGCCCCTCCAACTGCCACCAGGACAGAACCCCACTGGTCCTCACCAACCACCGCACCAACCTCCATATACATCGTATCATCCGTCGTCATTTCCGCCACCTCCAAACAGACCCCACCACCAGGGATATATTTTCCTCCCCTCCCCTATCAGCGTTCCGAAAAGACCACTCCCTCCGTGACTCCCGCGTCAGGTCCACACCCCCCACCAACCCAACCTCCACTCCCGGCACCTTCCCCTGCAACCGCAAGAAATGCAAAACTTGCGCCCACACCTTCCCCCCTTACTTCCCTCCAAGGCCCCAAGGGATCCTTCCATATCCACCACAAATTCACCTGCACCTCCACACACATCATTTACTGCATCCACTGCACCCGATGTGGCCTCCTCTATATTCCAAATTCCAAATCCCCTATGTACAGGGCCAGGCAGGAGAGGGCAGGCTAAAGGTAGGGAAAATTGAGATGTTGCTGTGCAAAGTAGAGTAAACAAGTACACTGGAACTTGACTTAAAAGGAATATGTTATTTAAAATATGTAGAAAGTAAATAAGAAATGTTTTACCAAAACTCTTTCAGAGATTAGGAGTTTCGATGGCTTATTAATATAATAGAGCTGTTAATCTGGGAATTGTATATCATACAGTAAATAGTAGTGACTCAGGTTAACAAGGTCATAAAAATGTAAACCAAACAGTAAGCTTTGTCTCTAAAGGGATACAATGGAAAAGTGAAAACTCTATGTAGGGAATCCTGGCTAGACTGGCACATGTGGGCGACTGTGTAGAACTCTGGTTGTCAAACTTAAAAAAGCAATATAAAGGCTCCAGGTAGCGTGTGAGAGAAGATCTGTGAGGATAAACCTATCACGAAAGGATGGAGAGTCAAAGAAGTCTTTAAATTTATGAACGATTTGATTGGGTAGACACAGAGAGACTGTTAGGCAAAAGTGAGGACTGTAGATGCTGGAACCAGTGTTTAGATCAGAGTGGTGCTGGAAAAGCACAGCAGGTCAGGCAGCATCCGAGGAGCAGGAAAATCGACATTTCGGGCAAAAGCCCTTCATCAAGAGACTGTTACCAGCTGAGGAGAAGGGCTAAACTAAAGGCCATCAATATAAAATAGTCAGCAGTAGGGAAGTCAGAAGAAACTTCTTTACCCAGGAATTGGTGAGATGGGGCATTAGCTACCCCTTGGGAGAGGTTGAAGTAAATAATATTATGCTCATATAAAGGATATAGATATTACAATGCTGGATATAGATAAAGAGAGATGAAGTGGCATGGACTGGTGGACCGAATGGTCTGTGTCTGTGCTATATTCTATCTAATGTAAGCTTGTCTATCTCCTTACGGGATCTTCCCTAAAATCCAACTCTTTGACCAAGGTTTTGGTCACTGCTTTTAGCAGGATGTCTTTTTTTTCACTGAGAATTCACTGTACTGGTTAAAGCTGAAGTGTAGATGTCGAGAGCCTGTACCTGAAACAAGCATTGCCCACACCCCCCCCCCCCCCCCCCCCCCCACACACACACACACACCTATTTCAGACTACAGCTTTTCCTGAAATGCAATGGCTCTGAAGACAGGCCAAGTGCAGCCTGAGCAGATAGGCCTATAGAAGGCACTGGAGGCTACCACTAAAAGCAAAAACAGTTTTTTTGATATATATCCTTCTGAAAGTGTAGCCTGGAAAAGTTTACTTGTCCCTGCTCAGTTACCTTTCTTGTTACAATCTTCTTTTAGATGTAAACATACCAATCATACACAATGATTTGTGAAACATTCAATTTGATTCTTCATTCGGAGATAATACGATAGATAAGGTTTACTGGAAGCTAAATATCGTACATCTGACCTCTATCAATGCTCCTTCAGACCACCTAGTAAGTAGTAGTCATAGGAGTAATACATTACATCCTGTTGATTTGTGTAATGCATGGGAGCAGTTTAAGAGTTTGCCCTTTTAGAAGTAAATGCATGTCATATCAGAACACTGAAGCTCAAACTCCACAGTCCCTGAAACTGAAGACAATTCCCCAGTAAGCTGCCTAAGGACACACCTCAGAGGTATCTGTAACTGGCTGGATGTCTATCCTGAAAAGTTAGGCTTGACACCCAAGACCTACCAACTTGAGCACAGATCATTTCCTGCGACCAGTTAGCACTGACACGTTGGAGGCCCTCAGCTCACTATCTAATCCCACTCTGCACGTTTTAAAAGGGTGTTTTAAGGAAATAACACAGGTCAGTACCTCAATGTGCAGGCATACCCCTAACACTGAATCTCAGAGTAGCAGCATATTTTTATTGCATTTCACACTGCCACACACAGAGTCAGGTTTCCAGCTCTGGTTGGATGTCCTCCTGAAAGTCTTCTCCTTTGACCTCTTGTCCTTTGCTTTCCCACGAGTCAAGACAGACTGAATCTCCATTTTCTTTTACAACCAAATAACAACAATGTTCAAAGAATTGTTTCAGAAAGCATTGCTGCAATGACCCCACTATTGATTAATCAGTGGTATCTGCCAATGATACTGGAGGTAAATTGTCATGCAATTGATTTAGCAATTCCTCATTTGAGATTACTATAAACGAGAGGAATTCAGAGAGAGAAGGTAGCCACTCAGTAACAGGTCGTCTCAAATTTTAGTAAGAAATCTGAACATGAATGCAGACTGGAGTATTCTGAACAACTTGTTTGACCAGAAATTAGTTTCAAACCTTTCATTGAATGCCATCCCCGTATACCTGCAGAAAACTCCAAATAAAACAGGTGTCAAGCTCCAGATGGTGGATCAATTAGTGTTAATTATTACTTGGTTGGTTCTGTCAGTGATTTAACCAACCCCGGTACAATCCTATTCTGTGCAAGCAGCAATAGAAAGCCAGGGGAGGAGCCAAGGGACAGAGCTTGTGTTCCATTTCAGGGACAACTAGCAAACAGGAAGAAAAGAGAAAATCCACCCAGCAAAGATGTGATCAAATGGAAGGAAAGATTAAAATTCATAGGATCACTTTCCAAACTGGGTAGGGTACTTTAGAGTTTATGTTACTCGATGAATAATCCTAAATTAACAAGGCAACAATTCAAATCCTACAAAGGTAGTTAATTAAATAAATTTGGAAGAGAAAGATAATATCAGTAATAAAATCACAGAATGGTTGCAGCTCAGAAAGAGGCCATTTGGCCTGTCATGTCTGTGCTTGCTCAGATCAACTCAACTAATCCAGCCCTTTGCCCCGTTGCAATGTAAATGACCTCTTTTCAGGTTCTTATCCAATTTTCTTTTCAAAGCCATGATGAAAGTACTTCCATCGTGCTACTCTCTCAGGGAGTGCATTTCAGACCATGATCACACACTGAACACAATCCTTCCTCATCAGGCTTATTTGCTGATCACAAATCAGTGTTTTCTGCTTCGTGACCTTTCCACCAATGGGAAATGTTACTTTCTCGACTTCTCTAATTTTTTCCCTCTACCAAAGCTCCTCTGAACGTTCGCTTCCCTAGGGAGCACTACATTGTTGTATAAGGTGAAAACTCTGAGAGAGTTCATGTTGGAGGCTGCATTAAACTGCACCCAATCTGATGACATATTATGGATTTAGGTGAAAAAAGGGCAAAGCTTAATTATAGAGTGAAGCATTTTTCCACAGGCCTCCTGATGTTCTTAGTAGCGATGCTTACTAATGCAAAAGGTGAAAGGCAAAGTTCCCATAGTCCTATCAGACCATAAGGCTGCTCTCTTATTGAAGAGAGACAACTGGTGATGGTTTAGTTGCTGGGTTATTGCACCTCAGGTGAGGGGAGAGGTTGAGAAGGAGAGTCCTTCATGGTGTGGGATTGAACCGATGTGGAAATTGAACCCACACTGTCACCATCACTCTGCATTATAAATCTACCATCTAGCCAGCTGAGATAACTGTAACCTGTATCTCATTGTTATCATGCAATACATTACGTTATGATTAAGACAAGAGCTTTTCCTCATCAAGACTCACTGCTGGCTTTGCTCTACCTATAAACCTAGTGGGCAGCACACCACCTGTATCACCAGCTTACAGGTATTGAGATTTGAACACATACAACAGCACCCAGTTAATCCGATCAATCCATCCACCTAAAGTACCTCACTCCTGTTCATAAAACCTTCCTGCACTCTCTCTCTATAGCCAGCACATCCTTCCTAAACTGCATTTCCCAGAACTGGACATGGTTGAATCCAAAGCAGGGTTCATAACAGTTCATCAGAATTTCCTCGTATTAATCCATCCCTGTTTATAAAGCCGACATTGATTGCACTGGAAACACGATAGCAATCTTTGTTCTTAAGCCAATGCAATCTCTGGATGATGATACTCCTTCATGTCTTAGCTTTCTTTGTTTTTGCTTCTTAAAGCGATATCTGTTTTGTGGATCGAATTCATGTGGTTAATTTAGTTGATGAGCTACTGGATTGATGTAAAAACACAACTTAAGGAAAGAAATACTGTCTTTTCCTGAATTGGCTTATGTTTGTCTCTAGATTGACAACAATACGGCTAATTGTTAACTGCTCCTGAAAGGATGTAGTAAGCCATTTGGTTGTATGGCAAACCCAAAAAGTGCAAGAAGGCAGCTCACTGTCACCTTCTCAAGTGGATTAAGGGATTTGCAATACGTTCTCGCCTGGATACTAAAGCCCATGTCTTATGGATACATCAATAAACCTTTCAAGTGTGTTCACTCCCCAGCCTATACACTCGCCCCCTCCTCACTATCACACACCTCTCACATTTACATCATACTAAGTGAAACACTGCAGATACTGGAAGTCTGAAATGAAACAGGATGCAATGGAAATACTCAGCAGGTCTGCGGAAAGAGAAACGCTGTTAACGTTTCAAATATAGATCTTGTTCAAGATATTTTTGTGGTGGGGAGATGGTGGACAGTTGACATTCCCCCAACCTCTGTCCCATCTATCAGCAGAAGGACAGTCAATGGCAGAGCCAATAGATCCGGACGCTCTACCATGCAGCCGTAACACACGGTGAATGGATAAAGCAATGTAGAGTGAGACATTGGCCCCTCAATGGCAGAGCATCCCATCCACTGACAATGCCAGGCAATCTGATCAGTGTAGGCTGGGGAGTGAACACGTTGAGACGTTTTTCTTTATGTATTCAGAAGATGTGGGCTTTACAATCCAGAGCTTGGTAGTGAGTGCCAATTGAACTCCAGATCCATATAAATAAGAGGCATTTGGTGAGGAGGGTTTAACAACCTTATGGACTAGTTGCAAGGGATGGTTGGGGGTGGGGATTGAGTGGTGGGTTTAAAAGTCCAGGCCTACTACCTACCCAGATAAGAGTCTACAGTCACCTTGACTCCATTGAACAGGCTCTTCCCAGCATTCCCACAAAGGATGACACAATACTGCCCTCTCCACAAATGGGGTCATGAGCTTTCACTGTGTGTTTTAAGTGACAATTTTCCCCTTCGTCAAACGCTTGATGGTAAGGCCATGATCTGAAGAAAGCGTGCCCCAAGGCTACCTATCAAAGACCTTTTCAAACCAAAAATTGATAGATCTTAGAAATCTGTCTTGGGCATTCCAGTGCATTTTTTAAAAAACAATCTGCGGGAAGACAAATGATGTTTCAAATGTCACTCTCTGTGCCGGCCCAAAAGCAGAAGGTTACACTTACGCTGCCCACATTACATACAGAGAACAAATGAAACCTATAAAGCAATGATTTATGGTAACACATCACAGGTTATCTATTAAGATAATACAGTGGCTGTGAAGGAAAGCACGATTCATGATGTATCGCATGCAGATGTTAGGGCGAATCAAACAGCAAATTATATAGTTCGTGAATCTGAAGCCTGCATTCCTGTCCCTCCAAACCCATGACGAATTCTGAGCAGTTGCCTTCTGCAAGGCCACGGTTTCTAGATGCTCATCAGCAGAGTCTCAGTAAATGTCAGGCTGACAGGAAGACAAAAGCCTTACACATACACAGAGGTCATTTTATGAAACCATAGGGAGGGATCGGGTATATGGAGAGACTGGAGAAGCTATGTTCCTTACAGCAGAGAGGGTTAAGAGCACAGAGGTGCTTAAAAGCACCAAGGGTTTAGTTAAGGAGATTTTGAAAAAGTAATCTGACGGCTGAAGAGTCAATAACCAGAGGCCGCAGATTGAAGGTGATTGGCAAAGGAACCAGAGAGGACATGAGGAAAGATCTATTTACAAAATGAGTGTTAGAATCTGGAAATCCTTGACCTTATGGTGAGCATAGATTCAATCACAGTTTGCAAAAGTGAATTAAATAACTCTTTGTAGGACAAAATTAATAACGAAATGAGGGAAAGAGCTGGGGAGCACGGCTAATATGGTTGCTCTTCAAAAGAGCTGCCACACACTCAATGGGCTGAATGGCCTGCTTCGACACTGTACTGTTCTCTGACTCTGTCTCTGGATGTAAGCTTGACGGTTTCATCACACTATCTTCAGCCTCTGCCATTTTCATTTGCTCAAACTGTTTTATTTTTCCTTTGCAACTTTAAAAATGATAAATGTAAGTATTGAAAGAGCATGAAGAAAACAATGTCTTTAAATGCCCTATGATGTTTCTGCATGGGGTGTTCGCTCAGAGCAGTGACCTGGAGTTGACTTTTAATTCCCGAAGACTCCAGGACAATCCTGGATGGTTGGCAACTTTGAGTTGAAGCCATAGTGCTCTGGGCATTAACATCCAGGCAGGTTTCTCGTGCACACAGCTGGTTGCTGCCTGGTGCAGATAGCTCACTGTCTAAAAGGCATCAGCAAAAATGCTTATCTGTTAAATTAAATGATTATCAGAACTGTTAGAAGGAAGAACGACCTGAATTTATATAGTGCCTTTCATAAGACCTGCACTTCTCATGTTGTAGACTGATCAGTAGTGATGTTAACTGTGGTTAATCAACAGCTTGATTATAATTGCATCGTGCTCCAGGATGATAGAAGCCAAACGAGATAGCACCCTATTGTTTCTCACCCAGCAACTCCTACATTCTGAAAGAAATTATGGAGCAACAGGAGAGTACCTCAACAAGTATCTCCAGATATTTGTGGAAGGTTCTTGCTGTGAATGGGTTGTAGAATCTATGCTCCTTGTAATTTTGTGGCCCAGTGAGTGAACCTCCAATGTGTGTATGTGGCAGCCAATTCTGAAATCCAAAGTCAAAGTATAGGCACTTCAATCTCCCCGATTGGTATGAGTCGAGCCTTGGAGGCTAACCTTCCTCCACAGCATGTTACTCCTTCAAAGAATTCCAATAAATTTGTTACACTGGACTTCCCTTTGGTGAAACCATGATTAGATTAGATTAGATTAGATCCCCTACAGTGTGGAAACAGGCCCTTTGGCCCAACAACTCCACACCGACCCTCTGAAGAGAAACCCACCCAGACCCATTTCCCTCTGACTAATGCACCTAATAATTTAGAATGGCCAATTCACCTGACCTGCACATCTTTGGATTGTGGGAGGAACCCGGAGGAAATCCACGCAGACATGGGGAGAACGTGCAAACTCCACACAGACAGTTGGCCTAGGCTGGAATCGAACCTGGGTCCTTGGTGTTGTGAGGCAGCAGTGCTAATCACTGAGCCACCAAACCACCCCCAACCATGCCAGCTCTTTCCAATTATCTTCAGTTTTCTAAGTGCTCTGCTCGAATTTCTTCTGACAATGTCCCCATGACACATACCAAACTAACCAGCCTGTTAAATGCCTCCCTCCCTCAAGAACTGAGGGCATATATTTGCTACTTTCCAGTCTGAGCAAAACTTCCTTCAATCCAGCGAACTATCAATACAACATCTACTACTTTATTAGCTGCCTCTTTTCAGATATTATGATGAAATCTGTCTGGACCCGGAGACTTATCAGCCCTACAGCTCCATCTGTTAATTTGTACCACCACTTTCCTAGTGATTGTAATTTCACTAAGTTCCCCTCTCCCTTTCCTCCCCTCATTTACAGCTCTCACTGGATTTTTAAAAAATCTTCCATCGTGAAGATAGAAGCAAAATTTCTGTTCATGTCATCCATTGCTTCCTTATAGTCTAATATTGACTCTTCAAATACTCACTTTACTTACTCTTTTCCTTTTTAAATGCCTGTAGAAACTTTTGCTATCCATTTTTACATTCTTGGTTAGTTTTCTCTCCTAATATCTTCCTCCAGATCAATCCTTTAATCTTTCTTTGCCATTCGTTACATTCCGATCAATCATCTGAATTACCACTCACGTTTGTTTAGAACCCAAATTCATGGGTGGGTCATAAAATGAAGCCAGAAGATAGTGTCTTCAGCATAGTGAAATATCAGGGTTCTTCACTATTTGACACTGAGGCACAAAGATCATAGAGTCTTCGAGATGTATAGCATGGAAACAGACCCTTCAGTCTAACCCATCCATGCCGACAGACATCCCAACCCAATCTAGTCCCACCTGCCAGCACCCGACCCATATCCCTCCAAACCCTTCCTATTCATATACCCATCCAAATGCCTCTTAAATGTTGCAATTGTACCAGCTTCCACCACTTCCTCTGGCAGCTCATTCCATACATGTACCATCCTCTGCTTGAATAAGTTGCCCCTTAGGTCTCTTTTATATCTTTTCCCTCGCACCCTAAACTTTTGCCCTCTAGTTCTGGACTCCCCCACCCCAGGGAAGAGACTTTGTCTATTTATCCTATCCATGCCCCTCATGAATTTTTAGGACTTGGATTTATGTAGCACATTGCTGGATTATAGGAAGTCAAAGTGGCTTCCAGCCAATGAAGTAATGTTTGAAGGGTAGTCACTACTGTAATGTAGGAAATGCAGCTGCCTTTTTGCAAACAGCAAAATCCAACAAACAATATGACTAGACAGCACAGTGGGTGTCCATGTATCCTGGAGTCTACAACAGCACAAGAAGGCATCATGGTGGCTCAGTGGTTAGTATTGTTCCTTCACAGTGCCAGGGACCCAAGATTCAATTCCATCCTCAGGTGACTGTCTGTGTGGAGTTTGTACATTCTCCTCGTGGCCGCATGGTTTCCTGGTTGCTCTGGTTTCCACAGTCCTAAGATGTGCTGGTCAAGTAGATTGGCCATGCTAAATTGCCCCCTTGTATCCACGGATGAGCAGGCTAGGTGTATTAGCCATGGGAAATTCAGGGATAGAGTGGGAGCTGGATCTGGGTGGGATGCTGTTTGGAGGGTCAGTGTAGATTTAATGGGCCAAATGACCTTTCTTGCCACACTGTAGATTTCTAAGGCAACACAGCACCAACTTCTCCAGGGCAATTAGGGATGGACAATAAATACTGTCTAGCCAATAATGCCCATATCCCATGTACAAATTTTACCAATCTGTTTTGGTGATATTGTTTGAGGGGTAAATATTGATGGATGCAATCTGTTTGTGCTTTAACAAATACCAGGCAATGACCACCTTGTGTGTGTCTGTGCTTCTGTAATGTTCAGTGCACAGTGATCAGCGTTGGCACACTGATTGTGGCATTGACATCGCTGCTGCACATGGACCTCAGAGGCCTGTGCAACTGGTGAGAAAATTAGAGGGAATGCTGGCTTTAATATCTCCAACAAATGGATTGAATGGGAATCCCGACGATCGACATTTTGGGGGTCACCATTGACTACGAACTGAATTGGGCCAGCGCACAAATACGGCAGCTAAAAGAAAAAAAATCAGAAGCAGGGAATTCTGTGGTGGAAAATTCACTTCCTGACACTCCAAAACCTGTCTACCATGAATAAGGCACAAGTCAGAAGTGTGAGAGAATACTTTCCTCTTGCTTGGATGGGTGCAGCCCCAGTGACACTCCAGCAACTCATTTTGTCAGATTTTCATTGCTTTCAAGTATGTGAGCTTGAATTGCTATAGCATGTTACATGCAAACAAAATAATCCTCTTGATTGCCACCTCATTCACCAACTTAAACATTCAGTCTGTCCACCGTCACTCCACAGTGACAAGTTGCTCTGCACTAACCCACCAAGACTCCTTCAAAACCTGTGCGCTCAACCATCTGGAATAATGAGAACAGCAGTATACACAGGTACTCGCACACACACACAAAACACACATGTACTCTCACACACACACACACACGGCACTAAGTCAAAATCCTTGAACTCCCCTCCTAATTGCATTGTGTATTTACATAGCCACCTATCCAGCACCCTCCTCCCCTCTCCACTCAAGGACTGTAGCAGTTCATGAGCTGTTTCATCATCAACACTTCTAAGGCAGTAAGGGATGGGGAATAAATGCTGATCAAATCAACAATGCCAATGCTCACATTAAGTAAGAAATGCATTTTAACAAAATGCAACATCATAACCATTTGGGTGTAAAGGCAATGTATCTCAGTCAATGCTTTATTCATTTTGTGTCCAATTTTAACTACCATTAAATTTATTTTAACAAATAAATTTAGCTCACATATGTTTTAACCTCCCAAAGCAACCTGACTTATAATAATGTCAACAAACTGACGTAACAATAACTGACAACCAGTGCAAAACCAGAGTGTTGGTCAGTTTGCAATAGTGTGGTTTACCACAGATCAGGTAAAAAGCAAGGTGCCCAGATGAAGTCGAATAATTGGATTTGGAAGTTGTGATTTCCATCAATTGCATCGAACTTCCTGCCACAGATTCTCGAAGATTTGTTTTGATGCATATGCAATTGTTTGGAAAACTGTGATCGGTTGGAGTGAATGGTGTCAGCCAGCAGTTCTTTGAGACCTGTTGTACAGCAGCGTTAGTTCTGAATGCCTAATCAGTTTGGCTGGCTGCAAAGCAACAAAGACAAGCCTTTGTCAGTACTGGATTCAAGGAAAAAGCTTTTGTGTTGGATATTCATTTTGGACAATCAAGCCAGTCAAACAGCTGTTTTGTCACCTTATTCATCATGGATACTTGACCTAAACATTTTTTTTGCCATACAATATCAGTGTCTGACTGCTCAAAACATAGCCCATTGGGCTTCAATCAACCAAGTAAAAATTGGGAATTCTCAAATGGTTCAGAATCCAAGCTAATAAGCAAAATACATAACCCCCCTACCCCTACCCTCTCCCCCCCCCCCCCCCCCCAAAAGCAGCTTACAGGATGCCTCATGATAAATGATTAAGTAAAAATACAGGAAATGGGTTACTATGGCATTCTTAGAGATGGCAGTCTTGGCAATGACTCAGCTCAATGTGATAACAGACATGGAAAATCTGAGGGGGTGGTTATTTTATTTTATTTAATTTTCATCTTGTTGCAGAAAAGTTAGCTTGAATGGTATAATAAAACAGCTGAAGCAATGTGATTGATGGGTGAGCTCTGCTATCCAATTGTCGACATAGAGTGATAGAGTGATAGAGATGTACAGCATGGAAACAGACCCTTCGGTTCAACTCGTCCATGCCGACCAGATATTCCAACCCAATCTAGTCCCACCTGCCAGTACCCAGCCCATATCCCTCCAAACCCTTCCTATTCATATACCCATCCAAATGCCTTTTAAATGTTGCAATTGTACCAGCCTCCACCACTTCCTCCACCACTTCCGCAGCCCATTCCATACAAGCATCACCCATTGTGTGAAAACGTTGCCCCTTAGGTCTCTTTTATATTTTTCCCCTCTCACCCGAAACCTATGTCCTCTATTTCTGGACTCCCCCAACCCAGGGAAAAGACCTTGTCTATTTACACTATCCAAGCAACTCATGATTTTATAAACCTCTATAAGATCACCCCTCAGCATCCGACGGTCCAGGGAAAACAGCCCCAGCCTGTTCAGCCTCTCTCTATAGCTCAGATCCTCCAACACTGGCAACATCCTTGTAAATCTTTTCTTGATCCTTGCAAGTTTCACAACATCTTTCCAATAGGAAGGAGACCAGAAATTCATGCAATATTCCAACAGTGGGCTAACCAATGTCCTATACAGCCATACCATGTCCTCCCAACTTCTGTCCTCAATACTCTGACCAATAAAGGAAAGCAAACCAAACGCCTTCTTCACTATCCTACCAACCTGCACTCCAAGGTCTTTTTGTTCAGCAACACTCCCTAGGACCTTACCATTAAGTGTATAAGTCCTGCTAAGATTTGTTTTCCCAAAATGCAGCACCTCACATTTATCGAAATTAAACTCCATCTACCACTCCTCAGCACATTGGCTCATCTGATCAAGATCCCATTGTAATCCAAGATAACCTTCTTCGCTGTCAAGTACACCTCCAATTTTGGTGTCATCTGCAAACTTAATAACTAACTACCTCTTAAGCTCACGTCCAAATCATTTATATAAATGATGAAAAGTAGTGGACCCAGCACCGGTCCTTGTGGCATCCATTGGTCACAGGCCTCCAGTCTGAAAAACAATCCTTCATCACCACCCTCTGTCATCTACCTTTGAGCCAGTTCTGTATCCAAATGGCTAGTTTTCCCTTTATTCCATGAGATCTAACCTTGCTAATCAGTCTCCCATGGGGAACCTTGTTGAACGCATTGCTGAAGCCCGTATAGATCACGTCTACAGCTCTACCCTCATCAATCCTCTTTATTCATTCTTCAAAAAACTCAGTCAAGTTTGTGAGACATGATTTTCATGCACAAAACCATGCTGACTATCCCTAATCAGCCCTTGCCTTTCCAAATACATGTACATCCTGTCCCTCAGGATTCCCTCCAACAACTTGCCCACCACCGGCGTCAGGCTCTCTGGTCTATAGTTCCCTGTCTTGTCCTTACCACCCTTCTTAAATAGTGGCACCACATTAGCCAACCTTTAGTCTTCCAGCACCTCACCTGTCACTATCAATGATACAAATATAACAACGAGAGGCTCAACAATCATTTTCCTAGCTTCCCACAGAGCTCTAGGGTACATCTGATCAGGTCCTAGAGATTTATCCACTTTTATGCGTTTCAGGACATCCAGCATTTCCTCCTCTGTAATAGGGACATTTTTAAAGATGTCAAAATCTATTTCCTTATATTCTTTATCTTCCATGTCGATTTCCATAGTCAACACTGATGTAAAATACTCATTCAGTATCTCCCCCATCTCCTGCGGCTCCACACAAAGGCTGCCTTGCTGATCTTTGAGGGGCCCTATTCTCTCCCTAGTTAACATTTTGTCCTGAACATACTTGTAAAAACCCTTTGGATTCTCCTTAACCCTATTTGCCAAAGTTATCTCATGTTCCCCCTCCACCCAAAGTACGAAGGGTACATTATATGAGCAAGATGCTGATGCAAGAACAATGCAATAAAAAAAAGATGGTGAGAAAGGAAGAAATAAGTCTTTCTGAATCCTGAAAGGGCAGAAGGAGAAAAGTACTTTCACTGCGGGCGGTACAGTGGGTCAGCGGTTAGCACTGCTGCCTTACAGCACCAGGGTCCCAGGTTCGATCCCAGCCTCTGGCGACTGTCTGTGTGGAGTTTGCACATTCTCCCTGTGTCTGCGTGGGTTTCCTCCGGGTGCTCCAGTTTCCTCCCACAGTCCAGGGATGTGCAGGTCAGGTGAATTGGCCATTCTTAATTGCCCATAGTGTTTGGGGCATTAGTCAAAGGGAAATGGGTCTGGGTAGGTTACTCTTCGGAGGGTCGGTGTGGACTTGTTGGGCTGAAGGCCCTGTTTCCACACTGTAGGGAATGTAATCTAAAAAAAATTATATCATACCTTTCAAGACCACCAAATGTCCCAAAGTGATAAACACTCAATAAAGGAATTTGTTCTTGACATATGGTCAACGTTTAATTTTGGGCAACACAACCTTAGACTTGCACGTGGCAAATTTCTACAAACAACTCTGTGTTAACAGCCAAGTCATCTATTTTTGTGAATTTGATTTGAGGGATAAATGTTAGCTGGGACATCAAGGGAAAGTTCACCAGCCCTTTGTCTAAATTCCCAGGTATCTTTTCCATTCACCTGAGAACATAAGAACATAGGAACAGCAGGCAGCCATTCACCTCCCCGAGCGCATTCCACCTTTTGCTGACATTATGGCTGATATGTGGCCCAACTCAATATATCTGTCCCATATCCCTTAATACTTTAGCTTAACAAAAGCTTATCCATCTCAGATTTAAAATTAACAGTATATATGAATGTAGCTGGGGTCTCAGTTTGCTATACCACAGAAAACCAGCATTA
The DNA here is from genome assembly GCF_037043375.1 of Chiloscyllium plagiosum. NCBI lineage: Eukaryota > Metazoa > Chordata > Chondrichthyes > Orectolobiformes > Hemiscylliidae > Chiloscyllium > Chiloscyllium plagiosum. Next base: position 47,497,016 of record NW_028270158.1, read on the forward strand.
CCGATGGTGTAGCACTCCCTCGCTACCTTAATTAAGATACTGCTTTCACCTCCTCTCTTCTCACCATCCACGACATAAGATGGCAATTTAGTTCTGTTTCATTCCATTTTGCCTGTATTCACTGTTTACAACATGGTCTCCTTCACACACAGAGAATGGGTGCCCTCCGCTCCATTCAATCCACAAGCATGGTTCCAAATTTCCTGTCGCTTGTCATTTTAATTCATTTTAATTTACTATTCCCACACTGCCTTTCTGCCCATGGCCTGCAGTACGACAGCACCTCATCTTCCATCTCTGATCTTGAGACCTTCTAAACTCAATATTGAACTCAACACTTGGTTTATAAGTCTGAGGAAGGGTCAGTCAACCCGAAGCATTAACTGATTTCTCTCCATAGGTGTTGCCACATCAGCAATTTCTACTTTTGTCTCTGATTTATAGCATCTGCAGCTCTTTCGGTTTTTACTTTACAGTATAACCTCTGCTTTCATCAGGAAATCACTGTCTGGAGTACCTCCGCATCACTTTAGGTCTGATGGCCTTATGATGTTTTCAAGTGAGATGATTAATAATGTCAAAAACATTGCAGGATAACAGCAAAGAGTCCTTGTTTATGGTCACACTTCTGACACACCTGATATTCATTCAAACGTTTTACTTAAATATCTCATGGATTAGATTAGATTCCCTACAATGTGAAAACAGGCCCTTCGGCCCAACCAGTCCACCTGACCCTCCGAAGAGTAACCCACCCAGACCCATTTCCCTCTGACTAATGCACCATACACTAAGGACAATTTAGCACGCCCAATTCATCTGACCGGCACATCCCTATGGGGGGAAACTATGGGGGGAAACCAGAGCACCCAGAGGAAACCCACGCAGACACGCGGAGAATGTGCAAACACCACACAGATAGTCGCCCTCAGCTGGAATCGAACCTGGGACCCTGATGCTGTGAGGCAGCAGTGCTAACCACTGAGCCACCATGCCGCCCTAATGGTAACAATTGCCTGTCTTCTTGGTGTGATCTGTCACCATGGTATCTGGCTGTTTTTTGCCTTGAAGAGTTGCTCCCTATATCAGACACATGGCACTCCCACTGTACGTGCGAACCTTTACTATAAAACATGGAAATTCTAGTAGGTCAATGGCTTCGGCGACCCACGTTTTTATGCATTGCAGCAGTTAGGTCTCCACTTCTCGTCAAAAAAAAACCCCAAAGACGTGTTTTTCCATTTCTTTGTGGTGATGAATCTCTGGCCTCTAAGGCAGCCAAACTAGAATGGCAGACAGAAGCAAGATAAATAGTAGGGAGAGCAACATTGAGGTTGTAGGACCTCATCTGAACACTGCTCCTGGCAACGCCTTCAAAGGGAAAAGTGCTTTTGCTTTGATTAAAACAAAATAGAACGCATTGGGAGGGTGTGGATTGCAAAACCAAAGTAAGGATTTAGATTAGCATGATAAAGCGTGGCTGGTGGAGCTAGATTTACCCTGAGCACAGAAGCAGTTAATTATGACAAAGTATGACTTAAGTTTTAAAATACTGAAGGGAGTAGACAAATTGGGACCCAGTAAAAGCTTTGAACTCAGCCCAGAGCATTGGACTAAACTTGCAAACCACAAGAAAAATGAAAATTAAGACAGAACAATTTTGTTTAGAGAGTAAGGAGTTCTCCAGTAACTTTTCATCCCTGAGGGAGTGCTCTGTGGATTTCTAAGTGGGTTGTGGGGAGGTAGTGGGTCACAAGAGCACAGTCAAACAGCAGCGCCTATATCAGGCCAAGGGAAAGGCCATGTGAAACTACATACAATGTTCAATTCAAGCTGCAGAAGGGACAAATTATTGGATTCAGGTCTCATCCTCTTCCAACGGGCCTCAAGTAGCATGGGCCACACCCCTCTCTGTGTTGTGTGCAATGGTATAATTGAGCTGCACAAGAAGGCCAAACAATGGAATTGTTATTTTGGCCTTTATAAAGTCATGGCTTCAGCTACTCATTTTACCCAGAGAAAATATGTGTTTGCAAAACCCGTCCAAGTATTCCTTAAAAGCCATCCAAACATTCCTTGGGGAACAATGACAAGAAATTACAGAGCTGAAAATGTGTTGCTGGAAAAGCGCAGCAGGTCAGGCAGCATCCAAGGAACAGGAGAATTGACGTTTCGGGCATAAGCCCTTCTTCAGGAATGAGGAAAGTGTGCCCAGCAGGCTAAGATAAAAGGTAGGGAGGAGGGACTTGGGGGAGGGGTGTTGGAAATGCGATAGGTGGAAGGAGGTCAAGGTGAGGGTGATAGGCCAGAGTGGGGTGGGGGCGGAGAGGTCAGGAAGAAGATTGCAGGTTAGGAAGGCGGTGCTGAGTTCGAGGGATTTGACTGAGACAAGGTGGGGGGAGGGGAAATGAGGAAACTGGAGAAATCTGAGTTCATCCCTTGTGGTTGGAGGGTTCCTAGGCGGAAGATGAGGCGCTCTTCCTCCAACCGTCGTGTTGCTATGGTCTGGCAATGGAGGAGTCCAAGCACCTGCATGTCCTTGGTGGAGTGGGAGGGGGAGTTGAAGTGTTGAGCCACGGGGTAGTTGGGTTGGTTGGTCCAGGTATCCCAGAGGTGTTCTCTGAACCGTTCCGCAAGTAGGCGGCCTGTCTCCCCAAAATAGAGGAGGCCACATCGGGTGCAGCGGATGCAATAGATGATGTGTGTGGAGGTGCAGGTGAATTTGTGGCGGATATGGAAGTATCCCTTGGGGCCTTGGAGGGAAGTAAGGGGGGAGGTGTGGGCGCAAGTTTTGCAATTCTTGCGGTTGCAGGGGAAGGTGCCGGGAGGGGAGGTTGGGTTGGTGGGGGGTGTGGACCTGACGAGGGAGTCACGGAGGGAGTGGTCTTTTCGGAACGCTGATAGGGGAGGGGAGAGAAATATATCCCTGGTGGTGGGGTCCGTTTGGAGGTGGCGGAAATGACGGCAGATGATACGTTGTACATGGAGATTGGTGGGGTGATAGGTGAGGACCAGTGGGGTTCTGTCCTGGTGGCAGTTGGACGGGCGGGGCTCAAGGGCGGAGGAGCGGGAAGTGGAAGAGATGCGGTGGCGGCCATCATCGACCACATCTGGGGGGAAATTGCGGTTCTTGAAGAAGGAGGCCATCTGGGTTGTACGGATTTGGAACTGGTCCTCCTGGGAGCAGATGCGGCGGAGCCAAAGGAATTGAGAATATGGGATGGCGTTTTTACAGGGGGTAGGGTGGGAGGAGGTGTAGTCTAGGTAGCTGTGGGAGTCGGTCGGTTTATAGTAAATGTCCGTGTCGATTCGGTCACCCGAGATAGAAATGGAAAGGTCTAGGAAGGGGAGGGAGGACCAGTTCCAAATCCGTACAACCCAGATGGCCTCCTTCTTCACGGACCGCAATATCCCCCCAGACATGGTCGACGATGCCCTCCACTACATCTCTTCCACTTCCCGCTCCTCCGCCCTTGAGCCCCGCCCCTCCAACCGCCACCAGGACAGAACCCCACTGGTCCTCACCTACCACCCCACCAACCTCCATGTACAGCGGATCATCCGCTGTCATTTCCGCCACCTCCAAACGGACCCCACCACCAGGGATATATTTCCCTCCCCTCCCCTATCAGCGTTCCGAAAAGACCACTCCCTCCGTGACTCCCTCGTCACATCCACACCCCCCACCAACCCAACCTCCACTCCTGGCACCTTCCCCTGCAACCGCAAGAATTGCAAAACTTGCGCCCACACCTCCCCCCTTACTTCCCTCCAAGGCCCCAAGGGATACTTCCATATCTGCCACAAATTCACCTGCACCTCCACACACATCATCTATTGCATCCGCTGCACCCGATGTGGCCTCCTCTATATTGGGGAGACAGGCCGCCTACTTGCGGAACGGTTCAGAGAACACCTCTGGGACACCCGGACCAACCAACCCAACTACCCCGTGGCTCACCACTTCAACTCCCCCTCCCACTCCACCAAGGACATGAAGGTCCTTGGACTCCTCCTTCGCCAGACCATAGCAACACGACGGTTGGAGGAAGAGCGCCTCATCTTCCGCCTAGGAACCCTCCAACCACAAGGGATGAACTCAGATTTCTCCAGTTTCCTCATTTCCCCTCCCCCCACCTTGTCTCAGTCAAATCCCTCGAACTCAGCACCGCCTTCCTAACCTGCAATCTTCTTCCTGACCTCTCCGCCCCCACCCCCCTCCGGCCTATCACCCTCACCTTGACCTCCATCCACCTATCGCATTTCCAATGCCCCTCCCCCAAGTCCCTCCTCCCTACCTTTTATCTTAGCCTGCTGGGCACACTTTCCTCATTCCTGAAGAAGGGCTTATGCCCGAAACGTCAATTCTCCTGTTCCTTGGATGCTGCCTGACCTGCTGCGCTTTTCCAGCAACACATTTTCAGCTCTGATCTCCAGCATCTGCAGTCCTCACTTTCTCCTCGAAGAAATTACAGAGGGTTGTGAACATAGCCTAATCCATCACACAAAGCAGCCTTCCCTTCCATCAACTCTGTCTGCACGTTCCACTCCTCGGGGAAGCAGTCAGCATCATCCAAGACCACTCCCATTCCCGCTACACTCTCTTTCACCCTCTTCCATTGGGCAGGAGATACAAAAGTTTGCGAACAAGTACCTACAGATTCAAGATGTGGAGGTGCCGGAGTTGGATTGGGGTGGACAAGGTCAAAAATCGAACAGCACCAGCTTATAGTCCAATAAGTTTATTTGAAATTGGAAGCTTTCAGAGCTCACCTCCTTCCTCAGGCATGGTATGATAGAAAGGTGTAAGACACAGTGTTTATAAGCAAAACGTTATCAACTTTAAAACTTGCTTCCCTTGTTGAATCCTTTAATCAGTTAGGAGGTAGACTGCTGATTAAAATTCAAAATTCAGATTCCTTTCGAGTCTTTGTCCCAGGATAATTACAGGTTTTATCAATGTACAAGAGGTGACATCCCAGGTTAGACACTGCCCTTTAGGTGTGAGGTCCCGCTTTGAATCTGTCTATGGTTTAAGCTGAGGTCAGGTTTCACTTTTTTGACAGAAAAGAATCTTGAATGAAATAATTTGTGTGTATGTGTGTGTGTGTGATAGAGAGAGAGAGTGTGTGTGTGTGATAGAGAGAGAGAGAGAGTGTGTGTGTCTGTCTGTCTATCTCTCTCAAACACAAACACACCCTCTCTCTCACACACACAACACATTGTCTAACCTGGGATGTCACCTCTTGTACATTGATAAAACCTTTAATTATCCTGGGACAAAGACTCGAAAGGAATCTGAATTTTGAATTTTAATCAGCAGTCTACCTCCTAACTGAATAAAGGATTCAACAAGGGAAGCTAGTTTTAAAGTTGGTAACATTTTGCTCATAGATACAGTGTCTTACATCTTTCTAACATTCCATGCCTGAGAAAGGAGCTGCGCTCCAAAAGCTTGCAATTTCAAATAAACCTGGTGGACTAGAACTGATTCAAGAACAGCTTCTTTCCCACTGTTATCAGTCTTTTAAATGGACCTCTCATATACTAGAATTGATCTTTCTCTGCACCTTCTTGGTAGCTGTAACATTATATTCTGCATTCTGTTCTATTACTCTGATGTACCTATGTAAGTATGATTTGTCTTGATAGCATATAAAATAGTACTTTCCACTGTATCTTTGTACATTTGACAATAATAAATCAAATTAAATCAAACACATTTAGGTAGCACTTTTAACACAGTGAAACGCCTGATACACTTCCCAGGATTATTCCCAAACATAGTTTACCACTAAATCACATAAGAAGACACGAGGTCAGGTGACTAGAAACTTGCTGAAAGAGGCAGGACTTAAGAAACATCTTGAAAGAGGCGAATAAAAGAGGAGGATGGGTTTGTAGAGAGAATACCGGAGCTTCAGACCCAGTCTGAAAATACAGCCGTCAAGGGAAGGTGAAGGATAGGGATGGATATGTGCACGGTGTGGAGCCAGTGCAGTTTACAGGGCTGGGAAATGATGTGAGGTCAGGGATGGGATTTTAACATGCTCGTAACAGAATTTTAAGTTTAAGGTGTTGCTGGAGAGTCTATAAGGAAAGCGGACACAAGAACTAGAAGGTCTGGGAAATATAGAGAATGAAGTAAAATCATGACAGTCAAAGGATTTTACACAGCCCATTTCTGACCTAGAGTCATTCTGACCTGGAGCGAACACTAGCACTGAATTAAGTAACAAGCCTCAGTCATGCGAAAGTAAAAAAAATTATACAAAGAATGACAGGAAGACCAGAAGACTTTTCCTAACTGAGATTGCCAGCAGAAAGAAGGAAACTTGTGCAATGCTCTCAAAGGAAAAGCCCGCAAAGAACTTAAACCTGATGTTATCAGTGGCCCCTGACAGTGACCCGTTGTAATAGAGCAAATTTAATTTCATCGACCACCCAATGGCTGCTCCATAAGGCAAGTCAACAGCTGAGATTATTATCTCACAAGGCTGGAGGAAAGCAGCAAGGAGGAAGCTGTGGTAACATATTCGGTCAATTCAATGAGGTCTTTAATAACATGGGGAAAAAACTGCATGGGGAGTCAAATTTATCTGAGAGGAAATAAAAGGAAGAGGTAGAATGGGATTCTCCTTGAAATGTTCAATAATCTGCTGCTTTTGATAAAACATCGTTTGGCTTCTTGTCTCAATTAGCTGGAGACACTGATGACTGTCAAATATAACAAATACTTCAAATGCTTGTTTCTTTCTTTCCACACAACTGTTAACTATTATATTTATATCAGAGTAAATATATGAACTCAGGGTCTGGACAGCTACTGTAATTTGGGTAAAGCAGGTAGCAATTGAGCAATTGACATTACCACTGCTCCTTTGAATCCCAGGGTGTGCCCTGACGATCCCTTCCCATCTCCCACACCTTCCTCTCCCCCCACTCCCTCACACCCTTCCTTCCCTCTTCTTCCCACCGTCCACAACCCTTCCCTCCCCCACATCCCCATCATGGGATGGAGAGAGAAACGTGGGGTGAGAGGGAGGGTGTAAAGAGAGAAAGAGTTGGGAAAGGGGTTGAAAGAAGGATCAAAAGAGACAGAGAGAAAGTAAATGAATGACCACGAGAAGCTGAGAGCAAGTGAGAGAAAGAAGAGAAAGAGAAAATGAACGAGAAAGAAGGGGAGAAACAGAGCACAATCTCAGGTTTCAGGTTAAAAATAAGGTCACCTTTTGTATTTTACTTGTAACATCATCTGAGCCCATTTGATTATATTACTCATTTTGTAACAATCTGCTGCCAATCCATCATTACTATCCAGCATTGAGTGGATTAGAGTTTGGCGAAAGGTGCTTTGAAAAGTTCCTTACACGATTAACTGTTAAGTGACATTGGTCACAGATCAGTACTGTGTACAACATCTTGCTCTGGTGCCATTTTGTCTGTGAAAATTGGTGATAATCATTACAAACTTGATCTGGATTATAAGCAGCAGGTTGGCAGCTATTTCATTTTAAGGGCGGTTCAAACAGAACTGAAGGCATCGGATTAAAGGGCCAATCCGTCTAAAATTTACAAACAAGCTGTCAGCAATACAGTGGTTAGCAAAAACAATGATCGGAGCTCCTAATTCCCAAGATGAATGCTATAATTTAACCCTTATCACCCTCCATTCAAGAACCATTTTATACAATGAGATGTTAAAAATCATAACAAAAATATGTTCTTAGAAATACTCAATTCTGTGAAGTAATTTTTTTCCTAGAAAGACAACATATCTCAAAAATTTGAATGTTAAGGAAGTCATATCATACTGCCAGATGCTATGACTATGCATATGGTATTTTCCACTGACAGGATGTATCTGTCACTCAAAAGTATGTCTGTCCATCACACCATTGAGCAGCATTACAAAGTCTAAGGGGAATAGTTGTTCAGTCAGTGGGTCCCAGCACAATACATTAAGGGCAGTCTCTGATATCAGTGCAGGAGCGTGGAAACAATCACTCAGCCAGCCAAAGCAGTCAGAGTAAAGATTCCCTCATCATAGGGAGTGAGAAACCAAATATTGGTCAATACAACACCTGCCCTGGCTCTTTCTGCCTTATTTTCAGCTGTTTTCTCTTGGAGTGACAGAAAGGGAGGGATGATGTGAGATGAAATTGGGCACAATGTTCGTGATGGTATGGGTGAGGGAAAGGAGCCTTTAGTGAGTGAGTAGGGAGCACATGCAGAGTGCATTCAGAGTTAATGGAATGGGAGAATTGGATGGATAAGTGTGGAAGAGGGAAGATGTTTCAAGATATACACAACATTAGCAGTGGAAAGTGATAAGCATGAGCTTTAATGGGAAGTGGGAACTATAGCAGAGATAAAGTCAGTATGAGGTAGCAGAGAGGAGATGATGGCACTTACCCTGGCAGAGCAGAAAAAGTTGTTGACCTTTCTCCAACACTGCTAGGTGTTGCTCCAAATCATTGAGACTGCACTGACCCAGGTGGGACCATTGGACCAAGATTGCAGGATCTGGTATCATAGACTCATCTGCCAATCTTGGGGAAAGAGGATATTGTCAACGAGAACCTCCAGATCCCTGTTTGCAAATGGGACCCCAATTTCCTTTTATCTGCCATGTCTAGGCGAGTGCCAGTAACTGTATAGGGCAGCTCTGAATTGACAATGTTGATCGGGTGCACAACTGTCTTTCAAAGATGGCATCAGTGTCAGTGAATCCAAGATGCCCTAGTTGTTCCAGTTACAGTGAGTCAGAGAATCAAGGTACATAAGATGAGATATGTGCATTAAGAGTGTTGTACATCGTCAAGGAGTTGGCTTTAGGAAAATAGCATGAAAAACACCCGCTCGGGTTTTTTGACACTTTGCCCACAACATTTGAGATAGGATTCAGCCCAGGATCCTCCACATTGCTGCTAATGTACATTTCCAAATGATGCCAAGTCAACACAAGATTCAGTGCCTCCTTCTCAACTGTTGAATATCATTATTGCTTCTGGTCACTTTCTTTGAATAATAACTGATTGTTCATCATCTTGCAGTAAACAGGCCCACACTGAGGTGGCTGCCACCAACAGCCAGTTTGAATGGCTTCTCATATTTGGCATGACTAAAACCAGTGCAGTTATCTGCTCAGCTTTGAGGTTTTCAAAGGCACGCTGACACTCAATATGTCTATTCAAACGTCTGTCTTTCCTTATAAATTCATTAAAGGTGCAACAATACAGCTGAAGTACTAACACAAGGTGAAATCGTTTCATGTCAATAATGTGCAAAATTTCATATTTTGTCTGAGGCACAGGAAAATCCAAAACAGCCCTGACTGTCACTTTTCTGTCACTTGGAGTTGTCTCACAGTGTGGCCCAAAATAGTGATTTTGTTTTGGTAAATTCACTCTTAACCATATCTTCCCAATTTGGCTTTTTGCAGCTGATCAGGTTTGGCTAAAAACAACTAAATTGTCGTTGTAAACAATACTGTTATACAGTCCTTCAATGGCTTTATAGGTTAATCATTGGAATACTACCAGTGTATTTTTCATTCCAAATGTCATGACTTTGTACTGACAAAGTCCATGTGGTGTTACAGAAGTTGATATTTCTTTGGCTTTATCAGACAATTGAACTTGCTAATATTCTTTTAGTGAATTGACTTTTGTGACAAATCATGTGTCTAATTGGTTCAATGCAGTCCTGTAATCTTGGAAAAGAGGTAAGTTCACATTTGTTACTATGTTGAATTTACAATAAACAACACTGAATCTTTGAAACTTGTCCAGTTTCAGTAAAGTCATGATTGGGGGGAGGGGAGGGAGGTGTTCCAGTTACTGTGACTAGGTTCATTAGTGTCAATACTCATCATAAATTTAATCTCTTCCCTCACTTGAGTTAATCAGTCTGGATTGAATCTGTAAAGATGTTTTATAGGTAATACATTCCCCATATTAACATCATGAACAGCAAAAACTGTTTTCTCCTGGCCCATTCAAATAAATCGATTTATGATTCTCTAATAACTTTTCTACATCACTTCAGTAGTAAGGTTGTGATGTGTGAGTAGTTGAGGTGACTCGCTAAAATAGATTTAAATGGAAGCTAACCAAACACGCAACAGAGGAAAGAGATAAGAGTATCTGCTGGTTAGCTGGAGTGAAGTCAATTGGGTGAATTCTAGTTTGGAAGATATACACAAACATGGACACAGTGGAATGAATGGCCTGTTTCTGTGCTGCAAATTGTACATCATTCATGTAATAAATGAATAATACAGCAGCTGAAAACCCTAAGTAACCGTCAACAATATAAATTAATTCACTCTGCAAATAGTAAAATATTTCTTCAGATTGTATTACTTGCTCAGGTCAATAATCAGCAATACTTGTGAAAGAAAATTGAGTCTTGTAAACTTCTTGACAAAAGGTGAGTTGATCACGTTGATCGGACAGAGACAAGAGCTTGGAATTTGACTTAGGTTGTGGTGCAGAATGGGAGGAGCAGACTGACCCCCTGTTACACAGAGCAGTATTTAATGCCATTGAGTGCAGTCCCATTGATATCTGGTACCATGTGTAATGGGAAGTCGCATCGTACTGCCCATCCTGCAGTGTGGGCCAAGTCAAACGTTGATCCTCGATAGGAAAGGAGAGGAGATCTCAAGCTCTGTGAATGGTGTGGGTTAATGGAAGACCTTCCCGTCTGTGTGGCTCATCACCACACCAAATGTTCAACCCACAAGTCATAACATTTTTTTGAAAAAGAAGGTTTAGCACCACAAAAGTAATATGAGATATGCTTGTTCACTATGAAGGAGGGAATAAAGGATAGGCAGGGATCTGTAATATTGATGCTTCTGTACCATGGCTTTCTATAATGGGATGTTGAGAAACCACATCATATGCAGCCAAGCTGCTAGCTGTGTCATTTTTTAGTCAAGCAACGTGCATTTTCAAGGGTGGGTGTTTCGTATCCTAACTCAAAAATGTTGCACCGCTTAAACATTCAATAATATTTAAGTGACTAAATGTTAGGGATGGCAGGGAATTATGCCACGCACACCATTGGGCTAGAGCCATCCCATTCCCTGTTCGGACTGAATGTCTTCTTTCACAGTGTGCAGGAATATGACTGCAGGATGGTGGCCAGATCTGAAAACGTTTGCACAGTTAAAACTTTTCCTTTTGAATTTTATTTATAGTTGTGTGGAGGATTCTGTTTTATATATATATATATATAAATTGTAAAGTCCCGGGAGGATGTGGTAGTATTTCCCAATCGAGTCAGATATAATCCAAGTATCCCTTTCCCTCTGCCCTTAATGCAAGCAATCACAGCTAGAACAAAGCAAGCATTCTTAAACAAAGATGTATTTTTCACCCGCTTTAACCGCTGAACCTTTTAATAAGACCACATGTGTAGTGACTGTAACACTTCCCGTTCTGAATTGGTGACTATGCCAAGGATTTCCCCACTGATTCGGCAAATACTGGATATTTCCATGTCTAGCCCCATTAAATAGATTGGCAAAGTTATAATTTTGAGTTCAAAAGTTCTTCATTCTGCCATTTATGTCAGCACAGGCCTGTAGTGGCTGAAGAAAAATACACACTTTTCTTGCAGGACCTGATTCATGCTGAAATATGGTTCCAACTTGTCGTGCTATCAGTTAACAGTGTCGGTTGTGGCTCAGTGATTAGCGCTCTCACCCCTGAAGTCAGCAATTTACACGCTTGTATCTCTCTGAGGCTTAAGTACAGAAATCTAGGTTGGCAGTGTACTGGGGTATTAAAGGTCCCATTTGTTAAACAAAACCCTGAACTGTGGCCCTATCAGCTTTCTTAGGTGCACATGATAGGTCCCAATATGCTACTGTGAAGAAGGGAAGTTTGTCCTGGACAATATTTATGCCACAATTAACATCACAAAAACAGATTATCCAGTCATTATCACATTCCTGTACACAAAATTTCTTTGAGCAAATTAACAGCTGCATTTTCTACATTACAACTATTACTACAATTCAAAGTGCTTCTGTTCATTATAAAGCCTTTTGTGACAAAAACAGAAATTGCTGTAGTAACTCAGTGGGTCTGGCAGCATCAGTGGAGAGAAAGCAGAGTTAACGTGTTGAGTCCAGTGACCCATCTCCAGAACTGAATATTGTTGTGGTGTCTGGTGACTATGAAGAATGCTATAGGAATGCAAATTTTCCTTTTCACATGCACAGTCAAATGCACTCTCTGTAAACAATCGCTGTCACAATTGGAACTTTTCCATTAAATTCCCTCAGGTGTTCTTTAATATTCCAACATTTGATGGTTTCTATTCCTTTACATAGAAATTGGCACTTAATTGTGCACATCATGACCACTGTGGATAGTAGTTTGTCAACTCTTCATTATTCTTCCTTCCTCCAAGTCACTTTTGCTGTAGCTGTGTATGTCTGTGCCTGCATGATTGTTATGTGTGTGTGTGCGCGTGCGCGCACGCGTGTATGTGTAGTGCATCTGACTGAGTGTGTCTGTGCGTCAGTGTGGGTGTGAGAGTGTCTGTGTCTGTGCGAGAAAATGTCTCTGTCTGTATGTGTCTGTTTCTTTGTGTGTACGTGTCTGTGTGTGTATTTGTGTGTGCAAATCTGTGTGAGCTTGTATGTGTGGGAGAGTGTGCGTATTTGTGTGTGTGTGTGTGTGGGTGAAAGTGTAGGAGACTGTGTGTGTGTGAGAGGGTGCGTGAAAAAATGTGTAAGTGAAAGTATGAGAGTGTATTTGTGACAGGGTGTCTGAGTGATAGAGAAAGTGTGTGTGTGGGACTGCATGTGTTTGTGAGATGATGTATGTCAGAGGCAGTGTGTGTGTGAGAGACAGTATGTATGCAAGAGACAGTGTGTGTGAGAGACAGTGTATATGAGAGTTTGCATGAGTGTAAGTGAAAGTATGAAAGATAGTGTGTGTTAGTGTGTGTGAGTGCGTGTATAAATGAAAGTGTGAGAGACTGTATGTGTGCACACGAGTGCACGTGTGTGTGGGTGTTAAAAACCCCAATTTGATTGAGAAGTTGCCAATGAAAATAAGTGCAAGGCCAAACTGCCAAATTCATTGAAGGTTCCTTACATAAAGGGGCTGACCTTCCACATCTGATCAATCACCAAGCCTGTCTCTTTGCACAGAATGTGGGAGTTAGCAAAGTTTCCACCAAAACATAAATTCCTAAAAACAAGCAGTAAAGCTCCACTTGGGGGGTAGGAAAGAGAGAGAGAGAAAGAGGAGATGGTGGCAAAGGATTCTTTAATCATGAAAATAAGAGCCCCCAAGGCATTGTATTATTGACTGAGAAAATACAATGGGTTTAAGTGAATGGAACTATTGAAATTGCAAGGCTATTTTATTTTAACACATAAAAATTTGTTAGACCCTTCTAAAAAAATACTTAAAGTTCATTTACAGTCTCTTGTAAATACATTACCACCTGGACTCTTCATATTCAGCTGTGGTCCATCAGTAATCTTTCTCTGAAGTCTACTAACTTTTAGGGATATAACAACTGGGGCTTCATTTTTGAAGATAATTCAAGTCCTTGGCTCCTATTTTTAATCATTCAAAGCGAGTTGTTTTTTAAACTGGCAGAATTTTGTTTTTCTCTTTGTGTCATCGTTGATGCAGGGGCCAGTTAATGATTTGCCAGGTGGGCTGTCACCAAACACAGGACACCCCTCTTTTGTTGAAACCAGACATTTTCAATACAAGGTCAGTGACCATCTTCCAGATCTCAGAAACTTCTTAAAAGTGAATTTGACTTATTTCTTTGCAAGAACAGGGAGTAGTAATCTCATTGAGATTGTGGCAGGGGCATAATGATTGGTAAGTTTGACTACAACGTTGTATGCTAAACATTCTTGCCTCTGAAAGATTAGAATTTCAAGTCGAGACTTCAAAATGTTATATATTAAGAAGCATCTCACCATAAGCAGCGATCAATTTGGAAATCCCTTAAGAGTCAATGACAAGATCATACATCACAATATTTCACTATCTGAAGGATATATTCAAAGGTGTTCCCCCATAAACTTCATGGGTCTATTAAAAAATGCTTACAGAGTGGCAGCGCAGAGTAGTGGGAACAGAAGAATGTAGTAGAGAAATGATTGCCTCCTAGCCAGACAACATTAGCCCTTCGAAACCTGTGTTCACAGTCTAGGATGTAAACAAAATAAAGAGCTGTTGTCCCAGGCCATTATAGTGTTTAGCTTCATTGTTGACAGTGTCAATAAAAAAGGGCCTTCGACTGTTACACTTAAGAGCTTTGATTTCCGATGGAGAAATAACACATGAATGTATGCATGGTATCGTCATGGAGCCCAACTTAAGTTCTGCACCGTTCACAAAGCACAAGCGGATCTAGGAAACAAAGGCATGTATCATCCTCAGCAGTAAGTTCAACAGGTCAGGATTTTGAATTGTCCAGTTAACCCTTCTCTTGCTTTTTTAATCTTAAGATTCCTCCCATTCCTCATGCCAGCCTGTATGAATAAGGCACTGCCCATTAGAAATCAGGAACAATAGGAGGAGATTCATCCTCCATTCAGTGAGTGGATGGTCAGTCTGTAGTTTTAACCCCAGCCTTGCTTCCAAATCCCTTCATATTCGTTCCTAAAAAAAAACACCAATTGTTCTCAGTTTTAACATTTTCAACTGACCTCGGCCATGGCTGTCTCTTGGTGAGGGATCTTAAGGTTTTCACAAGGCTCTAATTTTAACCAGGAGACACCTTTAAGGAGATCGCCCACCAAAGGAAGCTGGGTTGAGTCTTCTGGGACCTATAACATTAGATTTGAAGGTGGGGGGGCGCGGTGATAGCGGACTCCTCTCCCATATAATCCCACTTTCAGGAGATTTTCTCCGGGAGTGCCAACCAATTGGTGCAACAATGCCTGAGCACATTCGCCCCCCTCCAACACAACACCACTGTGTGTGGACGCTGATTGGAAGTGACTGTCTACCTCAGGCAGAGCAAATATTGAAATTGGAGATTCCGTGTCCCAGGGGCATGGGCTCAAAGATCAAAGTCCATAAGAATGTCTGTTAATATTCCTTGCAGTGGGATTTCCCCTCCGCCCCAAAGGCCAAGTTGGTTTATTTGGACCTCCTTGACTGATGATGTCTCAGCAGGCAACTGATAGGGACTCACATTGAGGCATCCGTGTCCACATCCATGTCCATCTCTCACAGTGACATTGCTGGTCTGGCACTGACAGAAATGCTCACCATCCTCCCAGAGGCCACCTCCCATAACGTTGGCACGGGCAGGCAGAGACAGTAGTGTTGTGGTAATGTCACTGGTCCAGTAATCTAGAGATCCAGGTTAATGCTGCTTGAGTATGTTCTCAAATCCTGCCAAGGCAGCTGCTGGAATTTACTTCAATTAATTAATAAAGCTGGAATTGAAGGGTTGGCTCAGTGGTGGTGCCATGACGTTTTCATCAATTGTCATCCAAACCGATCTGGTTCACTGGTGTTCTTCAGGGAAGGAAATTTGCTGTCCATTCCTGGCAGAGTCTACATGCGTTTCCAAACTGCAGCAATGTGTCAGACTCTCAGAGGCCCTCCAGAATGGCTTCCAAGCCACACAGTTGTATTAAGATTCACCATTTCAGATTGAAGAGGTGGCTCAACACCACTTTCTCAAGGGTACAATGATGGGAAACAGATGCAGCAATGTCCGTATCTCATAATAAAAAATAAGGTAGATTTAGTACAACCATCAGAAAATTCAATTTCTGGTCTCTTCACCCTATCAAATTCCTTGATCATATTAAACACATCAATCAGATACCCCCCTAACTGCCTGTACTATTTAGGATATAAATCTAATCTATGCAACTGTCTTCATATTTAACCCCTTTATCAATCTGGTGTACCTGTGCTATGTTTTCTTCAGGACTTCATTACCTGAAGTACAGTAGCCAGAACTGAATGTTGTTACACAGGACACTGTCTAATCAGAGCATTAGACAACTAGAGCACAGCTTCCATCCTCTTATATCCAGTCACCTGGAAACCCCATTTGAATACTTTCCTGTGAAGATCTGCCCTTTACAAGTCAAAATGACTAAATCTAAAACATTTTATTGAGTCAGGAAGAAATAGATTTATCTAGAGACCTTTAGGTTTCCAATGTTTTGAACTGTTGTCTTGATTGGTATGCAAGCACATTCATCAGAAAGATTTTGAAATATTTTATCCAATCAAAAATCCCAGACAAACTAACCGTTAGGAGGGGAATGGGAGGGAGATAATGCAATGGGAACCATTTGCAATAGCTAGCCAGGCATTGACAGCTAAAGACCTCCCTGCCAAATTTTTCCCACTGTTAATTCGCTGTTCTTTCTGCCAATTATAGATTATTTCTAATCAACCTGCTCAGAGATGTTATCACCACTTCTACAGCAAGTTGGACTTGAAGCCAAACCTCCTGGCTGAGAGATAGGGACATTGCCACAGAACCACTGGAGCCTGGTCTGCCAATTATACTTCTATGATTATTTGGTGCCCAGAGCGAACCTCAGAGCACACATAAAATAATCTAATTTAAAATACACAAAGCACATCTGCACGTGTAATGGGATAGCATTATTCTTGTTTAACAGAACCAAGGAGGGATATAACACTGAGGTTGCCTTTTCAAATCACTATATCTTTCCCCACTCCTCTGCCCTTGCTTCACGCAGGTCTATAACTACATTCTCTTCAAAAATTTAAATACTTTGAAGTTTATTTGGAGAAGATCTTTGTGAACCTTGGATTTAAAATCTTCATTCTGGCTTTCAAATCCTTCTGTGGTCTTGCACTTCTCTGTAACCTCTTCCCACCCCAACAATCCTCTGAAGTCTCAATACTCTTCGAATTCTGGCCTCCTGAGGATCCCTGATTTTCATCACCATTGGTGGCCTTGTTTTTAGCTGCCAGCTCTAAGCTCCAGAATTCCCTCCCCGAACACCTCCGCCTCTCTTTTTCTCCTTTAATATGCTCCTTCAAATCCACATTCCCCCATTTTAATATCTCCTTATGTTGCTCAGTGCCAAAGGTTATTGGATAATGTTTCTGAGGCATGCTGTAGAATGGTTTGCTAAGTTAAAAGCATTAATGATTGCAAGTTGTTGTTCAAACTAATAATTATTTTTCATCTCATTCCAATTCTCCAGTAATGATGATCTGATGATCAAGATGAAAGTTTAGTTGTCCAGTACCTCGTTAAGATAGTGGATGAAATTTCGCATTTTCGGCTTTCCCTCAATCTGAGGATGATGTGAACTCGAATAGGGGTCACAAGTTTCTGCTGTGGACCTTCAAGTGGCTGATTCCTGATCAGGTATTTGGGCAGGATATCTCACAGGATTATGGGATATGGAATGCAGGATTTCCTGCCTTTCCATTCACTCTCTGCCTCACCATATACACATTGGACTCAAAAAGTGACACAACTTTCTGAATAAGTAGTTGCCATTTTGAATGATTGTTCGTGAGCGCCTGTCAGTCATTAGTGTCAATGCTCCCCTACTTTGCAGAGAATTTCAGAGTGTCTCAGTTGCATTTCCTTTGTCCTGCCCTGGAATGTTGGGCATTTGAGAGTTGAAAGGAATTATAGGAAGGTTGCTGGTAAAATGAGAGATTCAGCGATCTGGAAACAATTACATTGCTGTGAGGCTTCAAAATCAAAAGTGCATCATTTTTAATCCCCCACCTAGTGCATCAGGCCAAGAGTGAACACCCAGGACCATTTGTGTTTTATAATGTATCATACCAATCCCTAGTCCACATTGAAAATCTCAATCATGTTATTAATGCATTAATTAATTGCTCAGAAATCAGCATTTTTACCAACTGGGATTGCTTTTCAAAACTGCAATTACAGGCATCATACCACAATACAGGCAACAAATCCAAAAATTGGTTATAAACATCAAAAAAGGCAGATTGTTGGTCTTTTTACACAGAAACAGAATGCTGTGGGTTGGGGAGGGGGGGGGGGGCAGGGTGAGGGTGAAGGGGGCTACACCTAATAAAGATCATTAAAGTTATGAAAGCATTTGATAGAATTGGAAGGCCAAAACATGGGGCTGAATATTTAAGATTGTCATCAATAAATCCAGTAATGCATTTCGGAGGCAATACCTGTACATTAAAAGATGTAAGCACGTGGAAAGGTGGCAGTGATTTGCACAATGTATTTAAGGAGAAATTAGATAAATATATAAGGATATTCATGATAGGGTTGAATCAAATCATGTGGGAGGAGACTTACATGGAGTATAAACTCTGGCACAGCTTACTGTAGTTGGGCAGGATGGTGAGTTTCTGTGCAGTAAATACTAAGTAAAAATTAATGGGGTTTGTTGTTGAATATTTCAGTGCCTCCAGTTACTTGTTCTCACTCTTACTGACCATTTAGCTATGTTTTGCAAACCAGGACTTAATGGCCACCCTGTGTTGGCCCAAGGGCGGACATAACATTCTCTTTGCCAGTAAGCATTATGAGGTCAATGTGTGACAATGGGTGGCAGTCTCGCCCCCAGTCAGAAGGTTTGTTCATTCAAACCCCACTCCAAGGACTCGTGCACAAAATTCTGAGCTGACAGTCCCTGCTCCAAAACTGAGGGGGTGCTGCAGTGTCAGATGGAACATTAAGCTGTGGTCCTGTCTGCCTTCTCAGATGATTTTTACAAGAAGCAGTGGTCTTCTCAGTGTCCTAGTGAATACTCAGTTTTCAGTCATCATCCTAAAACTGAGTATCTTCACGTTGCTGCTTGTGTGACCTTGCATTAATTGGCTGTTACATTCTCAACATTACTGGGATGGCTACACTTAAAAAATTACCTACTTGGCTATGATGCACTTTCGAACATCGTGGAAAGTGATATTTCAACGATGGGAAGCAAAGTTGGATCTTGGTGAAGCTAAAAGAGACTTCTTTAGATCCAATATGGCACAGAATCCAAAGTATGGTCGACATCATTAGTATTGTTTCATCAACCTGTTCGGCGATGTTATTACACATCTCTGGGGTCGGTGGGACTTGAACCCAAGCTTCTGGCCCAGAGGTAGGGACACTGTAACAGCACCACACGAGATTCTCAGCTGACACCATATTGATAAAGACGTTAGGGTGCACAGTTGACATCCACCAGAGGCCTGCAAGCCAAGCCAATCATCAGGTCAGTCAGTGTGCAGTGCTGGTTAGATAGCCAAACAGCCAGTTTGGACACTGTCTCCCTACTGCGCTTCTGTAAACCTTCCCTCTTAACTTTAAAGAGTTAAGTTTGACATGAAGCAGAAAGCCAGACCTTCCTACTGGTACTAACAACTAATCCCAGATTCCTACCAATTCACTCAAGCCCAATTTCCCCAACTGCCCCACTTTCTATCTTCTATCTGCCATCAATCATCACACGCCCAAAATGAAAAAAAACAGCCAACAGGAAAATATGACATGTTCGACCAAGAGTGGGAGAGCTGTGTCAGTGATTGTTGCGCAATCTGTTTGGGTGCTGTTAGGGGTTATGGTTGAATAGCAAGCTCCATCGTGTGGGGGTGAGGTTGTAACCATGGTGTGTCAGGGTAGGGTTAGCAAATAAAGATGAGTATGAGTCCTGACTGATGCTAGTTGATTGAGCGGGATCCTGATTGATGGTAGAACATAAGAACACAAGACATGGAGCAGGAGTAGGCCACCTGGCCCATCGAGCCTGCTCCACCATTCAATAAGATCCTTGCTGATTTTTTCATGCCTCAGCTCCACTTACCTGCTCTGTCACCACTGCCCTTAATTCCCTCACTGTTCAAAAATCTATCTTCGCTTTAAAACATTCAACGAGCTAGCCTCAGCTACTACACTAGGCAGGGAATTCCATAGCTACACAACCCTCTGGGTGAAGAGGTTCGTCCTCAGCTCAGTCCTAAATCTGCTCCCCCTAATTTTGAGTCAATACCCCTTAGTCCGAGTTTCATCTGTCAGTGGAAACAACCTCTCTGCTTCGAAAACTCGAATGAGGGGGATCCTGACTGATGATAGTTGAGTGAGGGCGATCCTGACTGATGGTAGTTGAGTGAGGGAGAATCTGACTGATGGTAGTTGAGTGAGGGCGATCCTGACTGGTGGTAGTTGAGTGATGGGTAACGTGGTGAATTGAATGAAAGCTGAGGCTGGTGTAGAAGGTGATCAAATGTGGAATTCTTCTGCGATCTGGACCATTTAAATAAGGTCATTGAACATCATGTGGCACTATTTACAGATCACTGGCACTTGAGCTCTGACATTGATGTCCTTAGCTTTCTTCTCCTACTGTCTGGAGTCCTCTCTGGCCTTTGGAGATGTAGATCATCTGCCCTCATTTCCAGCTCCCTGGCCAGTGTAGTATTTGAATCTTTGCAACCTTTTTCTCTCATTAGGTGCCATTCTCCACTCTTTGCCAGGTCCGATTCTTCTCTCAAGTGATTCCCAGCACATGCCCCAACCACAGGGCACCATCTCTTTTAGATGTGTTTTCATTAGGACCTGTTTGTCAAGATGTTTGGCTTCCTGATGCTGTGAGCAGGCAAGGAGTAACACAATAGCATTGGCTGCATGTCAAAGTCATTGTAGAAATTCTATGCCCTGTTTCACATGCACATTGCATTAAAGCTCATGTGGCAGCCTTGTGTTCGGAGTGTGAAACTCACAGATTAATGATATAAAAACAAAATACTGCAGATGTTTGGGGTAACTGGGCGTTCAGTTGGTTTTAACATTTATGCTGCTGGCTGCATTCCACTACATAGGAGTATGTTAACCATGTATCATGATCTCTAGACCTGTATGTAGGGTTTCACTAAGTTTACCCCCAGGTGCATTTCCTTCAACATTATGCTGTCTTTTGTGGTTATTTTGTTATGTTACCTCAGAGATTGCTAGAATTATTAAACTCAACTTTGCAGCCTTACTGCAGAGGGACATGATGAGTACAAACATAAGGTTGCCACACAAGGTTATATGGAATATACATTAGAAGCATGCTACAGGATCTGCGACTTTCACGCAGGAATCGGGATTTGTTTTTAGATTGTTTAAGGATTCTACAGATGAAAACTAAAGCCGTTTTTCCAACTGAACAGAATTAATCACCAAACAAACTGAATGAAGAAAATGTGGCTTTTTATTAAGTGCAATAGATTTTGATTTTCTGCACAATTACAAATTAATAGAATTACATTAACACTGAGGAAAGAGGGCACGATCTTCAGAATACCATCTAAGCTCAAGACCTATTAACAACTATCAAAGACTGCATTTTATCACAAAAAGAAAGCATTACTCTCTAATTGGCCTGACGTACTCCTATTCAATACCAGATCGTAATCTTGACTGATTTTTGAAATATTTTCCACTGAAGCATGTTATATTGGACTTCAATACATCTTGACCCAGTCTAACAGCTTGACCATAGATCAACTGATAATATCAGAGATTCACATTAAATGGATATGATCAAATCCACCCACCATCTTAAACATTCACTCCTTCTTCCAACAATGCACAGTGGCAACAGTGCGCACCATCCACAGAATGCATTGTAGCAACTTGCCAAGGCTGCTTCAACAACACCTTCCAAACCCAAGATGTCTATGTCTAAAGGATCAGGGCCCTGGAAACACACCTTCTGCAAGTTCCTCAGCAAGCTACATAATACCCTGTCTTGGAAGTATATCACTGTTCCTTTCCTGTGGCTGGGTCAAAATCCTGAAACTTCCTCCCATTTAGTTCTGGTATACTAATACCATGTGGTCTGCAAGAGGTAGCTCACCAATATCTTTCTAAGGACCACTAGAGTTGGGAAGTAAATAAATGATGGCCTTACTCGTGTTGCCATTAATGTATCAAAATTGCCATGTTACAAAAGAAAGACTAACAAGTTTTTATGAGGGAGTTACCACAGCATATCAGTTAGCTCAAAGAGGTTCCTAACTCAGTCCAAGTTCACCCCAAAGTAAGGTCAACACATATAGAGTCAAGCTAGACAGTGCCAGAATAAATAGCAACTCTCAGCAGCAGCCTGGGGTGGAAATAGGAGCTACACTGAAACCAACTAGGAATTATATTCATCGCTGACCTCTCATCATGACTGAAACATAAACAGAAATAACAGTCCGTCTGTGGCTGAAGCTTCTAAAGTATGATATCATATAAGCAGAGATCCACCCTCCAAAGCATAAGGTTGTAATAAAATGCCCGAGCCAATATTTTCTCCTCAACTAACTACATTGCGAGTTATACAGCACAGGACAAGACCATTTGGTCCATTGTGCCTGAACTGGTTCTTTGGGGAAAAAAACCATCCAGTTAAAGAAAAGCTTGCTTTTACACAGTGGTTTCCATGACCACCAGCCATCCCAAAGTGCTTTGCAGTCTCTGAAGTATTTCTGAAGTGTGATCACTATTATAACATAGGAAACGTGTCAGACAACTCCTGTGAAGGTCTTGGGCAGAAACAATTACATATCTAGGTGGAGATTTTTTAAGAATTAGAACTGCAAAAGCAGTTAATGATAAATCATGTATTTCTTCTTCTTTCTGTCAGACTCCCTCTGCTGGTACATGTGTAGATAGTATACGAGTCCACAAAATGCACAATGCAATTAACAATAGACTGCAATTGTCAAAAACAGGAATGTATCATTTTCAAGTAGTCTGTTTTTGTTACATTTATTGAATACCAAATATTGGCCTGGGTGCCAGGGTTAACTCCCCTGTTCTACTTTGAGGTAATGCCACAAATTCTTTCATGTCCACCTGACATGAATCTTGCAGCAGTATCTCCAACAATGCAGCATTCTCTCAATGCTTCACTAAATGGTCAACCTGGAGTTTTACTCTGAATGGAGACTTAAACTCACAACTGTCTGACTTGGATTTGATCTTTTAACATTGATGGAGGTCTCAGGTGGCTTCATTAGAATATTGATGGGGAAAGTCTGACACATAAATGCATAAAGAAATACTAGCTTGGTCAAAGAGAAAGGTTTTAGGCATGGTTTGAAAGTGGATAAAACTTTTCTATTAAGTATAAAAAAATTCTCCCCCCCCATTGCTTTTGCCAATGATCTTAAAAACTGCATTTACGTTGGGAAGCAAGAAAATAATGCTTCATCCAAGGAGCACCAGATATTCCACACTTAATTGTATTTAGCACAGAAGCTGACACAGAATCCCTACTGTGTCTTTGGTTAGGTTAGATTAGATTCCCTACAGTGTGGAAACAGGCCCTTCAGCCCAACAAGTCCACACCGACCCTCCGAAGAGTAACCCACCCAGACCCATTTCCCTCTGATTAATGCACCTAACACTATAGGCAATTTAGAATGGCCAATTCACCTGACTTGCACATAGAACATAGAACAGTACAGCACAGAACAGGCCCTTCAGCCCACGATGTTTTGCCGACCATTGATCCTCATGTAAGGTAAACCTAATGTATGAACCCTCAAATTTCTGTGACCATATACATGTCCAGCAGTCTCTTAAATATCCCCAATGACCTCGCTTCCACAGCTGCTGCTGGCAACGCATTCCATGCTCTCACAACTCTCTGCATAAAGAACCCGCCTCTGATATCTCCTCTATACTTTCCGCCAAGCAGCTTAAAACTATGACCCCTCGTGTTAACAATTTCTGCCCTGGGAAAAAGTCTCTGGCTATCAACTCTATCTATGCCTCTCATTATCTTAGTTAAAAATCACACAACACCAGGTTATAGTCCAACAGGTTTAATTGGAAGCACACTAGCTTTCGGAGCGACGCTCCTTCATCAGGTGATTGTGATCTCATTATCTTGTACACCTCAGTTAGGTCCCCTCTCTCCCTTTTTTCCAATGAAAAAGGTCCAAGCTCAGTCAACCTCTCTTCGTAAGATAAGCCCTCCATTCCAGGCAGCATCCTGGTAAACCTCCTCTGAACCCTCTCCAAAACATCCACATCTTTCCTATAATAGGGTGACCAGAACTGGACACAGTATTCCAAGTGCAGTCTAACCAAAGTTTTATAGAGCTGCAACAAGACCTCACGGCTCTTAAACTCAATCCCCCTGTTAATGAAAGCCAAAATATCATTGGCTTTCTTAATAACCCTGTCCACCTGGGTGGTAATTTTAAGGGATCTGTGTACCTGCACACCAAGATCCCGCTGTTCCTCCACACTGCCAAGCATCCTGTCTTTAATCTTGTACTCAACGTTCAAGTTCGACCTTCCAAAATGCATCACTTTGCATTTATCCAGGTTGAACTCCATCTGCCACCTCTCAGCCCATCTCTGCATCCTATCAATGTCACGCTGCAGCCTACAACAGTCCTCTATACTGTCAACGACACCTCCAACCTTTGTGTCATCTGCAAACTTGCTAACCCATCCTTCAATCTCCTCATCCAAGTCATTAATAAAAATTGCAAAGAGTAGAGGCCCAAGAACAGAGCCCTGTAGAACACCACTCACCACTGACTTCCAGGCAGAATACTTTCCTTCCACTACCACTCGCTGTCTTCTGTTGACCAGCCAATTCTGTATCCAGACAGCTAAATTTCCCTGTATCCCATTCCTCCTGACCTTCTGAACGAGCCTACCATGGGGAACCTTATCAAATGCCTTGCTGAAGTCCATATACACCACATCCACCGCTCGACCCTCATCAACTTGTCTAGTAACATCCTCAAAGAACTCAATAAGATTTGTGAGGCATGACCTGCCTCTCACAAAGCCGTGCTGACTGCATTTAATCAAGCCATGCTCTTCCAGATGGTCATAAATCCTTTCTAACACCTTGCAGATGACAGACGTGAGACTGACTGGTCTGTAATTGCCGGGGATTTCCCTATTTCCTTTCTTGAAGAGAGGAATTACATTTGCCTCCCTCCAGTCCTCAGGTACGACTCCAGTGGAGAGCAAGGATGCAAAGATCTTCGCAAGCTGCGAAGCAATCACAATTCTCACTTCCCAAAGCAGCCGAGGACAAATCTGGTCTGGCCCTGGCGACTTGTCAATCTTAATGTTTGTCAAATTTTCAGCACATCAGCTTCCTCAATCTCTATCTGTTCCAGCATGCTTACCTGCTCCTCAATGGTTTCATTCACTACAAGGTCTTTTTCTTTAGTAAAGACAGAAGCAAAAAACTCATTTAGGGCTTCCCCTACCTCCTCAGACTCTATACACAAGTTCCCTATGCTCTCCCTGATCGGCCCTACTCTTTCTTTGATCATTCTCTTATTCCTCACATACGTGTAAAATGCCTTTGGATTCTCCCTAATCCTTCCTGCCAAGCCTTTATCGTGCCCCCTCCTGGCTCTCCTCAGACCATTTTTGAGCTCCTTCCTCGCCTGCCTGTAATCCTTGAGAGCTGAGCAAGACCCTTCCTTCCTCCACCTTACGTAAGCTGCCTTCTTCCTTTTGACGAGAAGCTCCTCCGCTCTCATCATCCAAGGTTCCTTTATCTTACCCCTTCTTGCCTGTCTCAGAGGAACACACTTATGCATCACTCGCAACAACTGTTCCTTAAACAGTCTCCACATGTCTATAGTGCCCTTTCCATGGAACAAATGCTCCCAGTCCAAGCTTCCCAACTCACGTCTGATAGCATCATAGTTTCCTTTTCTCCAATTAAATATCCTCCCATTGTGCCTGCTTCTCACCTTCTCCATAGCTATGTAGAATGTGAGGCAGTTGTGGTCACTATCACCAAAATGCTCTCCCACCGCAAGATCTGACACCTGCCCCGGCTCATTGCCGAGCATCAAATTCAAAATGGCCTCTGCCCTCGTCAGCCTGTCAACGCACTGAGTTAGAAAACCCTCCTGAAAACATCGTTGGACTGTGGGAGGAAACTGGAGCAAACCCACGGGGACACAGGGAGAATGTGCAAACTCCACACAGACAGTCGCCCAAGGCTGGAATCGAACCTGGGTCCCTGGTGCTGTGAGGCAGCAGTGCTAACCACTGAGCCACTGTGCTGCCCCAATCAGGACTTGTTAGAAGTATCTGTCTCAATTTAATATGTGGCCTATCATGATATTGTAATGAATGGAAGTTATCATAAAACAAAGTGACATTGGATGGATCTAGGGGCTACCTAAACTTAGGATGAAAATATATTGCAGGCAAGAGGGGAATGTTGACTTGGCTTGGATGAAATGAGTTTGAGGAACTAATCTTTAGTGCAAACAGGTAAATTGTTAATGTTGAGTGACCTTACCCTTTGCAATTTGATGGGTCAGGAGGGAGAATGTGGCGAAAGTGTGGTGCTGGAAAAGCACAACAGGTCAGGCAGCATCTGAGGAGCAGGAGAATCAACATTTCGGGCATAAGCCCTTCATCGGGAATGTGGCTCATTAAGAGCTTGTGCCCGAAATGTCAATTCTCCTGCTCCTCGGATGCTGCCTGACCTGCTATGCTTTACGAGCACCACACACTTGAATTTGATGGGTGAGCCAGTTGCAGTGACATACCAATAATGCAAAGAACCATTCACTTCTTAGGAAGTGATCTGCTTCCAAGGTAGAATTCAAGGCCAGCCAACAGGATTACACTGATATCAATGGGATTAGATATGATTTTTAACTGATGCCATTTAAAACTACACAGTGACAAGTCACAAATGAATGCATACTCCTCCATGTAACAGGTCCATGGAATAACAAACAAAGCTTGACACCAATACCTGTTGGCACATTGTCATGATATTAGAATTGCAAGATGACAAGAGGTCAAGGAACATCCAGCTCATTATCCAATCTTCTAGTGGTCTCATGCTCCACTAATAAGGAAGCTGTTGACGAATCATACAAATCAATCTCTACCTATTGGTCTTTAACATAACGAGACATGAGAAAAGATTCTTCATTGTGGTGAGCTTCAGAGCCCTGGGTTGAAAGCAAACTGTTCCTATGACAAGCTACACTGAACATATAGTTAATTCAAAGTGTACTCATATACTGCATCCCAAAATATTATTTCCAAGTACAATTATGGGGAAGTGGTGCTTTAGTGGTAATCTCACTGGACTAGTAACTTTTTCTTTAGTAAAGACAGAAGCAAAAAACTCATTTAGGGCTTCCCCTACCTCCTCAGACTCTATACACAAGTTCCCTATGCTCTCCCTGATCGGCCCTACTCTTTCTTTGATCATTCTCTTATTCCTCACATACGTGTAAAATGCCTTTGGATTCTCCCTAATCCTTCCTGCCAAGCCTTTATCGTGCCCCCTCCTGGCTCTCCTCAGACCATTTTTGAGCTCCTTCCTCGCCTGCCTGTAATCCTTGAGAGCTGAGCAAGACCCTTCCTTCCTCCACCTTACGTAAGCTGCCTTCTTCCTTTTGACGAGAAGCTCCTCCGCTCTCATCATCCAAGGTTCCTTTATCTTACCCCTTCTTGCCTGTCTCAGAGGAACACACTTATGCATCACTCGCAACAACTGTTCCTTAAACAGTCTCCACATGTCTATAGTGCCCTTTCCATGGAACAAATGCTCCCAGTCCAAGCTTCCCAACTCACGTCTGATAGCATCATAGTTTCCTTTTCTCCAATTAAATATCCTCCCATTGTGCCTGCTTCTCACCTTCTCCATAGCTATGTAGAATGTGAGGCAGTTGTGGTCACTATCACCAAAATGCTCTCCCACCGCAAGATCTGACACCTGCCCCGGCTCATTGCCGAGCATCAAATTCAAAATGGCCTCTGCCCTCGTCAGCCTGTCAACGCACTGAGTTAGAAAACCCTCCTGAAAACATCGTTGGACTGTGGGAGGAAACTGGAGCAAACCCACGGGGACACAGGGAGAATGTGCAAACTCCACACAGACAGTCGCCCAAGGCTGGAATCGAACCTGGGTCCCTGGTGCTGTGAGGCAGCAGTGCTAACCACTGAGCCACTGTGCTGCCCCAATCAGGACTTGTTAGAAGTATCTGTCTCAATTTAATATGTGGCCTATCATGATATTGTAATGAATGGAAGTTATCATAAAACAAAGTGACATTGGATGGATCTAGGGGCTACCTAAACTTAGGATGAAAATATATTGCAGGCAAGAGGGGAATGTTGACTTGGCTTGGATGAAATGAGTTTGAGGAACTAATCTTTAGTGCAAACAGGTAAATTGTTAATGTTGAGTGACCTTACCCTTTGCAATTTGATGGGTCAGGAGGGAGAATGTGGCGAAAGTGTGGTGCTGGAAAAGCACAACAGGTCAGGCAGCATCTGAGGAGCAGGAGAATCAACATTTCGGGCATAAGCCCTTCATCGGGAATGTGGCTCATTAAGAGCTTGTGCCCGAAATGTCAATTCTCCTGCTCCTCGGATGCTGCCTGACCTGCTATGCTTTACGAGCACCACACACTTGAATTTGATGGGTGAGCCAGTTGCAGTGACATACCAATAATGCAAAGAACCATTCACTTCTTAGGAAGTGATCTGCTTCCAAGGTAGAATTCAAGGCCAGCCAACAGGATTACACTGATATCAATGGGATTAGATATGATTTTTAACTGATGCCATTTAAAACTACACAGTGACAAGTCACAAATGAATGCATACTCCTCCATGTAACAGGTCCATGGAATAACAAACAAAGCTTGACACCAATACCTGTTGGCACATTGTCATGATATTAGAATTGCAAGATGACAAGAGGTCAAGGAACATCCAGCTCATTATCCAATCTTCTAGTGGTCTCATGCTCCACTAATAAGGAAGCTGTTGACGAATCATACAAATCAATCTCTACCTATTGGTCTTTAACATAACGAGACATGAGAAAAGATTCTTCATTGTGGTGAGCTTCAGAGCCCTGGGTTGAAAGCAAACTGTTCCTATGACAAGCTACACTGAACATATAGTTAATTCAAAGTGTACTCATATACTGCATCCCAAAATATTATTTCCAAGTACAATTATGGGGAAGTGGTGCTTTAGTGGTAATCTCACTGGACTAGTAACCCACAGCTAATACTCTGCGGTAGAACTTCACCTGGTAGAAGTTATAAGTACATAAGAACCATGAACAGGAGTAGGCAATTCAGCCCCTTGAGCCTGTTCTGCCATTCAATACAATCATGGCTGATCTCATCTCAGCTTCAATTGCACTATCCCGCCCGCTCTCCATAATCCTTTAACCCAATACTAATTAAAAATCTGTCCATCTTCTCCCTAGGTTTATTCATTGTCTTGGCATCCACAGCACTCAGCAATAATGAATTCTGCAGATTCATGACCTTTTGAGAAGAGTAGCTTCTCAGAAGTACCAGCATGGTGGCTTAGTGGTTAGCATTGCTGCACTTACAGTGCTAGGGACCTGGGTTCAATTCCAGCCTCGGGTGGTTGTCTGTGGGGAGTTTGCACATTCTGTCTGGATCTGCTTGGGTTTCCTCCTGATGCTCCAGTTTCCTCTTGGAGTCCAGGGATATGCAAGTTAGGTGGATGGGCTATGGTAAATTGTTCAGAGTATCCAGGGATGTGCAGGTTTAGCCATGGGAAATGCAGAGTTACAGGGATAGTTGAGTAGGGGGGGAGATGGGTCTAGGTGGGATGCTCTTTGAAGGGTGGTGTGGAATTGATTGACCGAATGGCCTGCCTCCACACTGCAGGGATTCTCTGTTCTGAATCGGTCACCCTATTATCTGACAAATTCATTAATAAAAGTCTGGATTAACAAAAGGTAATCTAAAGTCGACCATTATCATAAAAACCAACCTAGTTCACTAAAAGTCCTATATTTAAGTAAATCTAATGGCCTTTGTATGATTCCAGATCTACAGCAATGTGGTTCGCTGTTAACTGCTTTCTGGCTAAGTAGGTTTAGGAAATAAATGCTGGCCTAGCCAGTGATGACCACATCTCATGACAAAATAAAAAAAAGTAAAGTGGTTTCCCAGAGATCTAAGTTAGCCTAAGAAATGGCTTTGTGCCTGATTCAGGCTTAATCAAGAGCCCTGGCCTTCATTACTGAATAGGATTATTGAACTTGTCCTTCAAATGGGACACAAATAATTGCTCCTTTCAAAAGGACCAGATGTATGTGGGATGCAAGGACATGTCTGAGAGGAAAATCAAGATTGCTAAAGCCATCTGTGCATTTGTAAGACCAGTCTCCTCCTTTCCACCTGACCATCCAAAAATAGAAAGGAATGAAGAGTGGCAGAGGGCACACAATGAGCTCAATAGTGACGCACAAGGTACCCGCTTTGGAAGAATTACATTTTTGAGACAGGGAGCAGAACATTAGATTTTGGCAGCAAATACTCACAGACCTATTTCTAGAACAACGAACTTCAGAAAGACTTTGTCAGTCACCTCTGGGCATATTGCCACTCAAGTGCAGCTAGAGGAAGAATTAAACAATTATAATAAGTACAGATACATATGGAGACCTTGAACCCAATTACAAGTCCATTACCACTGATAAGTACTTTGGAGCTTGGGTGGCCTAATAGCTTTAGCAACAGTTCCAAGCTCCAAACTTCAGTGGGTGAGTAACTTGTCACAGCTAACTTGAAAGCTAACTTACTGTTCTGTA
The DNA here is from genome assembly GCF_037043375.1 of Chiloscyllium plagiosum. Classification (NCBI taxonomy): domain Eukaryota; kingdom Metazoa; phylum Chordata; class Chondrichthyes; order Orectolobiformes; family Hemiscylliidae; genus Chiloscyllium; species Chiloscyllium plagiosum. The sequence continues at coordinate 47,527,605 of NW_028270158.1, forward strand.
ACATTTGCAGAAATCATTTGAAAATAACTGTTTGATTGTTTTCATTCATATTCTTAGACAATCCAAAACATAGACCTTGATTAATTCAGTCTTCCTCTAATTTTGTAATGTGTCCAGCAACATACCTATGTCTCTCAATTCATTCTCAGATCTGATATTAACCAATTGCAGGATGTTAGGATCGTTTGTGGGAGGGGTTGGGGAGGTCGGGGAGGTGGGGGGGAAGGGTGGGGTTGGAGGGAGGAATAAATAATTATAATTATTCATTTTACATTTCTGTCAGGTATAAATTAATCCATATAAATACTTCAGGTTGCATACTTGTCAATACAGTGTTTATGGCTCCTTCTGTTATTCATGACTATCCCTATCATACGCTTTATATATAGCTGTCAAAATGTACTTATACAAAACGTCTCCCATAACGATAACAGAAAAGGAGTGTTAATTGAGGCTTTAATGTCATTTATGAGCTCATTTTCGTTGTGGCCTTTCAAACCTGGATTATACTGTTCCCTTTCCAACTCCTCCTCCCATTGCCTCCTTTAACCAACCTCTGTCGAAGACAAAAATCCACAATGGCATATGGTCCCAGAGGTAAGACAGGTGCTTGGGTATCCCTCACACTCTTTACCTGTGAACCAAGACAGTGAGTTTGCTGTAGAATTGAAAGGCAAACTAATTAGGAAATTAAATATGAAACGGGTCTGCGCCATGTTTGATTTGTTTCGTTTGACTGTATTTTAACAAGCTCAGAGAAACTGATTGAATCATGTCCCAGTCTGGGTGCCTCAGTGGCTTTCTGGGATTTTTCTTTCGCCTTAAATTATTGTTGGAGCTCTTCATTACCGGGTGCTCAATGATGAAGAAGAACTAGATTTATTGTGGTTGGAATAAATTAACAGTTTGCAGTTCACTGTCACTTAACACACACCATCTGGCAGACTGATTCATTTCTCCAGTCTCAAACTAGCTGCTTGCTTAATTGCAATATTGCAACAGCACACGCTGGTATTAAAGGAATGTCTCATTCTCAACTGGATGTATCATTATGAGTGCCACGCTATACAATACATTCACCCCCATCAAGTCAGCAGAGGTGGGGTTGAGGATGGAAGGTGGCATGATTTTATTTCATATCAGTTTAGAAATCATGTGCAAGGGCAGCAGTATTTATAAGGATTTCTATTTTTGGTTCAAGCCAGTGTGCTGCAAAATACAAATCAGTAGAAAAGTCCCAAAAAGGGAAAGTGCAAATATAACATCTCACAAGACAGAATCCAGAGCTGCCCAAACACACAATGAATGTTTATGATCACCAAGTGACCACATTAAAACATTGAAGCAATATACTGGAAACACCCATAACCATTTCTTGAGCCAGCTCTGATAACTACTGTACTGAAGAGAGTCTGACACCAGGCAGACAGACCAAGTGTGCCAAATACCTTCTAGATAAACAGTGTCACCACAAGGCAGGCTGATGCAGATCACATTATTAACAGCTGTCTATTTACGACAATGATAATAATGTCTGAAAGGGTGTTGCAAAAAACATTCTCAACAGCATCTTCCAAAAGGGAATTTTCAAGGGAGAAAAATTTGAGGACTATGAGGAAAGTGGACTAATTGGACAGTCCTTTTAATGGTCCAGCATAGACATGATAAGCAAAATGGTTTCTTTCTCTGCTGAAGCTTCCATGATATACCTGGGGAATTGTAAGCTTAATTGATGACTGTTTTCACCAAATTAAACTCCCCCAATTTACAACTATACGTAAAATCTACCCTGAACTCCAACCAGTTTTACATTTACAAGCTGGTTTCTACATGTCACAAATGAATCAATCAATAAAGTAAGCGATCAGACACAGCTCGCCAATAACAGATAAAACCGCCGGAAAGCACTAAAACTACAACTCAGTTGGAAAAGCAGGAGTATCTCATCTGTTGTCAGCTCACTGTATTACTTGCTGATTAGCTTGAAGGAATGTGTGCTCCAGACACCATTCCTCAGTTAATGAGAAATCAAGTAGTCCTCAGTGCAGGTTGTAAATCCTTTCCCAGTTCATCAAAAGAACATAAATTGGAAACCACCCAACAAGGAGAGTCTAAGGCACATGGCAATTATTTCAAAGAGGTCACACAATTTGACTCACTTATAGCCTCCACTGAGGTTATAATTTTGGAAAACCCTGGCTCAGTTCTAATGAATACAAGTGTGCGAAAATTGAACACAATCTGGATGAAAGTATGATGTGTAATTTTCAAGTTATTTGAAGCAATTTTATTTACTTTTACAAAAATTATTCCTTTCATAAAGCACTTAATTATGTTTTCTAAAACAAAAATATGATAGATCAGAGGTAAATGTGGGAATATGTGCTTCACATTTTAGAAGTCTTTAAGGAAGAGTAACATGGAAGACCATAACTTACTACAAAAGAACTTGAATACTCTTTAGGTTGCACAGTGCCGATTAGAGTCAGAGTCTTATTTACATATCTTCTCTAAAAAGCCCATTAAAAGATGGTGACTGTTTCTTCCTGCTCTCCATAATAGGCAACCTCAGGCTGCCTGCTTCAGGATGCAGGTTCTGAGAAGTAATAGTGTAACATCATGAGTCTTTAGGATCATGGTGTAACATCTCATGGCTGAGAGACAGACAGCTGGAGAGAGATCACATGAAGGAGAAACTAAGTTGTGGGTAGGTCTATACCTGTATGTGGTGTTGGTATTTAAATAAAGGTTGTGGTAAGACATACCTAGACTACAGTAGAAACATCTCAATGACCTAAAGACCAAACAAGGTTACCACATGTGAAAACAAAGTGTTAGAAAAATTTAAAAGCAGCTAGAAGCAGTGGACGAGCTTCAAAGGTGGAAAACCACAGACAAAAAAAATTCCGCTTTGGATTGAAGAGGAAGATAGAATAAAGTATTCAACTCACAAGGGAGCAGCCATAGCAACCTGGGAGCAGTCTTGACAACATGAGAATAGCCATAGCAACCTGGGAGCAGGATAAGAATCCTGACTCAGCAGCAGATGTTGAGTAGGCAGCAGAATGGAAGCACCTCTACCATGACCAGGAGCATTCCCAAGAGGAAAAGCCTGCAGCAGATAGACCTGTGAGACAACTGGGCAAACACTTTGTCATATATCAAACAGTCTCTGGTGCATATTAAAGATCAATGTGATCAGGTTAGTACTTTACGCAATTGGAACCATGATGAAATGTTAACCCAAATAAGGGATGGATGAGACTTCATCTTCTTTTGATAAAGTTCTGAAAGTCATATATATTGGTATCTGAAAAGAATGTGATAATAGAACAGGTTAGATTTAATAACGGAGACAGAAACCAAAGGAGTACATTAATTTCTTCATCAACTACCTCTATAGGTCGTACATGCAGATGTTTAAAGATCAAATTAACACAACTACATAGTCATTGACATGATGGATGAAAACTGCCAGTGTTTTTACAGGCGAAGGAAGACTTAATGCTCACTGAGGTGATATAGTTTGCAAGGCAAGCTTGGTGAGCTGAAAAATGAGTAACAGTTAACATTACAGCCAAATGCAACACCGATTTATCTTTCATTCTGGAAAAAAAGATACTGCAGCCAAAAATGGATAACGTGGAAATAGAAGTTGAAAACAAGCAGCAAGAGGGAACATTTTCATCAGAGTACTCACTAAATGGTGTTCAGGAATGTTCTCTATTCCTAAACTAATTGGGAATATCAGAATCTGCACAGACCTGGTACAACTTAACAAGGCTGGAAACAGAGAAGTACATCCAGAGTCAAGAGTCGATGATAACTTTTCAAAATTGGCGAAGAACACATTGTTGACTAAATGCAAAAATGTAGATTCTGGCATGTGCCCTAAGACCAACAAACAAAATTGTTAATTACTTTTATTCTACCATTTGCACAACATTGTTTAAATCAACTACCATTTGGAACAACATCAGCACCTGAAATATTCTAGCGGGCCATGTCCAACATACTCCACAGGAAGGAATGGCTAATATACCAGATGGATGAGATCCTCTTTCATGGATCAACCAAGGAGGAACACATTCCTAGAGATTTGGATTTTCTGCAGACATTGTAGAAGATAGACCTGACACTAATCAACAAATGCCAACTTCGAAAACGTATGATCAAGTTCTTACATCATTTACTGCGAGCCAAGACTGTGACAATACTGTCACTTTAACAAGGTTATTTTGTCCTTGGGTTTTTTTTTTAAAAGAGAGATTGTATAGGCAGAGGTGCTGAGGGGTCTAGGAAGAGCCTATTTTGACAATGGCAGGGGAGTGGCCAGTTCCCCCAGTTCAGGTTTTTTTCTAGTTTGGTTTAGTTGTGACAGTCACAAGATGCTGGAGTCCAGGAAGGTTGCAAGCTGCAGCAAATGCTTCCTGACTAACTTTCTCTCTGAAATCTCTTTGGAAGTTGTTCCCTCCTGCCTGTAAGAATCTGTGTTTCAATTTAGCTTTTTGCCAAGGGGTGTGTTTGTGGGATGTTACTGGATTGGAACAGTTCCTTAGTTAAGTTGCAGTATCGGGTCAGTTAAGTTTTCCAATAGTTAATTTCTTCTAAATTCAGTTTTCTTTTGTTCATGTTTCAACTGTAGTGTTTAAATAAATTCCGTTTTGCTTAAAGCCAAATGGTTTGAGCAGCTGCATCACACCTGGAATATCCACTATACACCTGCATTTAAAATAAGAAAAAGTTAGGTTCTAGGCTACCTTCTTGAAGCTTTTTAAGGGGTTCTGGCCTGCTCCATAACACGGCATAAATGTTCATCTTCAAACAATGAAAGCTATGAGAGAACTTGTTCAACCCAAAAGAATGACATAATTGCAGAGTTTTTAGGACTGGTCAATCAAGAATGGTGAAATTTATTCCTAAACTGTCAATAATCAACAAGCCATTGAGCGATTTTTAGAGTCATAGAGATGTACAGCATGGAAACAGACCCTTCGGTCCAACTCGTCCATGTCGACCAGATATCCCAACCCAATCTTGTCCCTGCTGCCAGCACCCGGCCCATATCGCTCCAAACCCTTCCTATTCATACACCCATCTTGTTAAGACAAAGCCAATGCTAGTGCTGGAATGTTGATTGAAAAGTTAAGAAGTTATTAACTTCCTCAGAGGTACTCAGACATCACAACACATTGTTACCAACACCAATAACAGGTGCATCATCCATCACGTCAGGTTTCAGAGAAGTACAGAAAAATGATAACAGAAGCCCTGTACATTACGGTTCAAGCTCTTGAAGAGAAACTCAGAAAATGTACATCACATTTGAAAAAGAGGCCCAAGCAAGGTCATGGGCATGTGACCAGTTTTTCAGAGGAAAGTCACAGAGATGTTAAGATCGAAACAGGTCACAAGCCTCTGGTTTCTCTTCTCAATATGAAAGAAAATGGTGAGAATGCCAACTTGCATTCAACATTTCAGATTATGTTGATGAGATGTGACTTGTCCAAGGAAAATGTCACTGGACCACTACTGCGTTATCTACACTTCCAAACAACAAGGCCGAGAAACATGATTTCGAGTTGGTTCAGAGGTAGAAAACTTTGCATTCTCAGTAACAGAAATCTTACCAACATCAGAGAAGAAACTGTGGTAAATCCTAGAAGCTATAGGTAGACATGAGGAATTTCTGCGAATCAGACCATACTGTCAGGAAGGATGGGATTAGTGTGGTGCTGGAAAAGCACAGCAGTTCAAGCAGCATCCGAGGAGCAGGAAAATTGATTTTTCGGGCAAAAGCCCTTCATCAGGAATAGAGGCAGAGTGCCTGAAGGGTGGAGAGATAAATGATTTATCTCTCCACCCTTCAGGCACTCTGCCTGTATTCCTGATGAAGGGCTCTGGCCCGAAACATCGCTTTCCCTGCTCCTCAGATGCTGCCTGAACTGCTGTGCTTTTCCAGCACCAATCTAATCCAGAATCTGTTTTCCAGCATCTGCAGTCATTGTTTTTACCTATCAGGAAGGATGGCCAGCATACATTCAGAGGAACTGAATGTTAACACTGTGCTTTGAGCAATGGAAATATCTTCTGATTGTTTATGTTTTGTTAGGTTTTAATAAAAAGAAGCACTCTGAGGGAATATCCTTCCATGATTGAATCCAGATTGTCCAGAAAAATCAAAATGCAGAGCAAGATCCCAATAGCCAATTTGGTCACAAATTACTCTATCATTTGAAGAAATGATAGTGGAGAAAGTGAGGTCTGCAGATGCTGGAGATCAGAGCTGAAAATGTGTTGCTGGAAAAGCGCAGCAGGTCAGGCAGCATCCAGGGAACAGGAGAATCGACGTTTCGGGCATATTCCTGAAGAAGGGTTTATGCCCGAAACTTTGATTCTCCTGTTCCCTGGATGCTGCCTGACCTGCTGCGCTTTTCCAGCAACACATTTTCAGCTCAGAAGAAATTATAGTAACCTGTAAAAGTTGGCAAATCAGCTGTGGGAACAGAGAGAACATTTATTACTGTCAACATTTCTGTCAAGATCTTGCGAAGGGCTAGAAACCGACTAGCTTGGATTTAACAAAAATATATATGTTCTTTATTATTGACTATTACTTAAGATGAATTGAGATCAGTCACTTGTACAGTCTTACAGCAGAGATGGTATAAAAATATTGAAAAGAATTTTTTTAACTCACAGAATTCCTGATGCAACTGTATCTGATAACAGACCAGTTTGTGAGGGAGCAATTTACCAAATTTGTCAGGGAATGTGGAGTCTTTCATAAAGCAAATTCACCTCAAGCAAAAGATGAAGGAGAATGACAGTTAGGTTCTGTTGAATGATAAATCATTACCATTGCAGGACAGACTACCATCAGCAGAATTATTAATGGGGAGAAAACTATGAAACAGCTTCCATCATTGCCTCAGAAATTAAGACCACGTATTATCAGAGATGATCTTGTTAGACTGAGAAAATGGGATGATGTCCAGAGAGAAGCAATTTAGGAACTTTGATTATTGTCATTCTGCAAGAGATTTCTCAATTCTTTAGTGAGGAGAAGGAGAAGCAACAAAAAGGAATTGTTGTTAAGACAACAGAACAGCCAATGTCATGTTGGTGGAAATGTCACGAGGTATTATAAAGAAAAATTGAAAAGTCTTAATATTTTTGACCAGAGAACCAAGGCAGGAGATGTCTAGTGGTATAATTGCTGGCCTGTTAATCCGGAGGCTCAGTTAATGATCTGGAAGTTCAGGTTCGATTCCCCTCCCCCCCCCCCATGGCAGATGGTAGAATTTGAAATCAATGAAAATCTGGAATTAAGAGTCTAATGATGACCATGAAGCTATTTGTTAATTGTCAGAAAACCCATCTGGTTCACTAATGTCCTTTCGGGAAGGAAACTGCCATCCTTACCTAGTCTGGACTCCATGTGACTCCAGACCCACAGCAATGTGGTTGATTATTAACTGCTCTCTGGGCAGTTAGGAATGGATAATAAATGCTGGCCTAGCCCTCCCCCTAAGAATGTATAAAAACATTATCATGATGTAATATCACATGACGAAGAGAACTGGCAAGAGATCTCATGAAGGCGACACTGAGCTAATTAAATCTGTGTGTATATGTAGGTGAAGACAGTGTTAAACTGTATCTTGATTACTGCAGGCATTGAAGACAAACAAGTCCCCTCTTCCTATCACACTGACCCAAAAACAAAAGGTGATCTGTCCCCATTGCTCACAATCCTCAGCTGACTTCTAGGTTTGAATAAACCACCTGCTTATATTTCAGTCAATTAATCCAGTGTAAGTTCTTGCATCAAGTTACCCTTTCCAGGTTTCTTCTCAGCTGTTTCCCAGATGACTGGAAGATCAAGAAGAATCCAATCTCCTGATCCTCATTATTAAAAGTAGACAGCAATGATAGATTCATACATCATATGATGCAGGCTTTTTAACCCATTCAGTTTGGTTAATGTAGCTGTGAAAGAGTCTTCCAACTTACCCATTCTTTCACTATAGTCCTATCTGTCACTCCTCTGCAAGTATTTATCCAACTCTCATGAGGAACTTACTTCTCAATCGGCCTCCATCACCCCCACAGGCTGTACACTCCAGATCAGGGTACATCTCTGTGAGTAAACTAAATATTCTTCGTCTCACCCAGGTTTCTTTTCCCAATGACCCTGAGTCTATGCCATCAAGTAACAATCCCTTCTGGAGTGGAAATTGTTCCTTATTGTCTCCCCAAGCAAGAGCTTTGATAATTTTGAACGATTTGGCTAATCTTAATTACTTTAACCTCTCCTTAAAGCCTGCTACTTTTAGGAGAGGAATTTCAGTGTGTTGAGTTAAGGAAATATTTGAGCAGAAGCAGGCACGCTTCCCTTTTACAATGCTCCATCCCTGGTACCATTCTGACAAATCTCCTCTGTATCCTCCTTTAGACTGAGATAAGGATCGGGAAATGTAGCGCCTCATTCCAAGAGCTGCCAGCCAACCTGATGATCCAGGATTGCCAGCCACTGCCAATCCCTTGTAGCAGCAGCAAGGATGCCAGTGTTAAGATGAGTAGGTATTTAGGGGTTCACCAGAGGTTCTTCGAGGTAGGGGGATAATCAAGATGCTGGAGGCAGCAGTATTGTTGGGCTTTGCTTCTTTTGACCTTTGTTGGGGCCGAGGGTGTCTGAACAATCCTTCAGATTCCCCCAGTCAAGCAACTTTGCCAAGTGGTAACCAAAGCCATTGATTTGCTACATGGGGTCTCAATTGGGAGGTGACTTCCCCATTGAGCTGGGTGGCAAAATTCCAATGAAGCCATAAAATTGCTCCTTACTGTAGACTTTACCATCTAATTGTTGGTTCAGCTCCATGGTGTGGTCAGAGTCAAAAAGTGTGGTGCTGGAAAAGCACAGCTAGTCAGGCAGCATCCAAGGAGCAGGTGAGTCAACATTTTGGATGTGCTTTTCCAGCACCACAGTGTTTGACTCTGATCTCCAGCATCTGCAATCCTCACTTTCTCCATTTTGTGGTCAGCTGATCTAATTCCCAGCCTGTCTCTGGGAGATTTCTCACTGCGAGAATGCATCTAGAAGTCATCCTAGAATGGCTGCCCCCAACCCTGCTAATCATTTGGCGCTCCTGTCCCACCAACCTCCAAATGCTTCACAATGGGGCCAGCAAAATTCAACCCAGTGTCTACGCATTTGAGTCTCATTCCTGCATTTGAGCACAATTATCAAGGCTGGTACTCCAGTGCGGCACTGAGGGTATGCTGCACTGTCAGCGATGCCATTCTGCAGATTTTAAAAAGTGGTCCCTCCACCCTCCTAGATGAATATAGAAAAATCCCATCGAGATAATCCTGAAGATGAGCATCGTGATAATTCCCTGCACCCCTTGGTCAATATTTATCCCTCATCTAACAATGTAAAAATAAACAAATCATTTCAGTCTGAAAATGTGAACTTTCCTTCTCTCCACTAATGCTATCCAAGTTGCTGAGTATTTCCAACCATTTTCTGGTTTAATTTCTCATTTCCAGGATACACAGTATTTGACTTTTGCAAATAACCAGACAATCTGCCATGATTGCATTGCTATTTGTAGGACCTTACTGTGTACAAATTGAAATGGAATACCCTTTATGCAATATTCTTTATTGTCATGTGCATTCAATATAAAATGCAGTGAAGTGTGTACTGTTGCTCACACATAAGCACCATTCACAGAATAGAATAAAGAAAGATAACTTCAAGAGAATCCAACTTTCCCTTCTCCACTGGTACAGCATACTGCTGCCAGATTCCCACTCCGGGCTTCCCAGCCCACGCCACGTTGCCTTCAGGGCCCTACCCCATGTGGAAGCTAGAGTCCCACTCCAGACTTCAAAGGCCGACCGACCAAATCTGTAGCTACGCTGCCTCTAAAAACACTGTTGCCGCTCCAGAGTCCATCAAAGCCACCTCCTGCCAAAGAGCACTGTTTTCATGTAAGTTTGAGGAAAAAAAAGGTGTAGAAGGAAAAAGAAAAAAAGTAAAATGCAGACTAGGAGGACAAGCCTGAGCATAAGAACCCAAACACTGCCTACTCCACTGCTGCCATCTTGAAATTGAATGCTCACATTTCCTGCATTACAAGAGTGACTACACATAAGAAGCATTTCATTGGCTGCAAAGTGCTTTGGTGCATCCTGGGTAATAAAAGATGCTATATCAAGGTGAGCCTGTCAAATCTTTATAAAACCAAGCATACCTCTCTGCTCTGAAGAGATACAATGTCAACTTTCACTTTATCCAGCTCAAGAGACTTAAAACACTAGAATCACTAAATGGAAGCAGACTCTTTCTAAGGTTTAAAATATTGTAGCAGTGTGAGAAATCTGTGTACGGGTTAATACTATGCCAAGCCTTCAGAACTGAAACCCATACTTTAAAATGCAAGCAGTAACAACGCATAATCACCACCCAACTTACCTCAATAGCCTCAGACTGAAGGATTACGGTGATTATTGTTTAAATTTAACTTTGTGCATAGACACAATGGAATAGTGCTGGAAATTTCATTCCATTTCATCATTTCCACAAAGACTTTGCTGGTGTTTGTGCCCAAAACCCAGCATAATCGAAGAAGGGAAATGTTCTTAAAATACTGGGAAGAACTGGTTTCCTGGATCAGGGCAACCATTAATCGCCTCACTGGTAAAGGTTGTTTTAATGCTGGGGTTCACTTTTCTTTATGACATTACGGCAACAACATGTTTCTATCATGCCTTTAATACAGTGAAATTCGAAAGGCCTTTAACACTAGGGTTACCAGACAATTGTGACACCCAGCCATGTCTGACGATATTTCTGTCTCTCTCTTCACAGGTGCTGCCCAGACTCCTTAGAGTTTCCGGCACTTTCTGTTTTCGGATCTACTGCATCTCCTGCCCCTGCAATATAACAGGAAATTGATACCACTGACATCATCATTGTGTATCCACACCACACATGGGACAGGATATTGGAGCTACTGATGTCACTGCTGTGCATCTGTTGTTCCTTCCCTTCACTCCCCTCACCTTCCTCATATCACCCCATTCTGCCCCACCACTGCATTCCCCCAATCTACCCCATTCTCCCATCTACCCCATTCTGCCCCACCACTGCATTCCCCCAATCTACCCCATTCTCCCATCTACCCCATTCGGCCCCACCACTGCATTCCCCCAATCTACCCCATTCTCCCCACTGCTGCATTCCCCCAAACTACCCCATTCTGCCACCCCACCTACTTCATTCTCCCCTGCCACCAACCCATTCTCACCTCCCCCCCCCCTCCCCATCACCACCCATTCAACCCCCAATCTGCCCCATTCTGCCCCCGGTACATTGGAGAACTAACCATTTGCAGATGTACTGGCCTGCCACACTGAAGTTACTTAAAGTGAGAATCTGTATAACATGAAATTGCCTCCATCTGGCAGGCACCTGCATCCAATATCCAAAATATAATTTTATAATATTTATATCAATATGTTGAGGACGCCATGACAAAAGTCTTGCTGTGTGATGCCAATGAGATCACAGGCATTGCGGCTGCATGAGCAGCGAAAGCAGTTACAATGATTATAAACACAGCCGCTCAGTTCAGGGGCTATCAGGAAAGGTCACATTTTCTCACAGTGTCATGAATCTTTGGAATTCCCTTCCTCAAAAGGAGATGGAAGTAAAGTCTTTGAATATTTTTAAGGCAGAAGTAAGCAGATTCGATTAGCAAAAGGTAATGTGAGAGTGTTGAGTGATTAGATCAGCCATGATCCAACTGAACAGCAGATCAGGCTCGAGGGCTCAAGTGGCCATCATCTTCTCAAATCCATGTGTTCATCCGAATCTTATTGTGCGAGAAATGGGGCAAAGTGATCCTGCAATCAGATTGGATCTAATCTCAGAGTCCTACCACATCCGGTCCGAAATGTGATCACCTCATATATAGCTCACTTGAGGATAAGGTTCTACCCTTATTCCCAGCACAAGAGTGCAAACAAAAACAAAGCTAAAAGATTTGCAATCATCTTCAGCCAGAAATGCTAAGTCGGTGATCCATCTTAGCCTCCTCTGGAGATCTCCACGATCGTAGATGCCAGTTTTCAGCCAATTTGTTTCATTCCTAATGATAATGGGGCGGCAAGGTGGGCACAGTGGTTAGCACTGCTGCCTCACAGCGCCAGAGACCCAGGTTCAATTCCCGCCTCAGGCAACTGTCTGTGTGGAGTTTGCACATTCTCCCCGTGTCTGCGTGGGTTTCCTCCGGGTGCTCCGGTTTCCTCCCACAGTCCAAAAATGTGCAGGTCAAGTGAATTGGCGCTGCTAAATTGCCTAAAGCGTTAGGTGAAGGGGTAAATGTAGGGGAATGGGTCTGGGTGGGCTGCTCTTCGGAGGGTCGGTGTGGACTTGTTGGGCCGAAGGGCCTGCTTCCACACTGTAAGTGATCTAAACAAAATCAAGGAACAGCCAAAGGCATTGTATACCTCCATGTACCCACACATCACTCCACCAATAGCTCTGAAAACATATGGTCCAGAACTAGCTGTGCCCCTAGCTGTTTGAAAAACAGCTACAGCATTAGCAACCTACCCAACAATGTGGAAAATTGCCAAAATCCAACCCAGCCAATTACTGTTACTCATCAACAAAATGGTGGAAGGTGACATCAACAGTACTATCAAACAGCAGTTAATCAGCTATAACCTGCCCACTGACGCTTAGTTTGGATTTAACCAGGGCCACTCAGCTCCTCACCTCATTGCAGACTGGTACAAAACAACTGAACTCTGTAGATGAGGTCGGAGTGACTACACCTGACACCAAGACAGCATTTCAGTGAGTGTGGCATCAAGAAGACCTAGCACATATGGACTCAATGGGAATCAGGGGAAATGATCCATTGGTCTGAGCATTGGAGGCGGGTTCAGAGAAGGTTGTCTGGGATGATCCCCAATATAGAGGGATGGTCTTCTAAGCAAAGGCTAAACAGGTTAGGGCTCTACTGACCGGAGTTTAGAAAGATGAGAGGTCATCTCATTTAAACATAGGGGATCCTCAAGGGGCTTCACAAGAAAAATGTTGAGAAGATGTTTTCCCTCATAAGAGAATCTAAGACCAGAGGGTATTGTCTCTGAAAAAGGGGCAGCAATTTAAGATTGAGATGAGCAGGAATTTCTTCTCAGGGGTTGTGAGACTTTGGAACTCCTTGCCACAGACAGCTGAGGGGGGCAGAGTCTGTATATTTGAGATTGAGATAGATTTTTGATCAGACAGGGAATCAAATGTTATACGAAAAAGGCAGGAAAGTGGATGTGAGGAATGTCGGATCAGCCATGATCCTATTGAACAGCAGAACAGGCCCAAGTGCCTGAAAAGCCTATTCCTGCTGTCATTTCTTTATGGTCTTATGGTCTAAATTTAAAAATTACATATGACAATGAAATGAGATGATTCCCTACTTTCACTGCTTCTTTGAACCTACTATTTCTGAAGGTTTGAAAACTTGGAGTCACATTCAGGGATTTTAAGCGATAGCATTTGAATAAGCAAGGACTGATTAGGGATAGTCAGCGTGGCTTTGTGTGTGGGAAACCATGTCTCACAAACTTTATTGAGTTTTTTGAGGATGTGACCAAAACGATTGATGAGGCAGAGCAACAGATATTGTCTTCGTGGACTTGAGTAAAGCCTTAGACAGATTCTGCATGGTAGACTGGTTAGTAAAATTAGATCACGTGGGGTGAGCTTGCAAATTGGATACAAAATTTGCTCGATAGTAAGAGATAGAGTTTGGTGATGGAGGATTATTTATTGGACTGGAGGCTTGTGACCTGCGGTGTTCCAGTGATCGATGCTGAATCCATTATTATTGGTCATTTATGTAAATGATTTGGATGAGAATACAGGAGGCATGGTTAGTAAGTTTGCAGATTACACCAAAATTGGTGGGATAATCAATAGTGAAAAAGATTATGTAAGATTACAAAGGAATCTTGATCAATTGAGCCAATGGGCTGAGGAGTGGCAAGCAGCATTTCATTTGGATAAATGTGAGAAATTGCATTTTGGTAAGACGAACAAGGGCAGCACTTATACAAGTAATGGTAGGGTCCTGGGTAGTGTTGTTGAACAAAGAGACTTAGGGGTTCAGGTACATAGTTCTTTGAAAGTTGCATCACAGGTACACAGGGTGGTTAAGAAAGCATTTAGCACGCTTGACTTCATTACTCAGACCATTGTGTATTACTCATTGGGATGTTGCGTTGAGGTTGTACAGGATGTTGGTGAGGCCACTTCTAGTGTACAGTGTATGGTTCTGGTCACCCTGCTATAGGAAGGAAATTATTAAACTGGAGAAGGTTCAAAAAATATTTTTAGGAATGTTGCTGAAACTGGAGGGTTTGAGTTATAAGGAGAGGCTGGATAGGCTAGGTCTTTTGTGATTGGATCAGAGCAGATTGAAGGCTGACCTTGTACAGGTTTATAAAATCTTGAGGGGCATCGATAAGGTGAATAGTAAAGGTCTTTTCCCTGGTATAGGGGAGTTCACAATTACAGGGCATATATTTAAGGTGAGAGGAGAAATATTTATAAGAGACACGAGGGGCAACCTTTTCAGACAGAGGGTGGGTCATATGTGGAATAAACTGCCAGAGGAAGTGGTAGATGTAGTTACAGCTACAACAGGTAAAAGACATAACACTGCAAGTGTTCCTCAGTGTAATGCCTTAGGCAAAACCCTCTTGAGCTGCTTAATCATTGACCTTCTCTCTAATGAAGATCATAAGTGGTAAAAGATCTTAGCAGCAGGAGTAGATGATTCTACATCTCAGTCCTACACCACTATTCAACTAAACTTCTACCTTGATGCTATTGTCTCATACCATCACCATGTCACTTGATGTTTTTGATATTTAGAGATGTATCAACTTCTTTCCTTAATATATTGAATGACTGGGCCTCCACAGTCAACTGGGGCAGAAAATTTCAGAAGTTCATCACTCTCTCGACGGAGAAATTTCACCACATCTTAATCCAAAATAGCCTACCTCTTATTCTGAGACTGTTTTATTTAATTGTTGATGAGCTGTGAGCTTTGCTGGCCATGTCAGCATTTGTTACTCATTGCTAATTGCCCCTGAACTGAGTGGTTTGCCAGAGCCATTTAGGGCAGTTAAGGGTCAACCAGATTGCTGTGGGTCTGTAAGGTAAGGTCAGCAGGTTTCCTTCCCTGAAGGAACAATAGTAACTCAGGTGTGTTTTTGTGATAATTGATAGTTTCATGTCCACCAGTACTGAGACCAGTTTTCAATTCCAGTTTTTAGGGAATTCAAATTCTGCCAGTTCTTCTGGTGGGATTTAATCCCAGGTTCACAGAGTATTAACCTGGATCTCTGGATTACTAGCCATGGCCACTGCAGTACCACTTCTCTTTGCAATCCAGCCATCTCGCCTTGACTTGCATTGGCATTGCCATTGCTGAATTCCCCAAGATATCAACATCCATGGGGTTAGCATCCTAGAAACTGAACTGGACTACCATATGAACACTATGGATATAAGGGCTTGTCAGAGGCAGGAAATTCTGTGGTGAATAACTCACCTCCTGACTCCCAAAGCCTGTCCAGCATCTATAAGGAACATATAGAGTGTGCAATGGAATGGTCTCCTACTGTTTGATGAATGCAACTACAACAAAATCCCCTTTCTCTTTTCATCCAAGTTTTCCCTCCCTCTCTTTATTTAACTTTCAGTACGTGTTTTGATATTGAATTTACAATTCAGGCAGCTCTTGGTTCAGATCCTATGCAGCTCATTAATGACTGTTGAATCTGATGGGTTTGGGAGAACGGAATTTGATGCTATTTGGTTGATGCCTTGCCAAAGTCACAAGCCATCTCCTTCACCCACTGACAATGCCCAGTGCCCAAGCCCATGGGACAAGGGCAAGGCTAACAAAAGGGCAGAGGCATTGGTTCTTCAGCCATAGCACATTCTGGCCCATTGGCAGGAAAACAAATCAGGTTCTGTCAAAAAAGCCTGAATCAACAAATTTTCAACTGAAAGATCAGAATCCACAAAGTGAGCTTTCAGGGAAAGGACACTGAGAATCAGAGCCACCCGCAGACAAGGCAGAAGATTCTAGCTAATCCTTCAAATGAGGCGGAGCAGAAACTGAGTCCAAAAGTCCAAACCCTTCCACAGAAGAGTTTTGTTTTGGCCTTGTGGGTTCAGGCACTGGTCACTTGAGCCTCGAGTGTAACAGAGTCAATTTCCTTCAGAAACTGCAGAAGGAAGTATCTATTTTAGTTGATTTGCTCAGCTCTGAATTGGCCAAGGTCCAATGGGAATCCACTCATTTGCTTACAGGGATTAGAAAATGAGACCCTTGCAGTGAGGGACATAATGCTCAGTCCATGACTAAGTGCCGGCAAGGAAGTTGTTTGGAATCATAGAATCTGGGATTGATCCCTTCGTATGCCCAGACCAAGAAGAAAGTGGCAATTGGAACAATTTCTAAAACCTCAATGGTGAGGGAGGGAGAGAAAGAGAGGCAGGTTTGTTGCTTCATAAAGAAAAATAAAGTTAAGCATCAGAGAAACAATTGCTACTCAGAGTAAAATTGCCCCTTTCGTTCAAGGCTTGCTTGTGATGATACATTTCTTCTGGTAGAAATAGTCAGTGGAGGCAAGAAATTTTCCCACAGGAAGGGAGCTGAATTACCAGGAGTGTTTCCCAATCATTGGTCACAGGGGAAAGACGCCAGTGCTGTGTGCCAACTCTTGTCTGGTATGTACCAGGTCACGGAATCTGAAGAGGGGGAGAACACACAGTGTACAGTTCCTTTAGTCCTCACAGAATTCATGTATTTTGGCTGTTGCGTTTCATAAGTATTGTATTTCAAACGACAAAAATGCTGCATATTCCTTTATAGTTTCATCCGAGGCTCTCTGGGGTCTGATGCAGTTAAGCAGTGTCAGAACCCAAGCTATTACAGCTGAATATTTCCTCATCAATTTTCACATTTTTTCACAAGAAAAGTCTCTGATGTCTGACCAGCAAGCTCTGCTTTTAACTGCGCGGAGTGAAATCGGGATTTCCATGGCAGACAGCGGGAAAAGTGCAGTCCACTAGTTTTCTTTTTCTGCGAGCTGCCAGGCCTGAGTTTAGAAGGCAACTTGTGTTCATCCCTCCCTGGTCAAAAGCATTTAAAAGTAGCTTTCTAGTTTACACATGCAGGAGCCGTGGTGGTCTGGGTGGGGTTATGTAAGGACATAAATTGAGAAGTTCCCACTTTTTAATCCATTTCACTTGTGCTGTTCACAAAGCTCCCACCCAGAAACACAATAAATAGCCTGCACTGCATTGATACAGAAAGCCAAGGCGCCTGTATATGTCCTTCAGGTAATGATAAGATCACAAAGCTGGAAGCTACACGTTAAAGAAGGTATTCCCTTAGATCTAGGCTTCACAGATTATTTGTTTGCTAAGGGGCCATTGCTATCAGACATGTTATTTTATTTCCTTTAAAACATCAGGATCCCACTTATTTTATGAAAAAAAAAGAACCCAGAGGCTATCCCTGCCAGAGGTCAATGGTTTATTAGTTAAACAACTAGCCGCAAGGCTAAAAAAGTAGAGAAAACACACGGCTGTGTTTGGTTTGCAGTAATCAAGTTACACACAGTGTATTTTAAATGTTCTGAAAGATGCAAATAACCTAAAAGAACCTGCTATTTACTGCTTTTCCGGGTGTCAAATGGTCGGGAAGAATGAGACTATTTGTTCCTTAGGCTCTGATGGTTTGGATGCAATCCCTTTTATTAAATAGGCTGCCACATCACTCCAAGCTTCCTACTCTCCACATTTGTGTTTGTCTTGGCTCTGAAGCAATAGCTTCAGAAACGTATCAGGTGTCCAAGGAATCATTTAATAAGGGCAGTTCACACTTAAGTATTGATCTGGGTTCATAGAAAAGAAAGATTTGAAAGAAAGAACATGTATTGATATGGAACTTTCCACATCCTGAAATACTTACAGCCAATGAAGAGCTCTTATCCTCCTTCACGCCAAGTCCCATTCATTCAACAACTCTGTACACATGGACCTGCAATAGTTCTCATACCATCAATGCCTCCTTCTTGTTTTCAAATCTGACTATGGCCTATGCCCCATCTTTGTTGTCTACCTGGCTGCTAGGTCTTCCAAGGTCAGTGCACTTTTCCAATGGGGGAAAGTGAGGACTGCAGATGCTGGAGACCAGAGTTGAAAAGTGTGGTGCTGGAAAAACACAGCAGGCCAGGCAGCATCCGAGGAGCAGGAGAATCGACGTTTCGGGCATAAGCCCTTCTTCGCTTTTCCAATGACATGCTTTAGTGCGTCTTCAGTCCACCATTGGTGCCTGTGCCTTCAACTGCCTTGGCTTCCAAGCTCTGGTGATTCCCTCCCTAACCCTGTCATCTCTCTGTCCTTCCTTGAGATACTCTTTCAAATCTTATTACCCATTCTAACATCTCTTAAATGAATCCATGTCAAATTCTGTTTGATAAGAAAATGACCAAAGAGAGCCCAGGAGCCTTATGTCAAAGGTAGCACATTAGATGCCCATTACTGTTAAACTGCAATTTGCGGCTGTAACGTAGGATTTCATTTACTTTCAATTCTTGGCCTTTATCCTCTGGCAATTTATGAAATGAATTCACTGAAGAGAGTGGAGACAAGCCAAGTGAAGTCTTCACAGAAAAAGGAATAAGTGGAGAGAGGGAATAGGCTAACTGGAAAGGGCCAAATTTCCTTCATTGCCCCCTTTCTTGTTTGTAACCTATTGGAAGCTATGCAATAGGCAGCAGCAGAATGATGCAAAGGTTGGAATATAGATACTGAAATAAGCTTATTGAAGATCATGAGATTGTTGGTGACATAGATTTGATCAGATCTGCTCTCAGGTCTGGCAACACTAAAAGTTAATGGTGAAATTGCTGATTATCAACACCACAACTTCCAATCAACTGGTTTAAGATTTTACGTCAGAGATTGTCCAATATTCACAGTTTGTGAATGCTCATAAATAGTGAAATAACTCCTAGGAGGCTGGTATCCTTTCACCAAGTCACCCTTTATTTACACAGCCAGCTTCCTCAGAGCCAGCTCTCAGAGTGAGCAGAACCTCTGACTCTCCTGTTTATATTTTTTCTTTTTTTTCTTTTCTTTTTTTCTTTTCTTTTTTTTATATTTTTTTTTTCTTTTTTAACCCCCACACTACCACCTAAGTGCGGTAGTGCTTATTTTATCCCCAGCACCCATGGTGTGTGTGTGCAGGGGTGAGTCTCCTGTTTATATTTGTCAGCCCAGGCTTCCTGATTGGTGCTGTTAACCTGGGTGACCTCGTTACGATCACTACGAATGTTTTTTTTCTGAAGACTGTATGGAGACAAAAGATCCCATTCCAAGAGAACCAGGAACCCATGAAAGCTTTGGCCACATCAGCAAGCACCATTCACCATTAAGCTACCAACATGGCAGCAGGAAATAGGAAAGAAAAAGGAGGTGTATTCATTCAGAGGGAAGGAAATCTCCATTAAAAGAAGAGGCAGCAGGCATTGTCACCAAGCCAGTGAGCTGGAGGGTAAGAAAATGTAGGTAGGCTCAGCTAGAATGAGAATACATAGTTTGATGGAGGCAAGCTACATGTGCTGCGGTTATAGCACAAAGGTTCTACTCCTGTGCTGTGCTCAACAGTTATGCCTCAGGCAGTATCACCAAGACAGATTCTTTAGTCAGTATTGCAATGCTGTTTGTGAGCTCTAGCTGTGCACAAATTGGTTCCTACTTTGTGTTCAAAGGTACTTCAGAGACCATGAGGTGTTGCGGTTGTGAAAAACGCTATAATAATACAAACCTTTCTTTCTTCCTTTCCATTTGCACGTGCACACAAGTCTAAAATTAAATACCCTATGCAGTTTCTATAATGTAATCCATGCTTTGTGCAAATACACACTTGTGCCTTCTTCTGATTTTCTTTATAAAGGTTTGATCTCAGAAGATACATACACAGACCAAGTTATTCAGAATTATAACAGAACAGTAGAAAGTGAATTCCTTTTTAATATAAACTTCTGTCAACACAGTAAACCTCTCGGCATTCAATACAACTTGCCTGAGAAAGAATTCAACAACATTAAGTATAATTAACAGGCATAAACAACCTCCTCTGAAATCTTTAGACATAGTCGTAACAAACCAAGGACAGTTAATCCGTATAATTAAAAGCTGTGTATTAGTGCTGTGCAAAGTTTTCCGGCCCACACATTCACAGTTCTGCTGACAGCACAAACACAATCGCTATTTTAGACATAATTGTAGCTTCTTATTAACAGGCATCATTTGCATCTTTCCGTTGCATAACCTGCTATCCATTATACATTACCCATGACTTTTAATTCAAATCGCTTTCCTCTTTTATACACTCCCTCTAGATGCCCTAATATCCATTTATGTGGCTTGGTGTCAGATTTTGATTCACAATTGCTCCAATGAAGTGCCTTGAGGTGTTTTATTTCCTTAAAAGCAATATACAAATGGAGTTGTTGGCAGTAGAGGTGATATTTGCAACCTAAAGAATAGGAACAGGCCATTCTGCCTGCTGCTACTATTCTACTGGGACATGACTTAACGGTATGCTGAGTTCACGGATCCATTTTTGTTCTGCAACTATAATACTGTTACCAAAGAAAACCCTTACCAATCACAGATTTGAAATTTTCAATTGATTCCTAGTATCAAGAGCTCTTTGAGGGAGAGAGTTTCAGCTTCCAACTACTCTTACCATGAACAAGTGCTTCCTGACATCATCTCTGAAAAGCTTCACTCGAATTTCATATCTGTCTCCCTTTGTGTCTCTCACCAATGAAAATAGTTCCCTCTATTTCCAACCCTTGTGTTAAGTACTTTGTGCCCTTTCCCTTGAATAGAGACCCTTGGAATGGGAAAATTAAATGGCAAATTCATTAATTCTGACCCAATAAATTAATTGTTCTAGGAATTACAGACTTTTTAAAATTTGATAATTTTAATTAATCATGCATAATTATTAACTGTTTCTTTAAATTCTATTTTAAGGTTAAAATATCGTTTATCTTGTCCTTCAGAACAGTCATTATAATTCGCATTAGGACTAAACTCTTTAAAAGGATTTTCAGATCTTAAGAATCTTTCATTACAACCTCCATAGCCTCTTTTTTATACATATATAAGGTGACAGTTCAAATCCAAAACTGTCATTTCTCAGTGGTATACCATGTAGCACTATCATCTCAAAGATCAGGCATGTAATCATGGTTTGCTGTATGAGAGGCGAGACGTGGTGTTTTTTTTAAACTATCTCCAGAGTGTGTTTCAGGAGATTACTAAGTGTCAGTGAAAGGGCAATACACATTACTTGCCATCAAAAAGTGACCTGATAATTGATAGTACCTTAGCAGGTTACTAAAGGAACAATGTCTCATCTTTCAACCGAGCACTCTATAGCCTTCTGGTCTTAATACAGAGTTCAACCATTTCCGACCTTAACCACCGCTCCTATTTTTTGAACGGCCAATGCTGGTAATAATGGTGGGTGCCATTTTGGACCAACATTTGTTAATTTATTTGTTCCAATACCAGCCTCACTTTGTCTTGCACAATCAGCCTTCTCATCCTCTCTGATGTCCCTTCTATTATGGACTTCCTGTTTCATTTCTCCCCTTCCCCACCAATGTTCTCTGCCCCTTGTTCTCTAGCTTAAAACATGTTCCCAAATTTATGATGAAAGTTTAACAAACTGAAAGTTTGGGCAGAATCTACTAGGGGTCTGAATGACATGGGTTATGGTGAGATTTGTGGCAGAATGTGACAAGCAGTCCAGTGAGGCCTACCTCAATGCTGGGAGTATCTTGCTCCATCTGTCATGCCTTAGGTAATTGGAAGGGTGAATGTCACACGAGGCAGCACAAGATACCAGTTAAAATGGGATTATTGCTTGTTAAATGCTTTGCTGATGGCCAAATTGACTCATGAATACAAATCTTTACATCTTACTAAACTTGTCAAACAAGGTGGATGATGAGAAAACTGGACATGAAAACTATAGAACATAGAACATTACAATACAGCGCAGTACAGGCCCTTCGAATCCTCAATGTTGTGCCGATCTGTGAAACCAATCTGATACCCATCGATCCTACACTATTCCATTTTCATCCACATGTTTATCCAGTGACCATTTAAATGCCCTGAAAGTCGGCGAGTCTCCTACTGTTGCAGGCAGTGCATTCCACGCCCCTACTACTCTCTGAGTAAAGAAACTACCTCTGCCATCTGTCCTATATCTATCACCCCTCAATTAAAAGCTATGTCCCCTCGTCCTAGCCATCACCATCTGAAGAAAAAGGCTCTCACTGTCCACCCTATCTAACCCTCCCCTCGAAAGAGGGGAGCTGATAAATTCTTCTCTGAATGACCTCCATATTGCATACAACCAAAGTGAACCAAGAGCACCAACCACATGCACTCCTCATCCATAGCCATTGGCATCTCAACCATTATGGCACCTTTCTGTTACACCGGCCGTGTACTGGAGAAGCACAGTGTTGCATTGCAGGTTACACTGGCAACTAGCATTGGAAGACTGCAGCAGGACTGCAGCTCAAGGATTGGACCAGGCTGCATAGCTGGGCTGCTTGCTTGCTCTCTTTGCACTTGATCACTCATCACCAACTGGAATGCTCACAACATTCCTTTCTCACGTTAATGTACCACTTTTGTGCAGTCAAGCCATCAAAGCAACTTGCCTTGCTGGTTAGCAGTCCTCCGTCAATGGAGTGTATATTTTGCTGAACAGCAGTGTGCTGTGTAAATCATACAGCTCTACCATGAGCCAGTAACGTACACAGTAAACACAGCATTATAAATAAAGAACATCTCCGACCAAATTAGCAAAGCATCTGGGCAGAATATAAAGGTAAATTCACCATACTCCTGCCAGACCATTGGGCTGGTCTCTCATTAAAGAGACAGAGAGAGAGAGATGGCTGATGGTGGCTCAACCTGAGGTTCACCATGCCTCAGGCAACGAGGGGGGGGCGGTGGTGTTGAGAAGATGAGGCCTTCACGGTAACCTCAGCCAGTGCTGCAAATGAACTCATGCTATTGGCATCACTCTGCAGTGCAAACCTGCTATCCAGCCAATTGAGCTAACCAAAACCCCCATCTGGGCAATCACCCACACAACACGATTAGGTGGAGACAAAGCTTTCAACATAATATCTTGGAAAATGGTTCTCTGGTTAAGAATATGCTCAGATGTAATTTCATTACTTAAGCCAGGCAAACAGAACATACTGGTTATGACCATATTGAGTCGGTGGTCAGTTGTCCTTTATCCTGTCACAGGCCTTTCATTTTATTCTCCTTCCCACCCTGTACCCATTTTCTTCCTCAAAACCTGTTGCTGTTCTACCTTTTCCTATTTTTGATGAGTAGGTCACAGACCTGAAATATTAACTCTGTTTCCCTGCCTGACACTGTTTGACTTGCTGAACATTGCAGCATTTTCCGATTTTATTTTATAATTGTGGGTGCCATTTTGGACCAACATTTGTTAATTTATTTGTTCCAATACCAGCCTCACTTTGTCTTGCACCATCAGCCTTCTCATCCTCTCTGATGTCCCTTCTATTGTGGACTTCCTGTTTCATTTCTCCCCTTCCCCACCAATGTTCTCTGCCCCTTATTCTCTAGCTTAAAAACATGTTCCCAAATTTATGATGAAAGATTAACAAACTGAAAGTTTGGGCAGAATCTACTAGGGGTCTGAATGACATGGGTTATGGTGAGATTTGTGGCAGAATGTGACAAGCAGTCCAGTGAGGCCTACCTCAATGCTGGGAGTATCTTGCTCCATCTGTCATGCCTTAGGTAATTGGAAGGGTGAATGTCACACGAGGCAGCACAAGATACCAGTTAAAATGGGATTATTGCTTGTTAAATGCTTTGCTGATGGCCAAATTGACTCATGAATACAAATCTTTACATCTTACTAAACTTGCCAAACAAGGTGGATGATGAGAAAACTGGACATGAAAACTATAGAACATAGAACATTACAATACAGCGCAGTACAGATGACCAATATTTTGCTTTTGTTTCCAGATCTATCAACTTTGCTCTGACATGCATGGGGAGAAAGTGAGGTCTGCAGATGCTGGAGATCAGAGCTGGAAATGTGTTGCTGGAAAAGCGCAGCAGGTCAGGCAGCATCCAGGGAACAGGAGAATCTACGTTTCGGGCATAAGCCTGAAGAAGGGCTTATGCCCAAAACGTCGATCCTCCTGTTCCCTGGATGCTGCCTGACCTGCTGCGCTTTTCCAGCAACACATTTCCAGCTCTGACATGCATGGAGTCGTCATAAGATTGTGAAAGGTCCTTATTTCTTATTTTCAATTTGAGTGGAGGACAAATGGCTGAGTAGCAAGTGCAGCTGACTAAAAAAATCTTAAAAGATTATACACAGGGGAGAATAAGGGATTTTAGTTTATTTGTTCATGAGATATGGGCATTGTTGACATTTATTGCCCATCACTAATTGCCCAAAGGGCAGCTGAGAATCACCCTCAATGATGTGGATCTGGAGTCATTGAGTCATAAAGCACAGTCCAAAAAGTCCACGCTGAACTTAATCCCAAACTAAACTAGTCCCACCTGCCTGCTCCTGGCCCATATCCCTCCAAACCTTTCCTATTCATGTATCTATCCAAATGTGTACCTGCATCCACCACTTGCTCAGGAAGTTTATTTCATACGTGAACCACCATCTAAAAAATTTGCCTCTTACATCAGACCAGGTAACGATGGGAAATCTCCTTTTCTGAAGAGTATTACTGAATCAGATGGATTTTTAACAATAATTGACGGTGTTTACATTGGTGCCATTAGACTAGCTTTTCAAATCCAGATTCTTATTGAACTCAAGTCTCATCAGATGCCATGGTGGGATTTAAACTCCTGTCCCCAGAACATTAGAATAGACTGGGTTTCTGGACTACTAATCCAGTGACATTACCATTCCATTACTACCTCCCCCAAACACCTTGCATGAAGACACATGCTTGTATCAGCTCCTCACTGGCCCATTCTTCAAATGGTCTTGATTCAAGCTCGGGGAAGAGGAAGTTGGAATGAGGTCACTTTCATAGCTGCCTGGAGAGACTTTCTAAATTCCAGCAGTGTTATTGTGTCTCTGTCAGGTGAAAGTTTACAGCTTCACTAACACCAGATCTCTGAATATACATCCATGATTTGTAGCTTCCTCTGTTCTTCCCCTCTCCCACACTCTTAACCCCTCCCCATTTACTACAGAACACCAGTAAATTCATTGATGCAGCTGGTTGGAAGAGCACAACTCCCACCTCTACTAAGACAAATAGGAAGGGGCCGTGAGAAAATGTGAGGGGGATGTCAGAACTTGGCACATTCCTGGGAAATTCCAGACAGTGGGAATGACTTGACTGTGTTATCAAAATATTATTCCTTCCCATTTTGTGCTCTTCATTGCATGAAGATTTTGCCATTTCTGTACATCTAATATTTCCAGATTTCAATCTTCAACTCATGGATTATGCAATCACCAGAGACAGGGTTTCAGCCTTAGTTTCTTTCGTTATGTTACAGTTTTTAGGATTGCATTCAGCCACCTGAGGAAAGCAACCTCGACTGAAGTCATTACCTCACATACATTATTTTGATTTATTTTACTTACTCTGAAAATACCTCAGACATTTCTCATTGCTCTGTTCAATGTTCCCTCTGCTTATTCATTTGTGTTACGTCAACTGCAATTACAGAATATTTCTCGCAAAGATTTGCCAGTAAATGGTCCTGAGCCAAAGATGCATCAACAGTGATTTTATTTTGAAAAGATTTGCAGCTCAGGCTGAGATTCGAGTTGTAAGTTTGTTCACTGAGCTGGTAGATTTGTTTTCAGACATTTCGTCACCATGCTGGGTAACATCATCAGTGAGCCTCCAGTGAAGCACTGGAGTTATGTCCTGCTTTCTATTTGTGTGTCTTGGTCTCTTAAGGTGGATGATATCACTTCTGGTTCTTTTTCTCAGAGGTTGGTAATGAGGTCCAAATTGATGAGTTTATTGATGGTGTTCCAGTTTGAATGCCAGGCCTCTAGGAATTCCCATGTGTGTCTCTGTTTAGCCTGTCCTAGGATGGATGTGTTGTCCCAGTCAAAGTGGTGTCCTTCATCATCCGTATGCAAGCATACTAGTGATATTGGTTATGTCTTTTGGTGGCTAGTTGGTGTTCATGTATTCTGGTGACTAGTTTACTGCCTGTCTGTCCGATGTAGTGTTTGTTAAACTTTGCAGGGTATTTTGTAAATGACATTCATTTTGCTGGTTGCTTGTATAGGGACCTTTAGGTTCATCGGCCGCTGTTTAAGTGTGTTGGTGGGTTTGTGGGCTACTATGATGCTAAGGGGTCAGAGTAGTCTGGTAGTCATTTCAGAGATGTCTTTAACGTATGGTAATGTGGCTAGAGTTTCTGAGCACATTGTGTCAGCTTGCTTGGGTTGTTTGTTGTTTAGCAGACTGTATTTATTGGGTCCACTGTATAGGTATCTTTCTTTTGCTGCTTGTAGTTCCTGGGTGCTGCAGTTTGTTGTGTTCTTTGACTGGGACAACACATCCATCCTAGGACAGGCTAAACAGAGACACGCACAGGAATTCCTAGAAGCCTGGCATTCAAGCCAGAACTCCATCAATAAACACATTGATTTGAACCCCATTTACCAACTTCTGAGAAAAAGAACCAAAAATGATATTACCCACATGAAGGGACCAAGACATAAATGGAAAGCAGAACATAGCACCATCGCCTCACCAGAGGCTCACTGATGATCTTACCTACCATGGTGACAAAGCGTCTGAAAACAAACCTTCCAGCTCAGTGAGCAAACTTACAACCTGCATCAATAGTATCACATGTGTAACCTATTTCTAGAAACAAACACAGAGAATGCTGGAGAAACTCAGCAAGTCTAGCAGCAGCATTCTGTAATGTTGAATTGAGTTTATTGTCACGTATACTGAGGCACAGTGAAAAGTTTTGTCTTGTGAGCATTACAGGCAGATCACATAGTTAAATAGCATAGATAATTAAATAATAGGTAACAGTGGCAAAGCAAAAACAAGGTACAGGCAAATGCTAAGACTTTGTGAATCCATTCAGTATTCTAACAACAGTAGGGTAGAAACTGTTTCAAAACTGGCTGGTGCGTGTGTTCAGGCTTCTGTACCTTCTCCCCAATGGTAGAGGTTGTAGAGAAACATTGCCAGGGTGGATGGATCTTTGAGAATGCTGGCGGCCTTTCCTTGACAGCAGGCCCGACAGATTGATTCTATAGATGAGAGGATGACCTTTGTGATTGTCCGAGCTGAGTTCACCACTCTCTGTAACCGTCTCTGATCTTGAATGGTACAGTTGCCATACCAGGTAGTGATACATCCAGACAGAATGCTCTCGATGGCGTACCTATGAAAGTTGGCAAGGGTATTCGCCATCATGCCAAATTTTCTCAGCTGCCTGAGGAAGAAGAGACGTTGTTGGGCCTTTGTAACCAGTGCGTCCACACGAAGAATCCAAGAAAGCTTGTTGTTGATGACCACTCCCAAGAGCTTGACATTCTCCATTCGTTCCACCTCTGTGCTCTTAATGTGTAGGGGGGCATGAGTAACATCCCACCTAAAGTCATAGAGTCATGGAGTCATAGAGATGTACAGCATGGAAAAAGACCCTATGGTCCAACCTGTCGATGTTGACCAGATATCTCAACCCAATCTAATCCCATATTTCAGCACCCGGTCCATATCCCTCCAAACCCTCCCTATTCATATACCCATCCAGCCTTTTAAATGTTGCAGTTGTACCAGCCTCCACCACTTCCTCTGGCACTCATTCCATATACGTACCACCCTCTATGTGAAAAAGTTGTCCCTTAGGTCTCTTTTATATCTTTCCCCTCTCACCCTAAACCTATGCCCTCTAGTTCTGGACTCCCCCACACCAGAGAAAAGACTTTGTCTATTTATCCTATCCATGCCCCTCATGATTTTATAAACTTCTATAAACATCAGCCTCTTGACGCTCCAGGGAAAACAGCCCCAGACTGTTCAGCATCTCCCTACAGCTCAAGTCCTCCAACCCTGGCAACATCCTTGTAAATCTTTTCTGAACCCTTTCAAGTTTCACAACACCTTTCCAATAGGAAGGAGACCAGAATTGCATGCAATATTCCAAAAGTGGCCTAACCAATGTCTTGTACAGCTGCAACATGACCTCTCAACTCCTGTACTCAATACTCTGACCAAACGCCTTCTTCACTATCCTATCTACCTGCGACTCCACTTTCAAGGAGCTATGAACCTGCACTCCAAGGTCTTTTTGTTCAGCCATACTCCCTAGGACCTTACCATTAAGTGTATAAGTCCTGCTAAGATTTGTTTACCCAAAATGCAGCACTTTGCATTTATCCAAATTAAACTCCATCTGATACTTCTCAGCCCATTGGCCCATCTGATCAAGATCCCATTGTAATCTGAGGTAACCCTCTTCGCTGTCCATCACACCTCCAATTTGTCAATAATGAATTCCTTGGTTTGCCGG
This sequence comes from Chiloscyllium plagiosum, assembly GCF_037043375.1. Classification (NCBI taxonomy): domain Eukaryota; kingdom Metazoa; phylum Chordata; class Chondrichthyes; order Orectolobiformes; family Hemiscylliidae; genus Chiloscyllium; species Chiloscyllium plagiosum. The sequence continues at coordinate 47,556,355 of NW_028270158.1, forward strand.
CATTGAGAGCTCGGTTGTTCTCAGTACACCATTTTCCAGGTCTTCCACCTCCCGTCTATAGTCCGATTTGTCGTCATCTGAGATTTGTCTGACTATGGTGGTGTAAATGGCATTAGTCTGGTGTGAATCCTCTTCAGAACCCATTCTTCAGAACCACCATTTCTAGAATGCTTTTGTTTAAAAATATTCTTAAATTCTGGTGTAAAGAGTATAGGGAGGTGAGTGAAAATGTTGTAAAAATATTCAGCTAGATTGATACCGGAACTGAGAGGTTGTAAGTATCAGAAAAGCTCAAGAGTTTGGGACTTTTTTCTCCACAAAAGAGAAAATCCGAACAATGATTGTTCAATTAAAAATGGGTTTAATTGATTAATAGGTGCAGAGACAATGCTTCCTCTTGTTGGAGTGTCCAAAACTACAGGCCACAATTTTCAGGTGGCCACCAGCACGTCCAACAGGAAATGTAGAAGAAGGCCTTTGTTTTGATTTGATTTATTTATCATCATGTGTGTTTATAACAAATACAGTGAAAAGTGGTGTTTAATACCAACACTCTCTGGCACCATCTTAAAATACAGAAAATAAACCAAAACATAGGATATAAAGCCAAAGGGATAAAACATTAAGTCCATCTTGCAGTCTTATCTCAATAAAATTAGATGGCTTTTGGAACAGCTCCCACTTCTAACTCAGATATGGGCCTGGATTTGGGTTTCCTCCACCTTGGTGTCTTGAGTCCCTGCAGCTAAACCAATGACATTACTGTTACTGTGCTACACTGTGCCACCGCCACTGGAACAAAGGGTCACCACTCTCCAGCACTACCTTGCCTTCCCCAATGCAGCCACCGTCTGGGACCAAACTCACCCCCTCCACCATCAAGCACCCTTGGGCCTAGCCGCTGAACTGGAGCCTCAGCTCAGCCTGCAAGAACTTGCAACCAACTACTATGAGTGAAGTGAATAGTATCAGTACATTTATTGGAAAGTTACACATGCATGTGAGGAATAGGAGGTTAAGTTGTGCGTTCAGAAGGCAGGAGGCTCAGGTGAAACCAGAGACCTCTCTCTGTGCAGCAAATTCCATATAATTCCACCCAGGGTTTCTTCATACTGTAACAATTGGTACAGTTAACCTGAGAATGTAACTTTTTAAAAAGGTTTTGTGATTTACGTATGAAAGAAGTGAAACTATCATGGTCATTCTAACAGATGAGAGACTTCACAAACAATCAAGGTATTTTTCAATGTATAATTTCAGTTACATCACACTGTAAACATTTGCTATAAATTCTGTGTCTTACAATTGTGTACTCCACAACCACCTGATGAAGGAGCAGCGCTCCAAAAGCTAGTGCTTCCAATTAAACCTGTTAGACTATAACCTGGTGTGTTATTTTTAAATCTGTGGTAAAGAAATGGAAACGTAGCCAGTTTACATCATGGAAACATGAGGGTGTCAACATGTACCTTCGTAAATGCATTTCTCACTTTCCTCACTGTCCTGTTCTTTATTTCATTGTCCTCATCTTCCATCCTACCAGCCTCCACAGTCGAATGACTAGTGATTGCCTTTTGGTAAATCTTTAATCAGGCATTGAATGATGAGGGTTTGAGTCAATCTGAATTTACCTTTGACTTCCCTGTAAAAATAAAAAACCTCACGGGCTGCAAACAAATCTAGATAGCATTTATCAATATATATGCTGGTGTATTTGATCTCTTTTGTTTACCTGAATGCCATAAGTACATCTGGATCTGTTCAATTACTTTATTGCACCTTGAATGCTATAAACAGATGATACTGAAGACATGAGTCTTCATGATTTGAGCAGTATGGAGTAAAGAAAGCCAGGACATTAGAGTTGTATACATTGGTGTTAATAATACAGTAAAGTGATTGTTTCTGACAGATGGTTGGGATCACTGCACATTTGCAATTCTATTCACAAAGCTGTCCTCTGATTCGCATTGTCCACAGCATCTCTTGAAGTTGGCCACCAATTGCAAAAGGTTAAGAATGTCAAAGAGATCTCTGATTGGTGGCATTTCCAAGACAGGATGACGTGTTGTGGACTAATGTACTTGAAATAGAACTAATCTATCTGACCAACTGACATATTGTGGTGCATGGACAAAGGGCACGATTGAGGACCACAAACAAATTTGGACAGAATCCAAAGAATGTCAATGATTTGGGTTTGAGTCCCACTTCATAGCTATGGAAGGTGCATTCATAACTTGGAACAAATAGATTGGTTATTAGTTTGTAAACCTCTCCAATATGCCTGATGGTACGTGGCAAGAATGGGAGAGTGTCCCAGCCACAGCAGTGCTGAGCCCATAAACATGGACCAATCCAATCGAGTCTCATTGCCAATCCTCAGAAGCAAGGTTGGGTAAAAAGACAGACAAAGGAAATCAGGAATATATTTTATTGCATGCAGTTCTGGTTGCCACACTACCAGAAGGATGCAGATGCTTTGGAACGGATGCAGAGAAGGTTTACCAGGATGTGGCCTGGTCTGGAGGGTATTAGTTGTGAGGAGGGATTGCATAAATTTGGATTGTTTTCACTGGAAAGAAAGAAGTTGAGGGGCAACCTGATCTTGGTCTACAACAGTATGAGAGGCACACATAGGGTGGATAGTCAGAGGATTTGTTTCCAGGGTGGAAAGGTCAACTACAAGAAGTTCAAGATGAGGGGGGAAAGTTTGAGGGAGAA